>NC_042618.1:475441073-475773062 GCF_901001135.1 Rhinatrema bivittatum
CTGATTGTTGATTTGAATCAGGATGGCCTTGTTTGAAAGGCAATCCTGAAAGACCTTGAGGGCATATCTGATCGTCTGAAGCTCCAGGAAATGTATCTGATGTTTGGCTTCCTCTGGAGACCAGATTACCTGAGTCTGCAGGTCGCCTACATGAGCAACCCACCCTAGGTTGGAGGCGTCTGTTGTCTAGGTAATTTGAGGTTCTGGAGCCTGAAATGGAAGGCCTTGAAGAAGATTGGAATGCTGCATCCACCAGGTGAGTGACAGGCGGAGCTGTGTGGTAACGTGAACAATGCTGGACATTGGTTGACAAGCTTGAACCCACTGGGATTTTAGGGTCCACTACATTACTCTTATGGCTAGGCGGGCCATCGGAGTAACATTCACTGCGGATGCCAAGTGACGAGCATTTGAGGATACTTGAGCCTGTAAATGATGCGCCAGAGAGGCCAAGGTGAAAGCCCGATCCTGAGGGAGGAAGGCTTTCGCCTGCATAGTGTTTAGGTCAACCCTAATAAAGGATAGGGAAGCCGGAGGATAGTACCTTCTTGGTTTGTAGGTCGGCCGCTTAGAATCTTGCCTGAATGTCCTCTTGGAGGTGGACGAGAAATCAGCAGGCACTGAAGAAAGTTGACGCAGCATTTCATGGAGGTCCTTTAGCTGCGCCACAGTCTCCTGGATCTTGTCTCCGAAGAGATTATCACCAGCACAGGGTAGATCAGCCAACCTGTCCTGTACCTCTGGTCGGAGGATTTCAACCAGGCCCACCTTCTTGCACTAATCCTCGCTGCGGACACCCTAGAGGCAGTGTCAAATATGTCGTACGCAGCGCGGACCTCATGCTTGCCCGCATCCAGGCCTTTTTGAGCCAGAGCATTAAGCTCATCATGGAATTGGTCAGGTAAAGATTCAGAGAAATCCTGGATCTTCTTAAAAAGGTTTCTGTTATACAGGGTCATATATAACTGGTAGGAAGCAATGCGAGATATAAGCATTGAGCCATGAAAAACCCATCTGCCAAAAGCATCTAGGGATTTCTGTTCCTTTCTAGGAGGTATGGAGGAATGAGGTTTGGAACGTTGAGCCTTTTTCTGGGCTGATTCCACAACCACAGAGTGATGATCCAGTTGTGATCTCTGAAACCCAGGAGCCGAATGTACAAGATAAGTTTATGGTTTATTTGGTTTTCTATACCGTCATATCAGTGGGACCTTCATAACGGTTTACAAACATTTAGCAAGGAAAGTACAATAATGCTATAGGAGATATAGTAAACATCTAGCGATAATATAGGATATAGTAGATATAGGAAAAATAGTAAACATTTAGCAGGGAACGTACAATAATGTTATAAGAGGGTACAATGATGATATAGTAAAGGAATGGTAATGGTTATAATATATATTAGAGGAGGGGCATTGGTAGTAGCAGTTAAAGTCTAAAATCTTGTAGGTTAATATATGTAAATATAAGCAGACAATTACAAATCGTGTGAGTGTGTTTAAATAGCATACCTATGAGATAAACAAAACAAGTGCAAAAGGTTGGTCATTGCTTTTCTAATCAGTGGATGCCTTTTCTAATCAGTGGGTGTCAGAAGACAATAATAAATCGTAGTGGTGCAATTAGATAGTATTCTTATGGGATAAGTCAAAATAAATGCAAAAGGTTGATCACTGCTTTTCTAATACCGTCAGCGTGTTCAGTACTGGCCACTTATCCGATACCGTCTTTGTAGGCTTGTTGGAAAAGCCAAGCTTTGAGTAGTTTTTTGAAGAGTTTTGTGTCATTTTGTAGCCTTATGTTTTCTGGGAGTGAGTTCCATAGGTTTGGGCCTGCTATTGAAGTTGCTCTATGTCTAATTGTTGTGAGGTTTGCTGAGGAGATTGGAGGAATTGCTAGTAGGGCTTTGTTTGCGGATCTCGTATTTCGTTGGGGATGGTGCTTTTGGAATAGTGTCTTTATGCAGTTGAGTTCGTTTTTATGTATGGTTTTGTGGATTATTGTGAGCATTTTATATTCAATACATTTATCGATGGGTAGCCAGTGCAGATATTTTAGTAACGGGGTGATGTGTTCTGATCTTTTGTGTCCGGAGAGAATTCTGGCTGTGACATTCTGAAGAATTTGGAGGGGACGTGTGGTTGTTTTGGGAAGTCCTAAGAGTAGTGAGTTGCAGTAGTTGATGCATGAGAAAATTAGTGATTGTAGTATTGTTCTGAATTCTGGTTGGTTTAGGAGTGGTTTTAGTCGTTTGAGTATTGCAAGTTTATAGAAGCCTTCTTTGCCTTTCAAGGCTATGTGTTTCTTGAAGTTCAGTTCAGGGACGAGCCATATACCTAGGTCTTTTACGTTTTCTCGTAGTTTGTTCATTGTGTTGTCGGCTAGAATTATGTTGTTGGGGGGGGGTTGTTGAGCTTTTTCTTTCGAGTAGGATGTATTCGGTTTTGTCTATGTTCAGGCAGAGTTTCATTTGATTTAAGGTATTTTTTATGTTGGTAAGATATGTGGCTGAAAGGTTGAGGGCATTCTCTATTGTGCTTGTTACAGGGACGATAAGTTGGATGTCGTCCGCGTACATGTAATAGGTGATGCCGAGACTTGATAGCAATTGGCATAGCGGTAGGATGTAGATGTTGAACAGGGTGGCAGATAGAGTGGATCCCTGTGGAACTCCGGTTTCAAGAGGTATTGATTCTGAAAGGGAATTGTTAATGGCTACCTGGAATGATCTGTTTCGAAGGAAGGAGGAAAACCATGCTAGTGTATTTCCTGTTATGCCTATTTCGGTTAGTTGTTGAATTAGGATTTTGTGGTCGACGGTTTCGAAGTCTGCAGATAGATCTAGTAGGATGAGGATGTATTTTTGGCCGTTAGGTTGATGAGTAGTGTTTCGGTGCTGGTTGTGGCATGTCTTACGGTTAACAGGCGGAACCAAGCCTGGGTGCTCCCAATTCCTCTTTAGAAGATCAATTAGGATTTCATGAATAGGAATAGACATGATTTCCTTAGGAGCATCAAGAAACTGGAGGACTTCCAGCATCTTGTGCCTTGAATCCTCTTCTGTCTGAAGCTGAAATGGAATTGTCTCAGACATTTCTTTAATGAAGTTAATAAAGGACAGATCCTCTGGAGGAGAACGCCTTCTCTCTTCAGGGGGAGAGGGCTCTGAAGGCAGATCATCTGTATCTTGGGAAGAATCATCAGTCCACGGATCATAAGGTTGATCACCAGCTCCCTGAGGATCTTCTGAGGGGAGAAAAGGCATTATTCCCGAAGGACCAGGCCTAGGCATCAACGGCATTGGAGGAGGCACTGACGGCATCGATGGAGGCACCAACGGCATCGATGGTGGCACCGATGGGACTGGCAACATCGATGGATAAGTCGGTGGCAGAATTCCAGATGGCGGTATGGGTATCTGTGTTTCTTCGTCTTCCGATGACAAAGGTATTGGTGTCGAAGGAAGATGACATATCGGTGTTCTTGGATCCAGCAGTGGAAGGGCACCGATCAACACATCCAGTCTTCCCAGTAGCGGTGCGAGTGCCATGGGAATCGGATCGGTGACCTGCACGGGCACCGGTACCGGCGTCGATGGAGGCTGGAAGCCCTGCAGTGCTTTACCGATGGCCTCTTGGATCATCCGATCCAATTCCTCACGGAAGCCTGGGGCATGGAACCCCAGCACCGGAGTAGGAGGCAGCACTGGCACAGCCGGAGGGTCCACCGGTGAAAGTGGAGTCGCGGTTCCCTGCACCAATGAAGTGGGGAATGCCTCGGTGACCCAGTCACAGAGGAGGATGGGGCCTTCTCTGGACGGGATTTCTTTGTCGGTGGCTCTGTTGACGTCGATACCGAGGGCTTGCCTGGATCAGCGGACTGAGCCTTCCGATGCTGATGTCGACGTTTTTCATGATGTTCTCCTCAGTCCTTCTCCTGAGGCGATGAGGAGGAAGTCGACACCTTTGGAGTAGTCAATGCTGGTCGGGCAGCAGCGGTGCCCTGCTGCTGATTAGAGGTCAATGGCACCAGCTCAGACGAAGTCAAAGCATTCGATGGAGTCGGGGGTTTTGAATGAAATAGAAACTCCATCTTCTCTAAACGGGCTTTACGGCCCTTCGGCGTCATTTGGTGCAAGTTAGGGTATCATGGCTGGCCCCTAAGCACAATACACAAACTCTATGCGGGTCTGTGATGGATATTGTCCAAGGACAAACTGGGCACCAACGAAAACCCGACGCCATGGCCTCGACAAAAATTTAGCCACGGTGCGGTCGATGGCCAGTAGGCCCCGAAGGGAAAACTTGACGGGAATCGACCGCAAACAAGGGTAAAGTTTACCTTTTGACCGCAGAGTACTGATATCGATAGGGGACCCCTATGGGGTAGAATTTTTTGAAAATTTTTGAAGAAGTTCCGTGAGGAAAATTCCTGTCGGGAATCTTGAGAGCTCCTTAACCCGCGTGGCTACTGCTGCGCGGAAAAAAAGAGACTGAAGGGGGACCCCTGCTGGACGCAGGGTTGGTGTCATGCTGGGCATGCCCAGTAGGTGCCAGTCAAAGTTCTAGAAACTTTGACAAAAGTGTTCCGTGATTGGGCTCCATCCTGATGATGTCACCCATATTTCTTTCTTTCTTTCTTTCTTTCTTTCTTTATTTGTGTAAGGACTACCATCCTGCTGTCCTGTGAGAACCTTCCCATAGTGGTCAGCGTCCACCAAAGGAAATAGCAGGCTGGAAGCCCATGCATCCATTTCTTATAGAAGAAAGAAACCATGATAATAAATCCCGGACTCTGCAGGAGAAGATTTCATCCGGGATAAGTGAAGCATAGGCTGATCAGATAATCCCATGTGACAAAGGCTGGGCCAAGTCAGTCCTGGTTTTTACAAAACCTTAAAATTCACTGGAGCAACGCTTGCACTCAGCTTATATAGAAAATCAACACAAGTGCAAGAAAAAGTTCTTTTTCTGGTCAAGATTTCAAGAAGAACAATAATACTTTTATTTTGGCAACTCCTTTTACTTCAAACACTGAAAAGTGCAGCAAGTCCCCCAACACGGAGCCGTGTTTCGCCAGTCCGGCTGCTTCAGTGGGGGGGGGGATAATTTTAACAACAACGATCTGTATCAGTGTCAGCAAAAATTCTTCTTGAAATCTTGACCAGAAAAAGAACTTTTTCTTGCACTTGTGTTGATTTTCTTTTTTTTTTTACAAAACCCTCACATCACCTGTGGACTTGTAATTCCAGTGCCCGTGAGAAAACCGGGAGCAGTCCATAGAGGAAGTGAGGTAAAACCCTTTGTGAAAAAACTGAGCTTGCAGACACTGCGCTACCTCCATGATACAGGCGAGCTGCTCCACTTCATTCTCTCCGGGGAACAGCGGGAAACCTGTGTAAAGCTCTGCCATGATGCAACCCAGGCTCCACATGTCGATAGCCAGGCCATAGGGGTACCCCAGAATCACTTCCGGAGACCGATAGAAGCGGCTCTGAACATACGTGTACACTGCGTGACAGAATGCAAGCAGACATGTTAGCGTACTCCGGCAACTACTCCATCCGTCTCTATGAGGCAGATCCCTCCCACCCACCCCCCCAAAAAAGCTTCACCAAATCTTCTAGATGCCTCGCTCAACTTCCGAAAGCCTGCTGCTGTTTCAGGGGGGCAGAAGGGGGAAAATGGACGGAACCTTCCCTTACCCCTCCGGGAGAGGAGGAGAAGGTGAGGGCAGCCCCTCGCCGAAGAGTCTCAGCGCACAACAGCTTGCGGCTTCACGCCGCCACCTCAGCTTTTCACACGGCGCCAAATCAGGCTCAGAGAATCTGATGAGCTGGGGGAGGGGGGAGCAGGTCAAGAGGCGTCCGGACCAGACCCTCAGGCCAGCCCTGCAGAGCGCTAGCGGCAGGAAACTGAAAAGCCGGCACCGAGTGGATTAACGCCGCTTCGTCATCCACCACAAAGCAGAAAGACAAGTTCTCTCGGCTCTGGCGGCTGCGGATTTGCAGCTCAGTTTATCGGGAGAGTTGCTGATTAGGCCAGAGGGTTAGATGCAGGAGAATCAGGGACTCCCGTGACACGCTGCAGACCTGGACAGCTGACCTAGCACTAGCTGAGCTGCTCTGCCTCCTTCCAGTTTGGAGCAACACAATTAAACAAGTTAATAAAAGCTAAGAGCCTGCCATCAGTGTTAACCCTTTTTGGTTTTTATGGTTTGTTTTTTTTAAAGCTTGCGGACCTCTTTGGTGTTCATAGCAGCTGGATCCAAAGTCGATAACTTTCAGTGCAACTTGGCCCCTCTGAGAGAGTAAAATGTTCTCCTGCAGAAAGAAGCAGACAGAAGGGGAAAATGTGTGAAAGACAGCACGCAACAACGGTCCCTGCCTTGAAAGAATTTCTGTTTCATCCTGCTTTTGATTTGTCTTAAAAATAACCTCAGGCGCACTGAACTTTAATGCTTCTCCGTTAGGATGTCTGTGATTATTGTTCAAAAGATTAATTACAGACTTTTGTGGCGGCGAATGTGAGTAATGTTATCAGCTATCGGCAAACGTCTTTAAAAGCACTGGGGAGGATTTTAAAAGGCTTACGCGCGTAATATACGCGCGTAAGCCTTTTAAACCCGCTCCCGCGTGCGCCGAGCCTATTTTGCGTAGGCCCGGCGACGCGCGCACGCCCCGAGACGCGCGTACGTCCCGGGGCTTGAAAAAAGGGGCGGGGAGTGGGCAGGGCGGGGGCGGGACCGAGGCCTCTAGCACAGCGGCCGTGCCGGGGGATCGCACGCCGGCACTTGGCCGGCGCGCGCAACCTACACCTGCCCAGAGGCGCGCGCAACTTATAAAGGTGGGGGGGTGATTTAGGTAGGGCTAGAGGGGCGGGTTAAGTAGGGGAAGGGAGGGGAAGGTGGGGGGGGGGGGGGCGGAAGGAAAGTTCCCTCCGAGGCCGCTCTGATTTCGGAGCGGCCTCGGAGGGAACGGGGAAAGCCATCGGGGCTCCCCTAGGGCTCGGCGTGCACAAGTGCGCGCCAACCCCGGATTTTATAACATGCGCGCGCGGCTGCGCGCGCATGTTATAAAATCGGGCGTAGATTTGTGCGCGCCGGGTTGCGCGCACAAATCTACGCCCACGCGTAGGTACTCAAATCTGGCCCACTGTTTCTATGAAATTTATGGTACGACTTTTCTATGTTGTACGTTTCAATCATATTTTGTGTATGTTTTACTCTGAATCGCCTAGACCTTTTTGCGATTGGCGATCAATAGATTTTAATAAAAATGAAAATGAAAAATGCCTACCTGAACCTTGCAAGTCACTCAGGCAAGGTGCACCCAGCCTGCGCCACAGCCGCGCCTGCACACCCACCGCCACAAGAGGGCAGCACAGCGCAAGGCCTGGGAAGGATCCCTGTCCACACAAATCAACAAAACTGCATTCAGAGCCCTCCCTTCCTTCCTTTCTGAAAAGACCCCAGGAATTCTAACCGCCTATGCCTGGCCCTCCCCCCCCTTCCCCTGTCAGGCTGGATATTTGGGCCGTGGCAACGCTATCTATTGCAGAGCTTTCCGGTCAGGCAGGGGAAAGGAGAGGATCTACCCGAGACGGTGGCGTGCAGAGCCCCCTGTCCTGCATGGGGGGGGGGGGGGGGGGAATCCTGCGGGAGGTGGGGCTCGGTGGCCTCAGCCGGGTGGGGGCAGGATGGACACCTTTTCTGCCGTCATCTGCTTATCTCACAGCGAATCCAGAGGAGGGCCGGGCCCCCGTGCAGACATCAGACTGACCCGTGTGGAGCAGGAAGACAGCCAGGGTCGCACCCAAAGCAGCAGGGCTCCAAAAAAAAAAAAAAGCAAGCACCAGTAACAACCGCTAGGAGGCAACAGGATTCAGAAAAGCGTGGGGGTAACTGTAGGAAGCAGCGGTGGGGGAGCCAGCAGCGGGCTTGGCCATGCTTAGGACGGATGTGATGGGAGGG
Source organism: Rhinatrema bivittatum (assembly GCF_901001135.1). Taxonomy (NCBI): domain Eukaryota; kingdom Metazoa; phylum Chordata; class Amphibia; order Gymnophiona; family Rhinatrematidae; genus Rhinatrema; species Rhinatrema bivittatum. The sequence continues at coordinate 475,449,048 of NC_042618.1, forward strand.
TCGCGAGAAGGAGCGCGGGACCCGAGGGTGCCTTTCGTTGGCACATCTTGCAAGAGAGGACGGATTTCGGCTGGGCAGGCCCGGCTGCTCCATGTTTGGTCTTTACCTGCTGTCTGTGACACAGGGAGCCAGGGAAAGAGCCTTTAAAACTAGAGGAAGAGCGAATAAAGCAGAAGCCGGCCACACTGCTACGGAAGTCTAAGAATGAATTAATGGCAAGCAGTGTTTCAGTCCTGTCAAGTGTGAAACGCAGAGAAAAGAAACCTTGCGGTGCCATTCCCAGGTGAATGACATCGCCTATTTCTGCCCAGTGACTCGGAGCCGTGCGTTTTCTGTACGCTGGCGATATTCAGCGGCTGCTCCTTCCAAGAAAGACGGCACTTTCCCAGTCTTAGACTTTAACAAATGATGGACTAATAAGCTCATTCTGAACTTGTAGAAAATTACTTTGCTAGGGACCCTCCGAAGAAGGGTCTGATTGCCCTGTTTTGTGAAGGGGCATCTCCGTCTCTCGCGTCAGAGGCAAAGCGTGTAGCTGTCGTTTCAGACCCCGAGCTGTCTTTTAAGGCAAACATTAAACAGCATTTTACAGGCCGAGTCTGTTTCGGGCACTGCGGTGTTTGTCAGCTGCTCTGGCAGGCATTCGGATTACCGGAAGAGTTTGCAGGCGGCGTTAACCAAGACCCAGGCCGCAGCACCGCACTGCCAGCCGCTAGCAGGAGAGACCCTCCCGGGTTACGTGATTTACCGTGGCTGCCTCAGCCCTGCTTAAAATCTCAGCTCTCATTCATAAGATGGCTTAACTCTGAGGGAATCCATTCCTGACGCACCCCGGGGCGTGAGTTGCCCTGGGGCCGGTGACCCGGGAATTCCAGGCTGCAGCGAGCCACAAGGGAGCGCCCCGCAGCGTGCAACTCTTTGCCCAGCTGAATTAAGGGGGGGAAAGAGATTTGAAAAAAGTGAGAGCTTTATATTTCACAGATGCTTGTGGGTAATTATTAGGATATATTTTATTTGCTGCAATTGTCGTGCTGTGCTTGTAAAGCTGTTTTAAATTCTCCCCTGCATCTCTTGTGCTTTTAATTCTGTGTATAATGGGCTCCCTATTCAGCCGCTTTGCGGTACAGCAGTGAGCTGGATACACATTTCCGGAATATTCAGCAGCGCGGCAGCACTGCTAACTTAAAGTTTATCCCTGTGGCCTGACCAGCGTTAACCAGATAAGTTATCTCCTAACTCAAATCCTCCCAAACCCACCCATTCTTCACCCCTGAGTTATCTGGGCAAAAAAAAAAAAAGTCACTTTCCCAGCTAAGTGGTGCCTGCTGCCTGTAGCCGGATATTCAGCAGCTCCACCTAAGCTAAATAATCCGACTTATCCGGCTAAGTTTCTGTTTTAATATTGGGCTCAATATATAATCCACACTGAAAATAATTTGGAGGATGCAGACTAGAAACATTGTAAATTAATAAATAATTATCGCATCACGACAGCATCTGTGTGTCATCGGATCCTGGATATTACTCTTAATATGCACAACGGACGTTCCCCCAGCTAATGGCACAGCAGCGACTTGGTGAAAAATAAATCACCTTTCTAATGCACACAACCAAAGTGCGAACATCTCCCTTCGTTCTGGGTGAGTGATGTCACGAGATCCCAGGACCTGGCACGCTTGCCACTCCAAACACAAAACTACAACCCATTGAGTCTGCATGGACAAGGCCTAGAGCAGGGGCGTGGGCATCCCGCTGACTGCAGAGGTCCATTATATTCTCGGTAAGAAGCACTGACCTAAGAAATAATGGAGCTAACGGGATAGTCATGCAATCCAGCCATCGGTGCGGCAGTCAGCAGAGCACCCCCCGGGCAGCGCAGGCACTCACAGGCTTCAGGTCGCAGTGGATGATTCTCTCTCTGTACAGCAGCTGCAGACACTTCAGTATCGAGTAGGTGAATCTGCGAACCAGTGCCAGGCTGAAACCCTGGAAGTTATTCTTCTTGATGAGTTCATACAGATTTAACCTGCACAGAGACAGACAGAGAGAGACACAGCTGAACAGCTTGTGAAAGATCTGGTGGACTTTAACCCAGAACCCTGTGCCACTGAGAAAACTGAAGGCTGACGTACAAGCAAGGCCAGGCAAAATGTCTTTCACAGTCCAGTAAGTGATACCACAACCTCCAGACGATCTGCACATCTTTGGTGCACGGACAGAAACCCACCTGTGCTGACCTTCTTTCCTGTAAAAGCAAAGTGCTATTTTATGAAAAACGCTAGCCTATTCCCAGAAGCATTTCAGCAAGCAGCACAGCACAAAGATCCACAGAGGTGTCCCAGAAGCGGCCTTTCCACTCCCGGGTTCCTCCTGAAATCTGAGTTTAGTCTTCACACGAGATGCAGGTTCTGTACAATCTGCAGCTACTGATCCATTCCACACCGTGCTCACCTATCAAAAGTGATTCCCCAGCAATGAACAGCCACAAAGCCTTCGGGAAACCGGAGCCACTATATCTAATTTTAACCTGCCTAAACCAATAATTCCACTATGGAGGAAAATCATATTCCCTGATATTTAACAGAAGTCTCATTTCCTAAAGGGCTGAGGAATAGGACCTATCTCTTAAAAATAATCTCCAGCTCTGATATACAGGGTAACAGAGCACACTGACTGCGCTTAACCTCTACTGAGCCCCCATCTCCAGCTGTGATGCACACGGCGTCTGTAAGAAACTCACTGTACTTATCTTCTACTACATCCCATCTCTCGTTCTGATATATAGTGTCTGTAAGACACTCACTGCACTGAAACTCTACTGAGCCCCAATTGCAGCTCTGACGCATGGGGTGTCTGTGAGAAACTCACTGTGCTTAAACTTTACTGAGCCCCATCCACACTTCCAATACTCATAGTGTCTTTGAGAAACTCACTGCACTTAACCTCTACTGAGCCCCACCTCCAACACTGATACATAATGTGTCTGAGAAAAACTCACTGCACTTAAAATCTACTGAGCCCCACCTCCAGGGCTGACACACATGGTGTTAACTGTGCTTAATGTCTACTGAGCCCCACCTCCAGCTCTGACACATACTGTGTCTGTGAGAAACTCACTGCACTTAACCTCTACTGAGCCCCACCTCCAGCTCTGACACATACTATGTCTGTGAGAAACTCACTGGGCTTAATTAAGCTCTATTAAGCCCCATCTCCAGCTCTGATATACATGGTGTTAACTGTGCTTAACTTCTACTGAGCCCCATCTCCAGCTCTGACACATACTGTGTCTGTGAGAAACTCACTGCACTTAACCTCTACTGAGCTCCAGCTCTGACACATACTGTGTCTGTGAGAAACTCACTGCACTTAATCTCTACTGAGCCCCAGCTCCAGCTCTGACACACAGTGTCTGTGAGAAACTCACTGTGCTTAACCTCTACTGAGCCCCAGCTCCAGCTGACACACAGTATCTGTGAGAAACTCACTGAGCTTAACCTCTACTGAGCCCCATCTCCAGGTCCAATATGGTGTCTGTGGGAAACTCACTGCATTTAACCTCTACTGAGCCCCAGCTCCAGCTCTGACACACAGTGTCTGTGAGAAACTCACTGCATGTAACCTCTACTGAGCCCCCTCTCCAGCTCTGACACACAGTGTCTGTGAGAAACTCACAGCGCGTAACCTCTACTGAGCCCCCATCTCCAGCTCTGACACACAGTGTCTGTGAGAAAATCACTGTGCGTAACCTCTACTGAGCCCCATCTCCACCTCTGATACACAAGGTGTCTATGAGAAACTGACTGTGCTTAACCTCTACTGAGGCCAGTCTCCAGCTCTGATATACACAGCATCTAAGCAAACTCATTTCACTTAACTTCTACTAAGCCCTATCTCCAGCTCTGATACATACTGTGTCTATGAGAAACTGACTATGCTTGATTTCTACTAAGCCCCATGACAACGGTCTGTGAGAACCTCACTGCGCTTAACCTCTACTGAGCCCCAGCTCCAGCTCTGATGCACACAATGTAAGAAACTCGCTGCACTTAACCTCTACTGAGCTTAACCTACACTGAGCCCCCATCTCCAGTTCTGATGCACAGAGTGTGTGAAAAACTCACTGCACTTAACCTGTACTGCACCCTATCTACAGCTCCGATACACGTGGTGTCTGTGAAAAACTGGCAGCACTTAACCTCTACTAATTCCCATCTCCAATACACAAGGTGTCTGTGAGAAACTCACTGCGCTTAAACTCTACTGAGCCCCATCTCCAGCTCTGACACACAGTGTATGTGAAAAACTCACTGCACTTAACCTCTACTGCACCCTATCTACAGCTCCGATACACGTGGTGTCTGTGAAAAACTGGCAGCACTTAACCTCTACTAATTCCCATCTCCAATACACAAGGTGTCTGTGAGAAACTCACTGCGCTTAACCTCTACTGAGCCTCATCTCCAGCTCTGATACACACGGTGTTTGTGAGAAACTTGTTGTGTTTGAGGCATTGTGGACCCTTGGTTGCAATGGAGATGACTCCGCCCACAGGGAGAAGCCCCGTGGGGAACCACTGCAATAGGCTGACACAGCAGACACAGAATGGATAGAGCCTTTATTGTACTGCTGGGGATAGATGGTGAAAGCAGGAAGGTAAGGCACTGATCCACGAAGTGCAGTATGCTCAACAGGCTCAGAAGTGTAGTCTCATCCAGATGTTCATGATAGGCGGGAGCCCGCAGTGCGGGTAATGCCACGGCTGGTGGGTAGAGTTGGAGCGCTGGATCGTAGAGGTACTCACAGAATGAAGGCATCTTCTTGGTGGTAGAATGATGGGACCGAATGTCCGTGGTGCAGGATATAAAGGTGGATTGGCCCTCGAGGAGCGAGTACCCAATTGTCCAATATCCTGAAAGAAGAATAGAGAGAAAGACTCCCGAGGAGCGGTTGTCTTAGTTAGTGAGGAACCCCGAAGGGAAGTTGGAAGCGAGAGACCCCCCCGAGGAGCGGGTGTCTAGAGCTTCTACTGGAGCGAGAACCTTAGCGTGAAAGCGGCGTCTAAGCGTGCAGCTTAGAGCAGAGTAGCAAAGCAAAGTCTTTGCTAACTCAAAGTGGTAGCGGTGGCGGAGGCTAGATATACCCGGAGGTACTGACATCATGTGGTGGGACCGCCCCCGAGGTTCCCGCCTTGACGTGTATTTGAGTGTAGGAGATGTGCACGCTCACGCCCTAGGAGGTCACGGGAGTGAGCATGGCGGATGGGGACGCACATGCTGGTTTGGAAACGCTGAGGCCCTTGGCACCAGAGGTAGCCATCTTGTCCAAAGAGAGTGAAAGGGGAGAAAAAGAGATAAGGCAGAGTGGTCGCAGCCATCTGCGACCGACGGACACAACAGTACCCCCCTTCAAAGGGCCCCGTCCAAGACCTCTTCCAGGTGGTCTGGGCTTGCGTGGGTGTGCCAGGTGGAATTGACATACCATCTCCTTGTCTGTAATATTGGCCAGTGGTTCCCAGGAGTTTTCCACTGGGCCATAGTTCTCCCAAGACATGAGGTACTCCCATGTCTTGCCTCTTTTACGTACATCAAGGATGTCGTCTATGGCATATTCAATGTCATCTTCTGTGTCCAAGCTGGTAGGCTCTGGTTCTTTCCTGGAGAACTCAGAGAGTAACACTGGCTTTAGTAGAGATACATGAAATGCATTGTGTATCTTCATTGATGGAGGCATATGTTAGATTTCCTAATCGCTGGAGGATGGGGAAAGGTCCCACAAAGCGAGAAGAAAATCTTGCAGAAGGAAGCTTAAGTCGGAGGTACTTGGTGCTTAACCAAACGTTGTCTCCAGGCTGAAACTGGGGTGCCTTTTGATGATGAGCATCATAGGTTCTCTTTGCCTTTTGTCCTGCTTTAAGGAGGAGCTCCTTCGTCTGTCTCCAAAGCTGGGATAATTCTGCTGCGGTAGCCTAGGCAGCAGGAGAGGCTACTGACAATGGAATTGGCAGTGGAGGTAATGGTTGTCTCCCATAGACAATCTGGAAAGGGGAAGACCCCGTTGAAGAAGCAGGATGTGAATTGATGGCAAATTCCGCCCAAGGCAGTAATTCAGCCCAGTCGTTGTCTAGAGTTGATATAAGATCGCAGAAATTGTTTCAGCGTCCTATTCATCCTCTCAGTCTGACGTTAGACTGAGGATGGTAGGCAGAGGTTAAGTCCAAGACGATGTCAAATTTTTGACATAATGCTCTCCAAAACTTTGCAGTAAATTACATTCCTCTGTCGGATAGGATATGTTTAGGCATCCCATGAAGACGAAAGATGTGTTTAATGAAGAGTTTTGCTAACTCAGTAGCAGAGGGTAATCCTGGTAATGCTACAAAGTGTAGTACAACCACAATAAGTGCAGATAATGTTGCATAGTCCATATGGGTATTCAAAAAAGTTTTCTTTTATATTTGTTTCTACACAAACGGCAGCTCCACTGTTATCATCAATATTTCTCAATGGGTCCCCCGAAACGGACCCGTGTTTTGTTGAGGCTGCGTCAGGAGGGACAAATAACTTTAAACAACAGTTCTGAAAGTAAAACATACAAATGGACTATGTAAGTAGAGAAACTACGAAACATGACTTCCAACAAAGTTTTTAACATACCGTAAATCTTCTTAATAGGGTTTGGCAGGGAGCACGTACACAACTGGTATAGTGGGGTTTTAAACATTGTCAAAAAGGCACGAAAACAGCGGACCAATCAGCATTATCAGGGAAACAGCCAATCAGAAAACAGGTATATCATGATAGTCAAAAATCAAGTAAAATAAGTCCATTCCAATTCCTTATTCAAGCCATGGGGCATAACAGTATTCAAAGTATATATCCATCTTTGTTCTATCCAGATCAGATGTTCTGAGAAGTTACCCCCATGGCTCGGTCGGGTAACAACTTCTAAAACAAAGAAGAATAAGTCAGACAATGTTGTGACAGCTGGGCCCAGTGGTTAACTAATGGTGCATTTTCACGCAAATTTCTAATGTTAGATTTATGCTCAATGATTCTTGTTTTGATCATTCTCTTAGTCTTCCCTACGTACAGTTTTTTACACGGACATTGAATAATGTAAATAATCCCCTCTGAGTTATAGTCCGTATAATTTCTTAGATTATACATTTTACCGGTTCAAAGGAAGACATAGTCTTAGTACATGGGCAGACCGAACAGTGTCCGCAAGGTTTATGTTCACCATTGACTTGAGAGCGTGTGTATGTGTCATTAAAATCAGATTGTGTTAACATGTCCCGCAAATTAGTACCTCTTCGATATGTTAAGTGTAATGAGCTCTGGAAAACCTTTTGGAGAACTAATGATTTCCAGTGCTTGCGAATAATCTGAGTTACAGGTTTGCTAAGAGTAGAGAATGGTAATATACAGTTCACTGTGCTGTCCGAAGAACAAACTTGTGGCCAAAACAATAGGTCCCTATTAACATAGAGAGCTCTTTTAAAGGCTTTTTTCAAAATCTTACTTGGATACCCTCTCTCCTGAAACCGGGCCATCATCTCCTTAGCTTTAGCAATAACTCGAGCGTAGAAGAGCACAGCCACCGTAATCTTAGGAACTGGCCTGTAAGTATATTGCTTTTAAGAGCCCTAGGGTGGCAACTATCAAAACTCAACAACATGTTCCGGTCAGTGTCTTTTCTAAAAATGGTAGTCGAGAATTTGGTATTATCGAATGATATAAGAATATCAAGAAAGGCTATTTTAGATGAATGAATACTGAAACTAAACTATAAATTGTCATTGCAATGATTCAGCCAGTCAAAAAACATATAGAATTGTACATCAGTTCCGAGCCAAATTAAAAAAATATCATCAATAAATCTCAACCATACGTGCAAACAGCCTGACCATTCAGAAGAGTATATGTAAGTCTCCTCAAAATTTGCCACATAAAGGCATGCCAAACTTGGGGCCATGGTGGTACCCATAGCGGTGCCTTTAACCTGTTTGTAGTAAGTCGTATCAAACCAAAAATACGTGAACATAAACCTTGCGGACACTGTTCGGTCTGCCCATGTAGTAAGACTATGTCTTCCTTTGAACATCCAGTAACTGGTAAAATCTATAATCTAAGAAATTATACGGACTGTAACTCAGAGGGGGTTATTTACATTATCCAATGTCCATGTAAAAAAACTGTACATGTAGGGAAGGCTATGAGAATGATCAAAACAAGAATCACTGAGCATAAATCTAACATTAGAAATTTGCGTGAAAATGCACCATTAGTTGACCACTGGGCCCAGCTGTCACATACACTGTTTGACTTATTCTTCTTTGTTTTAGAAGTTGCTACCCGACCGAGCCGTGAGGGCAGTGGCGTAGCCACGGGTGGGCCTGGGTGGGCAGGTGCCCACCCAACTTAGACCCAGGCCCACCCAACTGGCACCGGAACTGCAAGGCTGTCGCGGGATCCCATCCCCGCGACAGCGAACAAGAGAACCCACGCCTCGCGCGCCATCACGGCACTCATGGGGAAGCGCTGCTGCGGCCGTATGGCCAACCGGTCTTCCTGTTCGGGGGGGGGGAGCGGAAGCGCCGAGCGCAGCTTCCGCTTCCTCCCCCCAATGCAGGAAGATCAGCTGCCTCTCCTGCTGCCACCCGTTCTCCTGCTATCTTCGGGTCAAACGGCCCGCCGAACTTCCTGTTTGGGGGAGCGGAAGCGCCGCGCACAGCTTCCGCTTTCTCCCCCAGAGCAGGAAGATCAGCTGCCTCTCCTGCTGCCACCGGCCTCCTGCTATCTTCGGGCGTCGGGCCGTACTGCCCGCCGATCTTCCTGCTTGGGGGGGGGGGGAGGGAGGAAGCGGACGTTGTGCGCTGCGCTTCCGCTCCCCCCCCCGACAGGAAGTTCGGCGGGCAGTACGGCCCGACGCCCGAAGAAGATAGCAGGAGTCCGGTGGCAGCAGGAGAGGCAGCTGATCTTCCTGCTCTGGGGGAGAAAGCGGAAGCTGTGCACGTGCTTGAATGTGTATGTGTGGATGAGAATGGGAGTGTGTGTGGGTGAAAACTGGAGCCTGGGTGTGTATGTGGGTGAGAATGGAAGCTTGAATATGTGGGTGAATGGGAGCTCGAATGTGTGTATGTGTGGTTGAGAATGGGAGCCTGGGTTTGTGGGTGGGTGAGAATGGGAGCTTGAATGTGTGTATATATGGGTGAGAATGAGAGCCTGGGTTTGTGTGGGTGGGTGAGAATGGAAGCTTGAATATGTGGATAAGAATGGGTGCTTGAATGTGTGTATGTGTGGGTGAGAATAGTACCTTAAATGTGTATATGTATGGATGAGAATGGGAGCTTGAATATGTGTGGGTGAGACTGGGAGCATGGGTTTGTTGGTGAGAATGGGAGTCTGGGTTTATGTGTGTGGGTGAGAATGGGTGCCTGGATGTGCGTCTGTGTGTGCATAAGAATATAAGCCTGGGGAGGGGTGAGAAAGTGAGAACTTGAATGTGAGCTTGTGGGGGGGGGGGGGGGGGGGAGAGCATATGAGAGTGACAGCTTGAGTGTGTGAGAGGGAGTCTGTGAGAGAAAGCGTGTATGTGTGTGTGTGTGTGTGTGTGGAAGGGAAGAAGACAGTAATAGAAGAAAGACACTGAAAAGGAATTAGGAAATGAGCTATAAGGGAAAAAATGGGAAAAAGAGACCAGGACCAACTGATTAGAAAAATACAAAGATCAGACAACAAAGGTAAAAATATATATCTATATTTTGAGATGTTAGCAATTTAAATATAAGCAACACAACCGCTCTCTCAAAATTTATGGACAGGTAGGAGCCGTGTATAAAATCGTAATAATAAGAAGGCTAAAGTACCACAAATCACCGTGAATTATGTTTGTATCATTAAGTAAGCCTCATACTTAGGCGTAGATGTGAATGCTATGCTGCATAATTTGGCATTATTTATCAGTAAAAAAAACAACTAGTAGACCTGCATGCCTACAGCCCACCCATGTTAACCTTGTGCCCACCCAAAAAATCAATTCTGGCTACGCCACTGCGTGAGGGTAACTTCTCAGAACATCTGATCCGGATAAAACAAAGATGGATATATACTTTGAATACTGTTACGCTCCACGGCTTGAATAAGGAATTGGAAAGGATTTATTTTACTTGATTTTTGACTGTCATGATATACCTGTTTTCTGATTGGCTGTTTCCCTGATAATGCTGATTGGTCCGCTGTTTTCATGCCTTTTTGACAATGTTTAAACCCCCACTATACCAGTTGTGTACGTGCTCCCTGCCAAACCCTATTAAGAAGATTTACGGTATGTTAAAAACTTTCTTGGAAGTCATGTTTCTATGTCGGTCCGTAGGTTCTCTACTTACATAGTCCATTTGTATGTTTTACTTTCAGAACTGTTGTTTAAAGTTATTTGTCCCTCCCGACGCAGCCTCGGCGAAACACGGGTCCGTGTCGGGGGACCGATTGAGAAATATTGATGATAACAGTGGAGCTGCTGTTTCTGTAGAAACAAAAATAAAAGAAAGTTTTTTTGAAAACCCATATGGACTATGCAACATTATCTGCACTTATTGTGGTTGTACTATAACTTCTGAGTGCAGTCTTGCTCTTGTGTTCCCTCTGAATGCTACAAAGTGTGCCATTTTAGAGAATCGGTCGACCGTAACCCATATGGTGTTATTGCCGTTGAATGATGGCCGGTCCACTACGAAATCGGTAGCGATATGGGTCCATAGTTCATCCGGTGATGGTAGAGGCTGTAATAAGCCCCAAGGATGCCCGGGTGGTGGCTTTTGCTTGGCACAGACAGTGCAGGAACCATTGTACACTTGCACGTCCTTCTTCATGGTTGACCACCAATAGAATCTTTGCAACATTGCTATGGTACAACTCTGTCCTGGATGGCCTGCCAGACGGGAATCTGGTGCCCATTTCAAAAGTCTTTTCCTTAAACCTCTGGCCACCACCGTCTTCCCGGCAGGTACCGTGTGGGTGGCTGCGAGAACCACTCTTTCGGGATCGATGATATGACGGGGTTCATCTGGCACATCCTGTGGTGAGAAGGAGCGTGATAGGGCATCAGCCCGGGAGTTCTCTCCTGGACAGTATTTCAGAAGGAAGTCGAACCTGTTGAAAAACAGAGACCATCTGGCCTCACGGTGGTTGAGTCGTTGAGCATGTCGAAGGTACTCTAGATTCTAGTGATCGGTGTTGTATGCCTTCTAGCCAGAGATGCCTTCTAGCCAGGGATGCCACTCTTCAAAAGCCAGCTTGATCGCGAGAAGCTCCTTGTCGCCTATCACCTAGAAAAGAAAGAGCAAGGATGGAGCACATTGGATTGGCTGTACTGACTTAGAACCGCCCCCACACCAACGTCGGATGCGTCGACCTCCACGAAGAAAGGACGGTGTGGGTCAGGGTGGCAGAGACACGGCTTCTTTTGAAAAGCCTCTTTGAGCGTCAGGAAGGCTGAGATGGCTTCTGGAGACCAATTGGCAGGGTTGGCTCCCTTCTTGATCATAGTTAGAGGGACTGTCAATGATGAGTAGTTTTTAATAAAGGATCGGTAGTAATTGGTGAATCCCAAGAAGCGACGCAATGCCTTCAGGCCTCTGGGTTGAGGCCAGTCCCGGATACTCTCAAGTTTCTTGGGGTCCATTTGAAAACCATTCTTAGAAACAATGTATCCCAGGAAGGGTACAGCTTCTTTGTGAAATTTGCACTTCTCAAGCTTTGCGTAAAGGTGGTACTCACGCAGGCGTCTTAGGACTTTCTTAACATCCTCCTGATGACTTTGCAGATCTTGAGAAAAGATCAGTATGTCATCAAGATATACTACTACGCATTGATATAGTAAGTCCCGTAAGATGTTGTTCATCATATTTTGAAAGACTGCAGGTGCGTTACTTAAACCGAAGGGTATGACGAGGTATTCAAAGTGTCCATCACGGATGTTAAAAGCAGTCTTCCATTCGTCTCCTTCTCGAATACGCACCAAGTTGTAAGCTCCTTTTAGGTCCAATTTGGAGAATATTTTGGCCCCTTGGAGTCTATCAAACAGTTCAGATATTAAGGGCAGAGGGTACCTGTCCTTGATCGTAATCTCATTCAGATCCCTGTAGTCGATGCAGGGGCGTAAAGTGCCATCCTTCTTCCTTACAAAAAAGAAGCCTGCACCAGCAGGAGATTTGGAAGGTCTGATAAATCCCTTTTGTAGATTTTCTTGTATGTAGGTAGACATAGCTTTGGTCTCAGCTACTGAAAGAGGGTAAACTCTTCCTTTGGGAGGTTCTGAATTTGGCTTCAGATTTATGGCACAATCGAACTCTCTATGTGGGGGAAGAACATCAGCTGCTTGCTTAGAGAAAATATCCTGGAAGGAGGCGTATTGTAGAGGTAAGCCAGGTAATGATGGAGTAGTAGGCATGCAGATAAGCAATGAAACTTCAGCAAGACACCGACCATGACAGTCTGGTCCCCACCGGGTCAGTTCCAAGGTAGCCCAATTAAATTGTGGCATATGGTCTTGAAGCAACGGCAGGCTCAACACCACCGGATGCATGGCTTTTTCCAACACTAGAAAAGAAATTGAGTGTAGAGCTCCAGTGCGCAGGCTGATGGCCTGGGTGGTCAATGAAACTTCTCCAGGAAGTGGTTCTCCATGGATGGATGACAATAGCAGAGGCTTAGCTATTGGTGTGGTAGGAATCCTCAGATGTTCGACCAAGCGCTTCAGAATAAAATTACCTCCGGCACCGAAGTCAATGAGAGCAAGAGTCTGAAATTTGAGACCTCCGCAAAGTAGATACTGGTAATGATAATGGAGGAGTAGGAGAGGTGAGTCCCAGGAGAAGTCCTCTTGCAGATTCCAGGCCCGTCAGTTTCCCGGACAAATGGGACAGGTTTGGACTGCATGACCCAATTTGCCACAGTACATGCACAACCCCATGTGCTTGCGATAACATCTCTCCTTAGAGGTCAAGTGGCTTCGGCCTAGTTGCATAGGCTCTTCCTCCTCTAGGGGTGCAGACAGTAAGTTGGAAGCAATAGGCACAGGTTTAGGACAGTTAGCCCCCACTGTAGACTTTCATGGACTCTTAGCCTCTTGAGTACGATCGTGGATACGGTGGTCAATTCTCCCTGCTAGTTCCATCAAGGACTCAAGGGAATCAGGCAAATCGCGAGCCACTAATTTGTCCTTTATGTGAGAGTTGAGACCCTCCATGAATATGGCACGTAAGCATCCAGTGTCCCAATGTAGTTCAGATGCTAGAGTCTTAAATTCAATAGCAAAGTCTGTAAGTGGCTTGTTACCTTGCTGAAGGTTGAGCAAGGCAGATCCAGCGATGGTCTGGCGAGCCGGGTCATCAAACACAGACTTAAAAAATTGTAGAAATCCTGGTAGGTCATTCAGGATAGGATCTTCACGTTCCCATTGCGGTGAAGCCGAGGCCAGGGCTCGTCCTTCAAGGAACGACAGGATGTAGGTGGTCTTTGAAGCTTCAGTGGGAAAGAGGGTAGGATGTAATGAAAAATGCATGGAGCATTGATTAATGAACCCTCTGCATATCTTGCCATCACCTGTGAAGTGGGTAGGTGTGGCTAAAGGTACAGTGGTCTTAAGGGTTACCACTAGTGACAGCAATCCCTCCACAGGAGGAGCTGAAGAGTTCAGTTGAGTGTGTAAATGATTGAAGGCAGTAGCTAGGCTCTCAAAAGACTTTTGTTGTTCTGCAATTCGCTGGGCTAGGCCAGCAGGGCTGTGAGCTGAGCCGAGTCCATGGAGTTAGCAATCTGTGGTGTTTGAGGCATTGTGGACCCTTGGTCGAAATGGAGATGACTCCGCCTACAGGAAGGAGCCCCATGGGGAAGCACTGCGATAGGCTGACACAGTTAGCAGACACAGAATGGATAGAGCCTTTATTGTACTACTGTTGATAGATGGTGAAAGCAGGAAGGTAAGGCACTGATCCACGAAGTGCCAGTACGCTCAACAGGCTCAGAAGTGTAGTCTCATCCAGATGTTCATGATAGCCGGGAGCCCGCAGTGCGGGTAATGCCACGGCTGGTGGGTAGAGTTGGAACGCCGGATCGTAGAGGTACTCACAGAATGAAGGTGTCTTCCTGGTGGTAGAATGGTGGGACTGAAGGTCCGTGGTGCAGGATATAAAGGTGGATAGGTCATCGAGGAGCGAGTACCCAATGGTCCAATATTCTGAAAGAAGAATAGAGAGAAAGACTCCCGAGGAGCGGTTGTCTTAGTGAGGAACCCCAAAGGGAAGTTGGAAGCGAGAGACCACTGAGGAGTGGGTGTCTAGAGCTTCTTACTGGAGCGAGGCCCTTAGCATGAAAGCAGCGTGTAAGCGAGCAGCCAGAGTAGCAAAGCGAAGTCTTTGCTATCTCAAAGTGGAAGTGGAGGCGGAGGCTAGATATACCCGGAGGTACTGACGTCAAGCGGTGGGGCCGCCCCCGAGGTTCCCGCCATGACGTGTATTTGAGCGTAGGAGATGTGCGCGCTTGCGCCCTAGGAATCCACGGGAGTGAGCATGGCGGATGGAGATGCCATTGCTGGTTTGGAAACGCCGAGGCCCTCGGCACCGGAGGCAGCCATCTTGCCCAAAGAGAGTGAAAGGGGAGAAAAAGAGGTAAGGCAGAGCAGTCGCAGCCGTCTGTGACCGACGGACGCAACAAAACTCAGTACGCTTAATCTCTACTCAGCCTCATCTCCAGTTCTGATACACACGGTGTTTGTGAGAAATCAGTGCACTTAACCTCTACTAGGCCTCATCTCCAGTTCTGATACACACGGTGTTTGTGAGAAATCAGTGCACTTAACCTCTACTAGGCCTCATCTCCAGTTCTGATACACACGGTGTTTGTGAGAAATCAGTGCACTTAACATCTCATCTCTAACAACAAAAAATCCTCCCACATCACACCCACTCTCAAAGAACTCCACTGGCTACCCATCACAAAGAATCCAGTATAAAACCCTCACCCTCATAGACAAAAAAATAAACAACAACAAAATGAACTGGCTAAACAACGCAATACATCCTTACCCCACACAAAGAACTCTCAGATCCAGCAACACTGGCCTCCTAGCCGTCCCCAATCTCAAATCTGCACACCTCAACGCAACCCGCAAACGAGCCATAACAATAGCGGGCCCTACCCTATGGAACTCCCTCCCCACCTGTCTCAGAAATGAACCCTCATTGCAAGTCTTCAAAAAACACCTCAAAACATGGCTGTTCTTAAAAGCTTTCCCACCTGACACGTAACCTGCCCAAATGCAACACACCACGCCCCCTACACAAGCATCTCGCGTCACCATCTTCCCTCCCTTGCACTACCTTCCTCCCACCCATCCCCATCTCCCCCTATTCAACCCTCCCTGCTATCCTTAACCATAAATTATCCTCATCAACAAGTCATTTTATGTACATATGTTATATACTATAATCAAATATTCCATGTAATCCTGTTATTTCTGTCATAATTTGTTATATTTATTACAATGTTATAATTTGTTATATTTATTACCATGTTATAATGTAAAATAGGGCTGTTACCATCCTATCCTTTTAGTTATCTGGAAACCGATGTGATATCTCGATCGAATGTCGGTATATAAAACAAATAAATAAATAAATAAATACTGTGCCTCATCTCCAGTTCTGCCCACAAGGTGTCTGTGAGAGACTCAGTGCGCGTAACCTCTACTAGGCCTCATCTCCAGCTCTGATACACACGGTGTTTGTGAGAAACTCACTGCGTTTAAACTCTGTGAGAAATTGCAGAGTTGTCGCTGACTTTCCTAAAAATAATGCAGTTTGCTATTTACCTGCAAGGCGAGTCAACTTATTTCCATGAAATTGTGTGAGCATTTCCCTGCAGAGGAGCTCATTACTGCATTACGGGGGGGTAATAACGTACAGTATTTAAAATACCATGCAAGGCGTCTTCTGCTTGATAAATGACCCCTTTAGATTGCGAGCCCCCTGTGGACAGGGACAGTGCCTGAATGTAATTCCCCTTCAGCTATCCATGAAGAGGGGTGCACTGAATCCAAATAACTGTCAGAAAAAGTTTACATGAAAGGGATTGCAAGACTTCTTACTGCCTCTTCCTTACAATCCATCCATAAAATTGTGATTCAACGGGGGGGAGGGCGTGCGACTTGGTCTGCAGCCTTACTGATCTCCTCGCCAGCCCCGAGAGTTATTTCTGCACTGAGATGTGAGGGCTGTACCGCCCCCACATCCAGGGGGGAAGCACGTGCCTCCCGGCCACGAGCCCGACTCCAGCGGACCTGTCCTCTGCCTCTAATGAGCCCCAGGGGCCTCCTGCTGACATCAGGGCAGAGAGTGAATGCAGAAGACTGCACGTCCCTGCCACAAGCGAGAGGAGGAGGAGGGCTGGGAGGGACCAGACCCAATCCTGCCGAGACAGAAAGGGGCGCCAGGAAACCCCGAGGGATGCATCCTCCCTTGGAAAATGTACCCTGCGCTGGGTTCATAGCAAACTCACTACAATCTAAATGCACCCTCCCCGAGAGAATATACCCCGACACCTGTACTGCTCTGGGTTTATAGCAAACACACTGCAATCTAAATTCACCCTCCCCCAGAAAATATACCCCGATGCCCCTGATGCACTGGCTTTTATAGCAAACACACTGCAATCTAAATGCACCCTCCCCCAGAAAATATACCCCGACACCTCTACTGCACTGGCTTTTATAGCAAACACACTGCAATCTAAATGCACCCTCCCCCAGAAAATATACCCCGATGCCCCTGATGCACTGGGTTTATAGCAAACATAATGCAATCTAAATGCACCCTCCCCCAGAAAATATACCCCAACACCTGTACTGCTGTGGGTTTATAGCAAACACACTGCAATCTAAATTCACCCTCCCCCAGAAAATATACCCCGATGCCCCTGATGCACTGGCTTTTATAGCAAACACACTGCAATCTAAATGCACCCTCCCCCAGAAAATATACCCCGACACCTCTACTGCACTGGCTTTTATAGCAAACACTCTGCAATCTAAATGCACCCTCCCCCAGAAAATATACCCCGATGCCCCTGATGCACTGGCTTTAATAGCAAACACTCTGCAATCTAAATGCACCCTCCCTCAGAAAATATACCCCGATGCCCCTGATGCACTAGGTTTATAGCAAACATAATGCAATCTAAATGCACCGTCCCTCAGAAAATATACCCTGATGCCCCTGATGCACTGGGTTTATAGCAAACATAATGCAATCTAAATGCACCCTCCCCCAGAAAATATACCCCGATGCCCCTGATGCACTGGGTTTATAGCAAACATAATGCAATCTAAATGCACCCTCCCCCAGAAAATATACCCCGATGCCCCTGATGCACTGGGTTTATAGCAAACATAATGCAATCTAAATGCACCCTCCCCCAGAAAATATACCCCCACGCTTGTACTGCACACTGTGGAGGAACAGTGCCTTAAGCCCTCATTTGCAACTATCCTGGGGGAGGGGGGATTTCTTAATGTTAAACTCTTTCCGCCCCCTTCTATCCCAGTCCTCGCCCAGGGGTCTCAGAACCACCTCCATATGTACACAGCTCTGAATTCCCTCCCTATCATCCCCGCCCCGACAACCAGAGGGGCAGAATCCAGGCCCGGGTGATGAACCCACCGACAGGACCCATTTCTGGGGCCTTCGGCCTGGGGGTCCGGCACCGCACTCAGATAATTTGTGCTGTCACCTGAAGGTCCAATACCAGAATCCACACAAGCCAATACAGCGGCTCCGCCAGGCCCTTAGGATTGTTCTGTGCCTGTGCCTGGTTGCCAGGGCAGGGAATTTTACAAAGCCAGCCCCTGTCTCCCTCAGGATCCCCAGCTACTGTTCAAGCGCCTGTCCCTGCAGACCGTGAAGAAATGTTGTTTTCAGGGCCAGCCAGCCAGCCCTACCTTCTCACCAAGCTTACCTGCAAGCGAACACCCTGAGCCCTCATCCCCACAGACAGCACAGACTAGCAGGGAAACAAGCAACGGCTCCATGCACAGGGGAGCGCTTATTATATCCATAAGAGGTGCTGCACCCATAACAGGAAACGAGCAACAATAACAGGTCTCCCCCCTCAATGAATTCAGCCTGCTCGGCTCCCCTTCACGGTTCCAGATCCAAAGGGGATGGAAGAGTCTGTGCTCACCAGCAGCCTTGTGGCTCAGGGGGTGTCCCTGCACAGGAAGAGCAGCCCTGAGTGATAGCGGTGCAGACACTGTGCCAGTCGCCGCTGGGCCTAGGCGCGGAGCCTCAGAGCATCTTACAGCAGTCCCGGGGATTCCCTGACCAGCCTGGCTTTCAGGATATCCACAATGAATATGTAGGAGATAGAACTGCACGCCCTGCCCTGCCCAAAACTCCGACTGACCTTGGCATCCCCCAGAACCACTGCGCTCCAGCTACCAGAATCAGCGCCGCGCGCTCCGGAGGACGAAGGGGCAGCATCCGAAAGCTCCTACAAGTGACGCCCCAGCCGCCCGCTGCTCTGAGCCGGAGAGAGAGGCAAGACAAGCAGAGCCACCATGTCAGCCAGAGAAGACATGCCCTGCTCTCTGCCAAACAGAGGGACCTGCGGGGAGCAGCAGAGCCATGACCCGGGCCTCGACACTTCACAGCAAGAGGGTCTGACCCTGCTCTGGCGAGGTTTCACTGTACAGCAACATTACTTCACTTTGTGAGACAGACGTCTGCAGGGTCTCTTATCCTCATAAGAACTGCTACAGGTGAGCTTTCAATTAAAAGCTACAACACCTGTACTGACGTCAGCACCTTGTAGGTGAGCATCCGAGTGTCTCTGCGGAGTCTCTGATACACACGTGGCACACACACATGGTACAAAGCAGTCCACATTTCCCATCAGCTACAAATTTAACTTTTAAACTCTTACAAGTGAATTTTCAAATGTTTTTCCGCAGGGAGGCAGGTGTTCATCCACCTAAAAGGTATCTGTGATAATTATTCCCCCTCCCCTTTTCATGGCAGGTAAAAATAGGCTGGCAGGACTTGGGCGGCTCCCTAGCGCAGTGAGGAGAACTAGAGTCCAAAGACATGGCAGGCAGCAGACTAACGGAGTCAAAGGCAGAGCAAGGTTGGGGCAGGTGGCTAGCAAGAGTGGTCAGGTCCAGGAAGCAGGCAGTCCTGGATTAATCAAAGCAAAAGGTCAAGATCCGCAGAGGCAAGCACAGGATGGGCGAAGATACACAGAAGACACTGGACAGGACGAACAGGACAAAGCGAGGCTGGACAAGGACTGGATGAGGAAGGCTGGAGAAGACAGGGTAGGACGAGGCAAGAGTAGAAGACAAGGCTGAAGTCAGGAACGCAGAATGCCGCCATCGCCTCATACTGCCAACCCCTGCCGACGCTGCCTTCCCTGAGGCACGCGCGTGCCCATGTGCAAACATAATATGGGCCCCAGGGCGGGAAACACTGAGTGGCACCTCCCGATGATGTCAGCCCAACCAGGCTACTTAAGCACGGGGCCCTGCAGCATTGCCTCGCCTCGGCAACGAATCTCCTGCCTTGCTGCACACGTTGCTTGCATATTCCTGGTTCCTGCTCTCCTGCTGAACGCTTGAAGCGATCACCTGCATGGCCTCAAGTGGTGCTAGTCCTAGCTCCAGGGGAGAGAGGGAGGTTATTGGACACTGGGGCGAGGAGCACCTCTCTCTCTCTGCCCTGCTTCTGAACCCTCAGGTCTAACCCTATGGCTAGGCTAATCCGGCCTTCCAATGTATCCAGCAGGTCCCGGGCAGCCGGCTCAGCTTTTATGCGCTCCGAGGGTCCTTGTCTGAAAATCACAATCAGACTGTCACTGTCCCTCTGAGGTTCGGAGGCCAGAGGGTGGAAGTGCACTGCATACTCTCCCACAGACCGGGAGCCTTGCCTAATCTGGAGGAGTTCAGATGCCTGCGAAGCTGTGCGACCGAGCTCTTCCAAAATTTGCCAGAATTCCTGCAGAAGTGCATCTGGTCCCCCAAGAGCGGATCATCCCTTTCCCAAAGGGGTGAGGCCCAAGCCCGAGAGGTGCTGCCCAACAAGGAAAGAATAGAAGTCACCTGACTCGGGCTGTCAGAAACAAAGGTGCCTGCAATTCGAACTGCATCTGACTTTGGTTGAGGAAGCCTCTACATTTGAGGAAGTCTCCATCGTACCTCGGGGACAGTGGCAGGTTGAGCAAGGGAATAGCAGGACACATAATGGGTGCCAGAGCAGAACGAACCACGATGCCCTGAAGATATCCGGCCATACTGTTAAGCTGATCCTGCTGCTGTTGGAGTTCGTGTGCTAAGCTAGCGATAGTGAAGCCTTGAGGCGAGTCAGCCGAGCTCATGGCCTCAGCAAACTGAAGGAGAGCAGGTGCGTGATCTCTTTGTGCTGTGCGCATAGCTGACACAGCTTCAAGGGCGACTCCATGAGGCCTACGCTGGTAACCGGCAAACGAGTCCAGTAGCGGGACAGTCTGGAGCTTCACTTATACCAGCTGCTTTCTGTGCAGGTTGAGCCCTTGGTTTCTGGTGGCCGGCAGAACTCAGGCGGATCCCTAGGGAAGTGAAGAGAACTAGAGTCCAAATGCGCCCTGGGGTCAGGGTAAGTAGTAGACTGAGTCAGAAACAGGCCAAGGTTGGGGGAGGCGGCTAGCGAGAGTGGCCAGATCCAGGCAAGGGGGTCAGGGCCAGGCAGCAGGCAATTGTGGTCAGGTTCAAGCAAGGGGTCAAGATCCAGAGAGTCAAGCCAAGGGTGGATGAAGACACACAGAAACCACTGGACAGGACAAGGCGAGGCTGGATGAGGCAAAGCTGGACGGCAAGGCTAGAAGACAAGACTGAACTCAGGAATGAAGGAGAACAGGAACCAGGAACACACAAGCACATGTACTGCAAGGCCGGAGACCCATTGCTGAGGCGAGGTCATGCTTAAAGGCTGGCATCATTGGGTGGCACCGTTCGGTGTTTCCCGCCGTGGGGCCTATATTACACGTGCACATGCGCGTGCACTGGCGGCAGCAGCAGCAGCATCTGGCAACAGCGGCATTCTGCTGGGATAGGAGGCTTCCAGCAGTGTCGGTCAGCGGTAGGGGTGAGTACGGCAGCGCTCGGGGCAGTCCTGTGAGCCGCCAAACGTAACACTATTCACGATGCATGTAATTCCACCCAAGGGAAAAGGGGCAGGTTTAGATTAGGGGAGGGGAAAACACAGCTTCAGATTTCCTTCTAAAATCCCTGTGGGCACAAGATTTATGGTTCAAGATTTATGGTTCACAGTTACATTTAATTGAGTTTATGAAAGTTCTCTTTTAATAGTTTTCCTGTATACTTGTGTTAATGTATTCTGCCTTGAGGCGACTGTTTTAATGTATTTCCGCCCTGGAGGCGACTGTTCAGTTCCTTGTAAACCGGTGCGATATGTATTCTTTACAGGAACATCGGTATATAAAAATTATAAATAAATAAATAAATAAATAAATAAGATACCGGCACATTCCTCCCACTGACCCAAATTTTCACATTAACTTGCAGCCCCATGGGCAGAAGGTACCTGCAAGCCCTTTAAACCTGCTCCCTTTTCTTTCAGTTGCTTCCCGGAAGCTCTCGATGACCTCAGGAAGCAGCTGCATTGAGAATGACTTTGCATAAACTCCATCTGCTTGGTCTAGACTGACAATGATGTCATAAATGACATCACACAGAGTGTGCAAGAACCAATCAGATGAAGCCTTGCATGGAGGTTTGGAGCCATTCAGAGAGTGGCAGTGACAAGAGAAGGCATAAAGCTCCCAAGGCGTGAAAGCCTCTTACCCCAGCAGCTCAAAGGAAATGCAGAGATGGTTCCGGAAGTAGAAGTACTCCTTCATGTGCACTATGTTGTTGGTGCCATCTCTGTCTTTTCTGCGAAGCAAATCTAAAATCTTCAGTTCCACTAAAGCCTGGTGATGAAATCTGAGCAGAAGAGAGAATGAGGAACGCCATAGGTCAGGGCCTCATCTGCTTAAAGGCTGCGCACAGCTCCCCCACATGCCATATCACCATTTGCTTAGAGAGGAGATCACCCCGGCACCCAGCACACATGCTCCACACCCAATGGTTTAACATTTAGATTCAATCACATGTACTTGCATGCTTTCCTAAGGAGATCCACGGGCTCCATGTTTTCAAGACAGACTAATCCAGTCCTGATTTTACTCCCGTTGCATGCATGGGAAATAAATTCTGTAGTTCAATTGTATACATGCACCGGGTAACGGCAGGGCTGTATCAGCTGGAAGGCTAAGTTTTTCTTCTAATAAGCTTTTCCCCCTTTCCCTGTGCTCACACCCACACTGAGCTTTGTATGGCTCGCTGTGATGGTCACGGCAGAATGCACGCAACCCACTTCTCCATCCTACAAAAGCACCCAGGTAAGGTCCAAGAGCTCTGCAGCGAGTCCCCTTGGATTGGGCAGAAGGGAGCACCTCTCTACAGGGGCCCCTACACTAGTGGTTCCTACTCAAAGTGAGCAGGGCTCAATCAGATGAACTCCATGTGATGGAAAAGGTGCAAGAGGGTCACAGGTCGAAGAACTCTTAGAAAAGCAAAGGTCGGGGCCAATCATGCTGCAACCAGCGGACTGTTTCCTAAGCAGCACCCAGAGCTCTTCTCATTGGATGAGCAGCAGCCTGCTCCCACCGGGGTCCAGATGAAAGATGGAGGCCACGCCTACTTCCACCCTAACAGCACAGGCTGCTATGCAGAGATCTATCTGGCCTTACCTCTTCTTGTTCTGTATAATTTTAATTGCTACTAGCTCATTAGTCTTATGGTCCAAACATTTTGCTACTTGTCCAAAGGATCCTTTGCCTATTATTTCCAAGACCTCGTACCGGTACGCTATGTGATCGTGAAGTACCTACAGGTGCAAACACAACAGCATTAGTGTCTGCAGCACAGTAACTCAACAGAGGACGACAGAAAGAGACCCAACTGACCACCCCCCCACCAGTCCTGTCCACATTGCAAGGATGGGTCCCTGCCGCCAGCCATACGGGGGTACTTTCTGTACAATAATATCAAGCCCTATCCAGGACAGTTGTTCTCATCTTCCTCCTCAGGGCTCCACTCTCCTAGGCACCCAGGTATCAGGATTCCTTTTACAGTTCATCCCCAGCATCTCCCCCCTCCCATTTCCAACCACAAAGTAGCACAGCAATTTAAACAGTCATCGACACCAGGAATGGCAACTAAAGATCCAGCTTCCCAGGTCCCCCGTGGCCTTTCCCCCTGGCTCCCTGTCACCACCAACCCCACCGCACCAATCTGGTCAACACAAGGCATGTGTTAAGCCTGCCAGACAGACCGGGCCACAAGGGGGGCCTGCGTTGTCGCTAGGGCTTCTGGTTCTTCCTGTATCTGCAGCCTGACACACTGACCCAGCCGCCTTTCACTCTTTTGCAGCTAAGGATCCTCCAGGCTTATCCCATGCTTCCTTCAAGTCCTTTACCATTTCATGCATGCAGAGGTGCAAAGTCCAGTCCCGGTACATGAAGCCCATGCTCTAGGATGGCGCTTGCTGAATGAATCTAGGCCATTTCTCATGCTGCTCCTGAGTCTAGGCTCTCTGAGCCTCACATCATGACCTCTTGTTCTAGAACAGGCTTGCTTCTCGCGCGTTATTAATACCTTTCACATCATGGCCTCTTGTTCTACAACAGGATGGCTTCTCGCGCGTTATTAATACCTTTCACATCATGACCTCTTGTTCTAGAACAGGATTGCTTCTCGCGCGTTATTAATACCTTTCACATCATGGCCTCTTGTTCTACAACAGGATGGCTTCTCGCGCGTTATTAATACCTTTCACATCATGACCTCTTGTTCTAGAACAGGATGGCTTCTCGCGCGTTATTAATACCTTTCACATCATGGCCTCTTGTTCTAGAACAGGATGGCTTCTCGCGCGTTATTAATACCTTTCACATCATGACCTCTTGTTCTAGAACAGGATTGCTTCTTGCGCGTTATTAATACCTTTCACATCATGGCCTCTTGTTCTAGAACAGGATTGCTTCTTGTGTGTTATTAATACCTTTCACATCATGACCTCTTGTTCTAGAACAGGATTGCTTTTTGCACGTTATTAATATCTTTCAGATCGTTTCTCCCAACTCTCCTCTCCTCTAGGGTATTGCATATTTAGGTACCTAAGTCTCATCATAGAGGGCTTTTGCTGCAGACCCCATACCATTTTGGTAGCCCTTCTGATCATCTCCACTCTGTCCGTATCCTGAAGGCATGGCCTCCAGTAATGGACACGACACCCCAGGAGGCGTCTCACCGATGATCTGTACAGAGTCATTATTGCCTCCTTTTCTCTGCTAGTTACACCCCAAACTGGGCAGCCCAGTGTCCCTCTGTCTCTGGCCACCGCCTTGTCCCACTGTTCCCCTACTGTGAAATTACTGGGTATAAGCAGTCCCTGGCCATTTTCCTGTTCCGTGCACACCTGTATCTCACCCTCTTCTCATGTTCCACTTCTTTACATTTCGCAGCCACAATACAAGACTCTGACATTTTTATACTGAGCTTTTACTGCCAAGTAGCCTCAGCTCCTCGGCTAAATTTCAATACTACAAAATGCAGAGTTGTGAAATCCAAGGGAAGCTGGAGATTGAAAGCTGAAACTTGGCAGCGTTATAAGCAGCTGAAGAGGGCAATGATTACAGATACGCTGCCCCCTTTTTATCTGGCAGCGGGCAATGCGTTGCTATCCATTCTGAGGCTAAAAAGACAGATCCAGCCCCTTTTGGGACCCGGGTGAGGTTCTTCTGGGCACAGAATTTCCCAGAAAACACAAAATTGTACGTGGGAAGACTTTCACTCAGGGTTAAAAGCAGCTGTAGTGAGCTCTGGCTCTTGGGGACTCTATATACTGCTAACCTGGATCTCAGGAGCAGATGCAGCAGTTCGTGGCTGACGGGTGTAGCCCAATCAGGAGATGTTCCACTAGGTGCATGTCCTACAGTTGTTAAGAAGGTTCCTTTTTCCGTAGGCTTTACTCGCACCTACTCCCGTATATTAATGTACTTTAATAATGGGTGGTGACTTTAATACGATACGAGATGTGGACCTGGACGCTTCTCAATCACATAGTCGTGAACGGGGTATGGGACAGGGCCCTCAAATGTTGGAAACCACGTTACACTTGCTGGACACGTGGCGCACTTTACATCCTCTAGAGAAAGACTTTACTCACATCTCCCGTGAGCACGCCACCTTCTCAAGATTAGACTACTTCCTTATTAGTTGTAGTGCGTTTTCTCTGGTTCAAGATGCCGGAATAGATAACATTGTTATATCTGATCATGCTCCTGTATGACTCGATGTTCAGTTTTCTAGTAGCCAGTATTCGCCCAAACAGTGGCGATATCCTTACTTTCTAGCCACAGATACGAAATTTTATGAGTATCTGTGTGCTAAATGGGAGGATTACGCGTCCTTAAATAAAATACATGTTTCCCAACCTGCTTTGTTCTGGTATGCAGCGAAAGCGGTTTTACGAGGGGACATCATATCCTATATTTCCCATTTTCGTAAGAGTCTTGACAAACGTATACTAACGCTGAACACTCAACTGCGCAAGGCCAGGGCGCGTCTGACAGTGGTTGGGAATGAGGAAACGCGGGCTGCACATAGATCGCTACAAGTGGCGCTCAATTCACTGTTACATCAACGAGCAAAAAGAAGCTCGTTGATGTAAAGGTCAGATGATGGCCAATTTGATTAGATCCGCTAGGAAAAGTTGGTTTATCCCGGCGCTGCGGGCCTCACCTACTGGGGTGGTCCGAGACACTCCATTTTAAATAGCTTTCGGGACTTCTATTCTGCTTTATATGCCCGGAAGGTGGGAGTGAGGAGGGTAGTGCACGGTTTTGTTCTAAGGTGTCTCTTCCGAGTTTGACCAGAACCCAACAAGAAACGCTAAATCAGTCCATATCAGAGCAAGAGGTAGGTTTGGTTATTCGCCAGCTTAAAAACTTTAAAGCCCCAGACCCTGATGGATACATGGCAGAGTTTTTTAAGCTTTTGGTGGATAGGATATCGGCACCTCTGGCCGCAGCATTTTCAGAGCTGGTCACTTGCGGATCTTTCCCACCGCATGATAACCTAGCCTTAATTACCCTTATACCAAAAGCAGGAAAGGATCCTCTTTTATCAGAATCCTATCGTCCGATCTCTTTGCTAAATTTAAATCATAAAATTTTAGCTAAAATACTGGCAGATAGGTTGGCCCCACTATTACCCTCTTTGGTTGGAGACCACCAGGTGGGATTTGTACAGAGGAGATATGCACTGGCAAATATACTCCGGGTCCTAATGGCCATGACGATCTGTTGACAGCTCGATATCCCGTATCTGGTAATAAGTTTTGATTACGAG
Source organism: Rhinatrema bivittatum (assembly GCF_901001135.1). Taxonomy (NCBI): domain Eukaryota; kingdom Metazoa; phylum Chordata; class Amphibia; order Gymnophiona; family Rhinatrematidae; genus Rhinatrema; species Rhinatrema bivittatum. Next base: position 475,475,553 of record NC_042618.1, read on the forward strand.
AAGGCATTTGACAGACTGGAGTGGCGCTACTTATTTTACATTTTGGAGAAAATGGGGTTTAATGGTCTCTTTTTACAGGCGGTGCGGTTATTATATTCGGATCCTAGAGCAGTGATATTGGCGAATGGCGCGCGGTTGGAGCCATTTGGAATTGCCAGGGGCACTAGGCAAGGTTGTCCATTATCACCCTTACTGTTTATTTTACAACTCGAAGCTCTTTTATTAGCTCTTTATGGTAGGCGCAAGATTCGAGGAGTTCGGTTTGGTACGTGACTTTTCAAGGGAGTGGCATTTGCAAACGACTTGTTGGTATTTGTGACAGATCCTCAGGCGTCTTTGTCCCCTTTACTGCATTTAATTTGGGAATTTGGGGTGTTCTCCAGCCTGAAATTAAATTTTATTTATTTATTTATTTAAGGTTTTTCTATACCGGCATTCATGATAAGATCATATCATGCCGGTTTACATATAACAGGGGGTGCAAAAACTGTTCTTTTAACAAGTGCAACGGAAGCAAAAGTTACAATAAAACAAGGTTGTAGAACTGGGAGAGGAAGGAAATAAGGATAGTAAATGAATCCAAAATAAGGATAGTAAATGAATCCAAATCTTCAGCTTTAGTTTATCCTCCTACTCTGTCAACTACCTGGCAGGACACCTTTCCATTACGATGGGTTGCTGATCACTTGTGTTACTTGGGGGTGCATGTCCCAGCGAACCCTGCCCAAATATACCAGGCAAATGTTCCCAGAAAGCTGCAGGCTACCCTGACAGTTTGGCTAATTGGAGTACTCTGCCTCTTTCTCTCTATGGTCGAGTTAATTTATTTAAAATGGTCATCTTGCCTCAATGGCTTTACCTTCTTCAAAACCTACCAATGATATTGCAACGGGCAGATCTCTGCCAGCTAGAGGGCACCATGTGGCGTTTCCTCTGGAGGGGAGGAAAAACGCGGGTCCCGCTGAGCTGGCTGAAGGTGTGATGGGGGAGGTGAGGTTTGGGGGTCCCGGACTTGGGGGCCTATAATTTGGCGTGCAATTTAAGGACTATCCGGGATTGGTTGACGGACTCCCCTGCGTACACCCCATTATATGCTGATAATGCCTTAATGGCTCCATTTGGTCCAGCTTATGTGGTGCAGTCTGGTTCCATTAATCTCCCCTCCTTTCTTATACACACCGCGCTGGTACGCCCGTTCAGGCAGACGTGGCAGAGATTGACCAAGTTATTACAGATACCATCCCAATGTGCCTGTTTCCTACCAGTAGGGGGGAATGCTGATTTTACACCAGGGTATCAATCCATCAGTTTTGCGCTTTGGGTATCCAGAGGGATCACCCGACTAGGACACTTGCTGAACAAGGAGGGGATACTTCTTTCCTTTAAGGAATTCGGGGACCTATATGGCTTGGGAATCACACACATCTTCCCCTACCTACAAATTGGGCACTACATACGGGCCATTCCGGAGGGATATTAAACTCCCTCGGTGCTTCATACACTGGATCAGGTGTTTCATTTTGAAAAACCAATTGCCCCGTCATTGTCAGCATATTATAAGCAGATACAGAAGCGCGCGGGAGTAGACCTCGACTCCACCTTAGAATCACGTTGGAATCGGGATGGTGATTTTGTTGTAACTCAGCCCATTTTACGGGCCTGTTTTCGGCGTGTAGCCAGGATCTCGACCAATTTATATTATAGAGAAATGCAATTTAAGTTTCTCAGTCGGGCATATGTGTCACCACAAGTGGCTTGTCATTTCAATATAGCTTTTACAGCTGGTTGCAACCGTTGTGGCCATGAAGGTCAAGGCCTCAGCAAACTATTTCACTAACTTAGCTGAGCAGCTTTGGGTCAGCGGGGTCCCATGCAACTGCTTTCAGTCACAATGACGGGATCGCTCTATGAGGTGGGTTTGCCATGTCGGACTTAAAGATCTCAGCAACGAGCCAAAGGCTCCGAGTCCAAGCCCCCGAAATGCAGCTGCTGTCTGGCGCTCTTTCTCCTCTCACCACCAAGACCCAGCTGCTGAGTCAGTGTGGGGGTTGCAGGGTTTGATTTCTTTCTAAGGGCGACCTGTCCCTCCCCCCCCACCCCCCGAGCTCTTCCCCCTCTCAACTTTATGTAGGTTCCGTGCTCATCATCGTAGCTGCTATTGTTCTGCGTTCCAGGGACCCCCTTCGACCTGTCCCCTTCCCCCATCCCCCCCACCCCCGAGCTCTTCCCCCTCTCACCTTTATGTAGGTTCCGTGCTCATCATCGTAGCTGCTATTGTTCTGCGTTCCAGGGACCCCTTCGATCTTTTTGGCTTCAAGCCCCAGGAACCACAGCTCCGCATAGTTCAGGATTTCATCGTGCTCGTAGGCAGTGAGGCGGCCTTTAAAATGTTTCAGGGCCTCTGAATCGAACAAAAAGCAAACAACAACAAAGAGAAAGAAAGAAAAAACCCCAAATGCAGATTAAGCTGGGAAGAAACCTTGGAAAAGCTCCACTTAACACTACGAGAAGCTCTCCGGGAGCAGCTTTTAATGGCGCCCACATTGTTCCAGCGTCCAGAGGGACAACGTGCATGCAGACCTTCCCCTGGATAAAAGCACCCACAGGGATCTGCACCCTCTTTCTCGCTGCTGCTGCTCCATTTTCCTTGGAACGTGACACTGTAGACTGGAAAATCCCTGGGTCTGTCCACTTTTTACCTTGCTAAAAGCTGGGGGATGGACGGGCAATCTTCAGACAGCCAGGGTAGATCAATACTTAGCCCAGTAAGCGGCTTCCGAGGATGACCCTCTATAAGAAGCACACTTGACGTTCAGCGCTCCCAGCCCTAGTGGTGTCTGATACTGCACAACAAGAGAACCCTTCAGCACAGCCGCCACGTTACCCAATTGCAGGAGGGAGATTTCAGGCCCACCTTGGATCTCTAACTATTATGTGACTCGCAGCACTGACTTCAATTGGTAAATGAGGGACTACGGATATCTCTCGCTGCTTTGGGAAATCTGGCAGCTCTGCATCGAGGCCAAACAGATTTCACAGGCCCAGCCTACCTCTCCCAGTCTTCCCTTTAAGGTGTGCAGGAGACTGCAACACCTTTCCCCTTGCCAGCACAGTCTAAACATCTCCCAACGTAAACTTCGCTGGCTGGCAGCCCCCATGCACCGCTGTGCCCCATGCACTTTGAACCACAGGACAAAACATTCAAACCAGAGCCTGTATCGGATCAGAAATAGGCTGGCAGAGAGACTTGCAATGTAAAACTGAATCCGTTCTACGGGAAAAAATCAGTAAGGGTGTGCTAGTCAGCTTGCATACCCTAATCGATGGTTTTTGTCGCACACTGCGCCCCTTGGAATTATTTATAGCAGGAATTGTTAAAACGAGTCAACGCTGGTCTTGTCATACTGCCATGGGCTCATCCTTATACATGCAATAATATCCAAGCCTTCTGGGAACAAGTGCGGAAAGGAATAAGAGATCCTCTACATCTTGATTATAACATATCTTTCCAGATTTATTTTAAAGTCTTGTGCATATAAACAGCAATTAACATCTAAACATAGTGCTGCATTGGATATCCAACTGCCAAATCAGAAGGATTCTCTGTAGCTGGAAACAGTGAAAGCATGGAACAGACGTACTTCATTGCATGTAAACTTCTTGTGACATACGGTTTCTATGGTGCGTAGATGTGACGCGGAACTTGCGATAAAGTAGAATAACACTGATATACTTGCTGAAAGAGCCCAGCGCAAAATGATGGACAGACATGGCCTCCCCAGTTGTAGCATGTGACCCTGACACCAAAATGAGGCGTGAGTAAAGAGGAGTGCCAGAAGGCAGGGAGTGAGGACCCAGCGGGGAGTAGGATGCGCAGAGTGAGTGTGGTGGAGTCAGTAGCGCATGCCGGGAGAGTCAGTAGGTACAGAGTGAGAGCTGTGCCGGGATTATTACATGCAGAATCAGTGAGGAGTCAGTACACGCTGAAGAGTAAGAAATCACCAGGACCTGATGGTACTTACCCCAGTGTTGAAAGAACTCAAATGTGAACCTGCAAACCTGTTGCGAATAATTTGTAACCCATCATTTCAAACAGCATTGTCCCTGAAGACTGGAGGGTGGCCAGCGTAATGATAATATTGGAAAAGGGTTCACAGGTGATCCAGGAAACTACAGATCACTAAGACTGAGGTCAGTGGCTATTCTTAAAAACAAAATAGATAAGAAATGACTTATGGGGAAGAGTCAAAATGGATTGAGTGCAGGGAAACCTTTCTTTACAAATCTATCAGGTTGCTTTGAAGGTGTAAATAAACAAATGGATAAAGTTGAGCTGCTTGATATTGTGAATTTACAGTTTTAGAAGGCATGAAACTCCTCAAGAAAATAAAAAGAGATCGGATAAGAGGCAGTGTTTGTTGCACTCGGGGGTGGACCCTAGTCCTGGGGCAGAGGTGGAAGGCCCCCTGGAAGGGAACAGGAGGTAACTGCCCCCAGGGGGCGGAGCACTGGAGGAGACAGAGGATAGGAGGAGCTTCACCACTGGAAGCCCGAGGTCCCCCTGGGAGGAGCCCATAGAGCCGGGCCGCTTGGACTTAGGTGGGCCTCGCAGGGTCTCCTAAGAGAGTGAATGTCTGGCGTGCCCACGGAGAGAGGGGGAGCGCGATCGGGTTCAAAGGTGGCTGCTGGATGGAACAGGGAGAACCAGAACAGAGTTGGTGATGACAAGGCGAGGAACAGAGCCAGAATCTGGAGACGAGGTCAGCAGGCAAAGGTCAATGTCCAGAGGTCAGTCTGAGGGATGGTCAGTAATGCAGAGGTCAGGTACCGGAGGTCAGACGAGGTCAAAGGCAGGCTGGAGTCTTGAGGCAGGCGGCAAGCAGGCAGGCAGGCAGGTCAGGAACAAGCTGAGGTCTTTGAGGAAGGCGGCAGGCAGGTCAGGAGCAAGCTGTGGCCTTAAGGCAGGCGGCAGACAGGCAGGTCAGAAATAAGCTGGTCCGAGGGTACTACCTGGGTAGACAGACAGATAAACACAGGAACAAGCAGGACTCAGGAACTAGGCTGCAGGAACAAGTCAGGAACAGAACTGGAACAGAAGGATCCTGGAACGAGACTAGGAATAAGCAGGAACAAGTACAAGCGCAGAGGCAATCTCAGAACAAACCGACCCGATTGCCAAGGCAAGGAAGCAGAGACAGGAACTTCCTTATATTGAGGGCGCGCCGCGGAGCTAGGACCCGCCCTTGGTCCTACATGAGTCCAGGCAGTCCGCGCGCGTGTATGGGCGAGGCTAACATGGCCGAAGATGCCGAGCCTCGGTATGAGGCCTGGCGCGCAGTGGAAGGCCCGGCGATCGCCACCGCGGGACGTCGGGGCCTGCCAGGACTGGCAACCACCGCGAGGGAGGTGGTCCCAGAGCCCGCTGTGGAACCATGAAGGTGAGCAGGACCGCGCATGGGACAGCCGGGGCGAGGCGCATAACAGTACCCCCCTTTCTAGGCCTCCCCCTACACGGCTGTAGTTTCTCAGGGTTCAATCTATGTAAGGTCCTTAGAAGATCCTTATCAAGGATGTTTTGGGAGGGTTCCCACAAATTCTCCTCGGCCCCATGGCCCTCCCAGGCTAACAGGTATTCCCACTTGCCTCGGTGTCGCCGGACGTCGAGGACCTCTCTTACCTGGAGAGAAGTGTCAGGTTCTGCAGAGATTTATTTATATTCTTTTTTTATACCGAAATATAGCAGAATGCCTTCATTCCGGTTTACAGTGAAACAGTGTAACAAATTTATACAGAGATGCGTGGAGCAGGAGGGTCTTTGCGTGAGGGCTAGGAGAGGACCAACGGCTTTAACAGGGACACGTGAAACGTGTTGTGGATACCCAATGAACGAGGTAGCTGGAGTTGATATGAAACAGCTCCCATTCTTCGAATCCCAGGAAACGGTCCGATGTATTTCGGAGACAGGCAGTGAGGGAAGTCTCAGTCGAATGTGTCAAGCACTCGGCCACACTTTCTGGCTAGGTCGAAAGAGTGGAGCGGGTCATCTATGAAGATCAGAGGTGCACTTGGCGCGTTCAGCAGCTTGTGAAAGTCGCTCTTTTACCTGGGTCCACACTTGGCGAATGGTTTGAGCCATGGATTGAGCCGCTGGAGACAGAACCGTCAGAGGAACAGGAAGAGGCAGTCGGGGCTGCCGTCCAAAGACTACTGCAAACGGGGATGTGTCGGTGACTGCTGCGACATGGGTACTGTGCGACAGTTCAGCCCAGGGGAGAAGATCCGACCAATTGTTTTCCTGATCATTTACATAGGAGCGTAGGAATGTCTTCAAGTTCCGATTGGTCCTTTCGGCCTGCTCATTGGCCTGGGGATGGTAGGCCGACGTATAACTCAGGGAAATGTCGAACTTTCGACACAAGGAACGCCAATACTTGGCGGCAAACTGTGATCCCCGATAGGATACAATCTTGTTGGGGAGTCCGTGGAGGCGAAAGATATTCTTCAGGAAGAGCTTCGCCAATTCCGGGGCTTAAGGAAGGCCCGGCAAAGGGATAAAATGACCCATTTTTTGAGAAGCGGTAGATGACGACCCAAATCACCTTGTTATTCTGGGAAGAAGGTAGATCAGTGATAAAGTCTGTCAAAATGCTGGACCATGGTTCGGTAGGTGCTGGGAAAGGCTGGAGCAAGCCCCAAGGCGTCCCTGTTGGTGGCTTTTGCTGGGCGCAAATGGGACATGAGTCCACATAGTTTCGTGAATCTTGCACCATCGTAGGCCACCAATAGTGCCTTTGCAGCATTTCCAGAGTCCTGGCATGACCAGGGTGGCCTGCCAGTTTAGATTCGTGAGCCCATTTTAAGACGCGTTCATGTAGCCATCGGGGAACGATGGTCTTCCAAACAGGGACTGTGGTAGTTGCAGCAAGGGAGATACAAGCAGGGTCGATGATGAAGCTAGGAGCTTCCGGGACGTCCTCAGGCTCAAATGATCTGGACAGCGCATCAGCGAGCAGGTTCTTGGAACCAGGACGAAAGCACAGGTTGAAGTCAAATCTTTCGAAGAATAAGGCCCACCAGGCCTGACGGGGGTTCAAAAGTTGAGCCTCTGAGATGTTTGAGGTTCTTGTGGTCAGTGAAGATGGTAAACTTATGTTGCGCCCCTTCTAACCAAGGGCGCCATTCTTGAAGCGCTAGTTTGACCGCATGGAATTCGTGGTCACCCATAGTGTAACGTTGTTCCATGGGGGAAAACTTATGAGAGTAGAACGAACATGGAGTTAGCTTGCCTGTGGGGGAGTGTTGACTCAGAACGGCTCCGGCGCCGATTGCTGAGGCGTCGACCTCCACAACAAAGGGATGTTTGGGATCCTGATGAAAGAGACAAGGGCCGGAGCTGAAGGCTTCTTTAATCCTCTGGAAGGCAGCAATTGCTTTGGGTGTCCAAACTCGGGTGTTGACCCCTTTCCTAGTCATAGCAGTGAGTGGGGCAACAATGGAAGAGTAATTCGCATTGAAGCTCCAGTAATAATTGGTGAAGCCTAGAAAACGTTGTAACGCTCGAAGGCCTACTGGCTGAGGCCAGTCACGGATTCCCTGAAATTTCTCCGGGTCCATTGAGAATCCACGATCAGAGATGATGTATCCCAAAAAGGGTAAGCGATTCCGCTCAAGCAGATATTTCTCCAGTTTTGTGTACAGATGGTTCTCTCTCAGACATTGGAGAACGATGTGGACGTGTTCACGGTGGGATTCTAAGTCCTTAGAGAAGATCAGAATGTCGTCGAGGTATATGACTACGAAATTGTACAGGAGATCTCGGAAGATTTCATTCATGAGGCGTTGGAAAATGGCTGGAGCATTACATAGCCCAAAAGGCATTACCAAGTATTCATAGTGGCCGTCTCTGATATTAAACGCCGTCTTCCAAATGTCATCAGGTTGGATGCGTACCAAGTTGTATGCACCTCTCAGGTCCAGTTTGGAGAAGATCGTGTCCCTTCAAGGCGATCGAACAGTTCGCTAATGAGGGGTAGTGGGTATCGATCCTTACGAGTTATCGCATTGAGACCCCTGTAATCGATACAGGGATGTAGTCCACCGTCCTTTTACTTCACGAAGAAGAACCCTGCTCCTGTGCGGGAATCAGATGGACAGATAAAGCCTTTCTCTAGATTCTCTTTAGTATATTCCGACATAGCCTAAGTCTCAGGCTGGGACAATGGATAGGTTCTGCCTTTGGGGGGCTTAGTGCCCGGCAGAAGTTCAATAGAACAGTTGAACTTGCATAATGGAGACAAGGTATCCATTTTCTGCTTAGAGAACACATCGCTGAAGTCAGAATACTGCGGCGGTAAACCTGGAAGGGTAACTGATTTCAAGACGCGTATCACGGGGGATACCGGGTGCAGACAAGTCTTTTGGCATTTTGGGCCCCACTGTACCAACTGCAGGGTCTGCCAATCGAACTGGGGTTCATGGACCTGGAGCCAAGGTAACCCCAGGATTAACGGATGGGTTGAGCATTTTAGGACGTAGAAGGATGTCTCTTCCTCATGGAGGGTACCTACAGTGAGATGGATCGCCACTGTCTAGTGAGTAATGAGACCTGGAAGATGTTCCCCCTGAATAGAGGCAATACGAAGACTCATCTCTAGGGGTTGGAGAGGTATCTTCAAGAGTTTGATGATGTCGTCCGAAATGAAACTACCGCTCGCTCCGGTATTGATGAAAGCAGTGGTCACAAACTGTGGGCCTTGATGCCCAGGGATACAGGAAGCAAGAGCTGAGGGCCAGAAACAGTTGCGTCTAAGCTCGGGACCCCCGCCGGGCTCAGGCGTTGCAGTTTCCCGGATGGACAGGGCAAAACTGCAGATGATGTCCAAAAGTGCCACAGTAAAGGCAGAGCCCTTCCTTTTGTTGACGGAGATTTTCGGTCGGAGACAATCGCCCATGATTCACTTCCATAGGTTCTACCATTGAGGAAGGTGATGGTGCAGGAGTCTTCGCTGGAGTGCAGGGTGCACTTGTGGGGCGTACTGGAGGAGGGCGTGGAGCCTTTACTTCTAGGTGTCTTTGCCGGAGGCGATGATCAATCCTTCCAGCAAGGGAGATCAAGTCTTCTAGAGACGTGGGAGTCTCATGGATAGAGAGCTCATCTTTCAGAGCACAGGAGAGTCCATCTAGGAAGATGGCTTGCAGACAATCTTCTTGCCACCCAAGTTCTGTGGCCAAAGTCCGAAACTCCACTGTGTATTCAGAGAGGGTCCTTGACCCTTGACGGAGGTGGATTAAGCTATGACTGGCAATAGCCATACGACCTGGGTCTCCGAAGGTCTGCTTGCAGAGGGCAATGAAGTCAGATAACTTGGATAGGATAGGATCAGAATGTTCCCATAAGGGAGAGGCCCATACCAGAGCCTTTCCTTGCAAATGAGACAGAATGAAGGTGACTTTAGTGATCTCCTTCAAAAACAACGAGGGTTGCAGGGCAAACTGCATAAAGCACTGATTAAGGAAGCCATGACAGGAGTGTGGATCCCCATTGTACCTGGGGGGTGCAGGAAGTGCCAGTGTGGCTTTGGGAAGCATAGTGGCCGAGAGGCCCACCAGGTTGGCCACTGCTGTATCTGAGAGTGCAGTTCTTCAACCGAAGAGGCCAGCGTCTCTAAAGCTTGATGATGTTGTTCACTGTGGTGGCCAGTCCTGGTAGGGCCCTGGAGGTGGGAGACTCCGCCGAGTCCATGGCCTTGGCAACCTGTTGCGCTTGGGGGTGGACCCTTGTCCTGGGACAGAGGTGGAAGGCCTCCTGAAAGGGAACAGGAGGTAACTTTGCCCCCAGGGGGCGGAGCACTGGAGGAGACAGAGGCTAGGAGAAGCTTCACCACTGGAAGCCCGAGGTCCCCCTGGGAGGAGCCCATAGGGACCCGGGCCGCTTAGACTTAGGTGGACCTTGCAGGGTCTCCTAAGAGAATGAATGTCCGGCGTGCCCACGGAGACAGGGGGAGCGCGATCGGGTTCAAAGGTGGCTGCTGGTTGGAACAGGGAGAACCAGAACAGAGTTGGTGATGACAAGGCGAGGAACAGAGCCAAAATCTGGAGACGAGGTCAGGCAGACAAAGGTCAATGTCCAGAGGTCAGTCTGAGGGATGGTCAGTAATGCAGAGGTCAGGTACCGGAGGTCAGATGAGGTCAAAGGCAGGCTGGAGTCTTGAGCCAGGTGGCAAGCAGGCAGGCAGGTCAGGAACAAGCTGTGGTCTTTGAGGCAGGCGGCAGGCAGTCAGGCAGGTCAGGAACTAGCTGAGATCTTTGAGGCAGGTGGCAGGCAGGCAGGTCAGGAGCAAGCCGAGGTCAGTACCAGTAAGACAGTCCGAGGGTACTAACTGGGTAGGCAGACAGATGAACACAGGAACAAGCAGGACTCAGGAAATAGGCTGCAGGAACAAGTCAGGAACAGAACTGGAACAGAAGGATCCTGGAACGAGACAAGGAGCAAGCAGGAACAAGTACAAGCGCAGAGGCAATCTCAGAACAAACCGACCCGATTGCCAAGGCAAGGAAGCAGAGACAGGAACTTCCTTAGATCGAGGTATCAATCAGGGTGCGCCGCAGAGCTTGGACCCACCCTTGGCCCTACATGAGTTCGGGCAGTCCGCGCGCGCGTATGGGCGAGGCTAACATGGCCGAAGACGCCCAGCCTCGGCGTGAGGCCTGGCGTGCCATGGAGGGCCCGGCAACCGCCGCCGCCACGGGACGCCGGGGCCTGGCAACTACCGCGAGGGAGGTCGTCCCGGAGCCCGCTGTGGAACCATGAAGGTGAGCAGGACCGCGGGACGGCCGCGGGCGGGGCGCGTAACAGTGCTGTATTGAGGACTGGTAACTGTTATCCAAATAGAAAAAGGTGCTCTTTAACACAGCCATGAATGATCCAGAAAAGGGAATGGCGACGGAGGTGATAAGACTGGCAGAAAATGCACAAAATTATTCAAAGCTGATAAAACAGCAGCAGATTGCGAGGGACTGCAGAAGGCCCTCGTGGGCCTGGGAGGCTGGGCAACGGAATGGCAGAGGCAATTTAATGTGGAAACGTGCAAAGTGCTGCACACAGAGGAGAATAATCCCAAACGCAGGGACACAGTGCTGGGTGGGTTCTGCACCGGCAGTCACCACCCAGGAAAAGGAGCTCGGGGTCCTTGTGAACCTGAGCTCGGTGTGCAGTGGCAGTCAGAAAGGATGATCCAAAAGGGAATGGAGACTAAAACGAACATTATCATACTGCCTGCTTGAGTACTGTGTGCAGTTCTGGTTGCCCCACCTCAAAGACAGAGAATTAGAAAAGGTGCAGAGCAGGGCGACCAAAATGCTACAGGGGATGGAGCATCTCTCCCGTGACGAGAGGCTGTGCAGGCCAGGGCTCTTTAGCTTGGAAAAGAGACGGCCGAGAGGGGACATGATGGAGGTTTATAGAATCATGAGTGGGGTGGAAGGGGTGAATAATGGCCGATAATTTACCATTTCAAATAAAACCAAAACACGGGGCCCTTCCATGAAACTAACAACCGGCAGATTCAAAACCGATCACAGAACGTGCTTTTTCACCCAGCCACAGAATCTGCTGCCAGAGGACGTGGTGAAGGGGGAGAGCACGGCGGGGTTAAAAGAGAGTCAGACAAGTTCCTGGAGGAAAAGGTCCGTCTCGCATTATTAGCCAGAGAGACTTAAAGAAAGCCATTGCCAGTGGCAGGAAATAGATCTTTTTGGGACCCGACGGGTTCTTGTCACCTGGACCAAGCCCCAACAGAGCGAGAGAATGCAGGGCTGGATGGAGCTTGGTCTGGGACGCAGCGAGGCACGAACGTTCGGCACACACAGCGGGAAAGCAAGAATGAAGGGCACGCACGCGCACACGCAGACGAATGTCACCCTCACGGTCGCCTGTTATATACAGGGGAAGACCGAGCAAGAGCTGCTGGAACGTGGAGCTTACTTCCTTAAAAGACTAATGACTTTCTGGCATATTGCACTTTGCCATTTTGCCATTTTGTAGTCTCCCCTGGTTTGTCTGTTAAACCCTCCCTGTGTTGTTCTCTTTCTCTCATTTGGTTCTTGATGAAGACCCTTGACCTAAGCTGCAGGCTGGCTGGAACGTGCCTGGGTCGGGGGAAGGTGTCAGCTGTTTCCTGCACGCCTTAGCAGGAGCATTGACGCCCACCCATCACTTCCAAACCCTGACTAGACCTACGCGGCAGTGCACGGATACGCAGAAGAGACAGCCCTGCTCCATGAAGCATGCAGCCTAGTCGAGACAGGCGGACAAGACAAAGAGAAGGCTTAGGGCATTTATTTATTGTAATCGACAGGGCTATGATCAGGGAGAGCCAGGGTTTCAGACGTAGGAGATGGGTCTTTAAGAGGGATCTGAATAGGGGCAGGGAAGGAGCGTGATGTTCCCGCCCAGGAAGGATGTTCCGGGCATTCGGTGCAGCAAGGTGGACGTGGCCGGGCGGGGAGCTGGTGACGGACAAGGGCGGCTTCTCTGATGAGCAGAGATCCTGAGGGCGGGGGCAGGGAGGAGCCACAGAGTGAAGGCTCCTGTAGGTGAGCAGGAGAAGCGCCAGTGCAGTGACTTAGGAAGAGGGATTGAAAGATTTAAAAGCAACCTTAAAAAAAAGTGGACTTGTAGGTAGGATGAGAATATGGCCACCAGCCCCTTACTACCTCTCCTCCTTTATCTCTCCCCACACCCCTCCTGGTGACTCCTGCTCTTGTCTTTCCCTTCCTCCACTGCCAGGCTCCCCACTCTGCAGTTTCCAGCTTGCTGAGCTGGTGCATCCTGGCCGTCTTCAAATCTCCCTAAAAGTCCCATGCACCTGAGGCTGCCTTTAAATGTTTGGAAGAATTCAGATGGAAAGCATGCCGCTGAGCTGCGGGCTCTCTTATCCTGCCAACCCACATTTCATTTTGCATCTATCCTACAGATGGGCACGGTGGCCCTGGCGGAAGGCAGGCTTCACAGGGGGACGAGAGTGGTAGTCCAAGCGGAAGGGAGGCGAGAGATGCAGCGGCAGCCTAGCAGGTGAGGGGAGGGCACCCTGCGCACAGGCTGTATACATTCCTAGACAAACTGAAAGAAAATGACTTCTTACCTCGTAATTTTCGTTCCTGTAGTACCACGGATCAGTCCAGACGGTGGGGTTATGTCCCCCGTCCAGCAGATGGCGCCAGAGCAGAACTTCTGAGGGTGCTGCTCTACAAGCCAGTGCGCCCTCAGCGTCCTCTCAGTGTAGAGAATATCAAAGCCAAAGCCAGATAAATGTGTATGGGTAACACACAAACTCTTATCAAACAACTGATATCGAACCAACTTGCAAAAGGAACTGTGGAGCGAAGCCCCTGGTCATAGGTGTGAAACAGCGGAATTGAAGAAACAGAGACAGAGGTTGGTTTGAGCAGTAAACCCCCCAACTTTTCTGAGGGAGGGCGTCTGGAGTGATCCGTGGTACTACAGGAACGAAAATTAGCAGGTAAGAAGTAATTTTCTTTTCCCTGTACGTATCAAGATCAGTCCAGACGGTGGGATGTACCCAAGCGTCCCTAAAGAGGGTGGGACCGAGACAGTCCTGCTCGAACTACCCTGTCCCCAAAGTGGCCGGAGGACGGCGACTGAAGCTGTAGCTGGTAGTATCACGCGAAAGTATGCAGAGACTTCCAGGTCGCAGCTCGGCAGATCTCCTGAACGGAAACAGACTTGACTTTCTGCCAAGGAAGCAGCCTGAGAACGAAGAGAGTGCGCTTTTACCCCCATCGGGGGCTCCCTACCCTCTCCAATATAAGACGTTACAATGGTCTCCTTGAGCCAGCGAGCGATGGTTGTCTTTGTGTCCTTATGACCTTTCCGTGGCCCTGACCAGAGGACAAAGAGATGATCTGAGAGACGAAAGTCATTGGTGACCTCCAGGTAGCGAAGCAGTGTGCGCTTGACATCAAGCCTTCGGAGATCCCGTGAGTCCTCCGTCGAAAAGGAGGGCAACTCTACTGTCTGATTCAAGGGAAAAGCCGAGACCACCTTAGGGAGAAAGAAAGGTACAGTGCGTAATGACACCCCAGAGTCAGTGAAACGGAGGTAGGGTTCTCTGCATAGCGCTTGCAGTTCGGAAACTCAACGCGCAGAGCAAATGGCCACGAGGAAAACCGTTTTGAGAGTGAGGTCCTTGAGGGTAGAGGACTGCAGAGGTTCAAAGGGAGGTCCAGCGAGGGAACGCAGGACCAAATTGAGGCTCCAGGAGGGACAAGGAAACTGGACCGGAGGCCTCAAGTGCTTAACTCCCCGAAGGAAACGAACTATGTCAGGATGAGAGGACAAGGACCTGTATTCCTGTAAATGAACCAAGGACCCCAGGGTCACGACCTGGACCCGTATAGAATTGTAGGCTAGTCCTTTATCCATGCCGTCCTGAAGAAACTGGAGGATCTGAGGCACCGAAGCCGCCCTCGGGCGTGTAGAGAGTGAAATGCACCAGGACTCAAAGACTTGCCAAACACGCACATAAGTGATGGAGGTGAATGTTTTTCTAGCCTTAAGGAGGGTCGCGACTACCGGATCCGGGTACCCCCGGCGTTGAAGGCGTCACCTTTCAAAAGCCATGCCGCAAGACAGAAGTGTTCTGCCTGGTCGAAAAATACTGGTCCCTGGTGCAGGATTCGCGGCAAATGCCCCAGGCGAAGCGGTCCGTCCACCGCTAGGATGATTAGGTCCGCGAACCAAGGTCGGCGTGGCCACTCCGGCGCTACTAGGATGACCGGACCCTGGTGACTCTCTATTCTTCGGAGGACCTTGGCCATTAGAGGCCAGGGTGGGAATACATAAAGCAGAAGATGAGGGGGCCAAGGGAGAACCAGTGCATCCACTCCTTCTGCGCCGTGGTCCTGTCTGCGACTGAAGAATCTGACCACCTTGGCGTTTTGAGCAGTGGCCATGAGATCTAAGTGGGGAATCCCCCAGCGTTGGGTGAGAAGCTGCATTGCCTCCTCGGAGAGCTCCCACTCTCCTGGATCCAGATGTTGTCAACTCAGGAAGTCTGCCTGTATATTGTCCACCCCCGCAATGTGTGAGGCTGCCAGATGGGATAGATGTCTCTCCGTCCAGGCCATCAGACTGTCCATTTCCAGGGAGACTTGTTGGCTCCTTGTGCCCCCTTGACGGTTGACATACGCCACCGTGGTCGCTTTGTTGGACAATATCCGGACCGCTCGATGCTGGACGAGCGGGAGAAACTGTTCCAGTGCCCTTGTTTCCAGCCGATTGATGGTTCACGTGGACTGTTCCTGTGTCCATAGCCCCTGGGCCAATCTTGACTGGCAGACTGACCCCCAGCCGGTCAAGCTGGTGTCCGTGGTAACCACCACCCATTCCGAAACCTCAGGGGCATTCCCTGAGTCAGATGGAGCGAGTCCAGCCACCATTGGAAGCTGTCTCTGGCTCACTGGGGGAGCGGGAGGACAAGCTGATAGTCCTGAGACACCGGCTTCCAGCGAGAGAGTAGTGCCCTCTGTAAGGGGCGTAGATGTGCGAAAGCCCAGGGTACGAGATCTATGGTGGACGCCATGGATCCGAGGAGCTGCAGGTAATCCCAGGCCGTGGGGGCTGGTAGAGCAGAGAAGCGATGTACCTGCTCCCGAATTGATTGCGCCCGATCCGAACGCAGATAGACCTTGCCCTTGGCTGTGTCGAAGCGCGCTCCCAGGAAATCCAAGATCTGCGAAGGGAGGAGGGTGCTCTTGGACAAGTTGATGACCCAACACAAGGATTGGAGAAGTTGTACCACTCGAGAGACCGCTGCATGTCCCTGTGTGAGAGTCTTGGCATGAATGAGCCAATCGTATAGATACGGGTGAACCAGAATGCCTTCTCATCGGAGGGCTGCCGCTACCGCCACCATTAACTTGGAAAATGTTCGGGGAGCGGTCGCAAGACCGAACGGGAGCGCTTGGAATTGAAAGTGCTGTCCCAGGATCTTGAATCGAAGGAATCGCTAATGCTCTTGGAAAATGGGTATGTGCAGGTAAGCTTCCGTCAGGTCCAGCGACGCAAGGAATTCCCCTCTGTGGACCGCCGCTATCACGGACCGTAGGGTCTCCATTCTGAAGTGGAGAACTCTGAGTGACTTGTTGACCATCTTGAGATCCAGGATCGGTCGAAAGGAGCCGTCCTTTTTGGCAACCACAAAATAGATTGAATAGTGGCCGGAGCCCACTTCCTGTGGGGGTACTGGTATGATGGCCCCAAGACCTAGGAATCTGTCGAGGGTCTGGCAGACCGCGAGCTGCTTGTGCTGAGATCTGCAGGGGGAGAAGAGGAACCGATCTCTCGGGGGTCTTACAAATTTCAATGCGTAGCCTTGCCTTAAGATGTCCAAGATCAACTGATCCGAAGTGATGTGGACCCACTCCTCGTAGAAGAGCGAGATGCGTCCCCTGATCCTGAGGGTCGAGGAGTGGGACACTCTGGCATCATTGGGCGGCCTTGTTGGCAGTCCCTTGGGCCACCCCATCCCTGGTTGGTCTGTGGCCTCAAAAGGACCGAGTCCACGACTGAGACCTGGCAGAGGGAGGCCGGAGTGTCGTCTGCCTGGTGGCACGGGATCTACGCTGCGTCCGGAAGCGGTTTCTGGTGGGATTAAAGAACCTGGGGCCAGAGGACCTGGGTCTGTCCTCAGGTAACCAGTGTACCGCATTTTCCCCCAGAAGCTTGATGATCTGGTCTAGATCCTCCCCGAAGAGAAACTTGCCCTTGAACGGCAGGGATCCCAAACGCGCCTTAGATGAGGAATCCGCCCACCAGTTTCGGAGCCACAGGAGACGTTGTGCCGAGACTACCGAGACCATTGATCTAGCCAGTACTCTCACAAGGTCGTAAAGGGCATCAGCTCCGTAAGCGACAACTGCTTCTAGGCGGTCTGCCTAGTAAGCTTCCTCGGGTGGGAGAGCCTGCGAAGTCAACAACTGTTGCACCCAGCGAAGACCCGCCTGCTGTGCCAGGGAAGTGCAGAGTGCTGCCCGAATCCCAAGAGCGGAGACCTCAAAGACCCTCTTGAGGTAGATCTCCAGCTTCCGGTCCTGCAGATCTCGCAGCGCCGTGCCCCCAGTTACCGGAATGGTTGTATGCTTCGAGACTGCCGAGACTGCCGAGTCCACCGTTGGGACCTTGAGAAGGTCCAGTAACTCCTCAGGGAGGGGATAGAGCTTTTCCATCGTCCTGCTGACTTTTAGGGAAGATTCGGGTGCATCCCATTCCCTGGCTATCAGTTGCATAAAGATGGGATGGGTAGGGAAGGCTTTAGCTAAGGGGCGGAGGCCCGCTAGGACGGGATCCTCCTTCTTCCCTGACGCGGAGGGTCCTGGTACTTCCTGTGGCGGGTCAAGGTCCAGTTCCTGAAGGATATGGGGAATGAGGTCATTTAACTCTTCTTTCTGAAAAATGCGCAAAACTCTTGGGTCGTCACCTTCTAGCTGGGCCGTCAGAAGGGGGTCATCCAGACGCTGCAGAGGATCCGCGGGAGCTGGATCGGGCCCTGGAGAAGCACCCGCTGTCGGGGGGAGTGCCAATCCTATCTGGGAGGCCCCTGCCGAGGATACTGACGTACCGGACCCAGGGGTATCCTCCACCCTAGGGACCTTGAGCGGTGGAGGTGCTGACGCTGGGTCAGGAGCATGGCCCATGCTTGCCATGTATGCGTGGTGCATTAATACCACAAACTCTGTGGTAAAATGAGAGGGCCCCGCGGGGGGGCAATGCAGAAGGATCCCTAGGCTGCCCCCCTGGGACCAAGGGCTGTACCGGGGTCAGAATCGGGGGTGAATTGTCCAGGAGATCCTCCATCTCCTCTCCCTCCGGTCCTGCACACGCTGCCTCCGAAGCCAAAATGGCCGCCGTTCCCGCCATAGACGGGATAGGGGCCGACCCAGCCAGATGCAGGCGCGCCGCAGCGCGCGAAGAAGGCTGCCTCGTCGGCAGCGAGGTGCCCTCCCCACTAGGGAGGCACCGCGAACACACCCCCTCGCGGGAGAGCCGGGACCCCGGCTCCCCGCAGGCAGCGCAGCGCTCGGATTGCGGCATACGCGCCGCGATTGAAACAACAAAAAAGAGGGGGGTCCGCGAGGTAACCAGTGCCGCGGGCAGCAGGGAAACGCGTCTGCTGTGCCCCGGCCCCACTGTAGAGAACTTGCTTTCCCCTGTCGGCGGTCCCGAGGAATGCGCGTCTCTGGACCGCGGGCCGAATCGCGGCACGGGGGAGAGAGGCTAAACCCGTCAGCGATCACCCCCGAAGAAAAGCAGGTCCAGCAACCTGGAAAAAGATAAATAATTCCCAAGAACTTACCCCAAAGAGTGAGAGAGAAGTAAAGGAAACAGGCGAATCCCAAGCGCAGAGCTGACTGCAAGTTCTGAAGGGGCAGTGCTTGAGAAATAAACTGACCTGCCTTTTTGTTTTTTTTGAACAAACTTGATTCACCAACCAAGAATCCTACGGAATAGAACAGGGAAAGAAGAACAAATTGTAAGATCCCAGGGGAGCTAAGGCTCCCCAGCTCCTACCTGCTGGAGTCAGAAGAATACTGAGAGGACGCTGAGGGCGCACTGGGCTTATAGAGCAGCTCCCTCAGAAGTTCTGCTCTGGCGCCATCTGCTGGACGGGGGACATAACCCCACCGTCTGGACCGATCCATGGTACGTACAGGGAACAGGCGATAGTGGTTGTGGGGATCATTTAAGGTTAGCGTGAAGCGCTGGAAACCCGCGAGAAGGTGCCACAATGAAACGGCGACACCTTCCTGAAACACAGGGGCTTTCGAAGGCCATGCCCGTGGCCGGAGGCGTCCCCCAGGCCCTGCCGTGGCCCCTTCTCACGCCGTCTGCAGAGGAGCCCGATTGCAGGGCAGCCTCGCTGGCTTTTGACACGACCCGAGGGGGGGGGGGGGGTCTCCCGCCGAGTCTCAGCACGTGGCCGGGTACCTGACGCTGACAGAGGCAGCTTGTGACCCTCGAATGTCTGCTCTTTCTCTGTCCTGCTGGGCTGGACTTTTGTGCTGGCTTCTGGCAGGTTTTCCGAAGAATTCAGATGGAAAGAATGTTGCTGAGCTGGGGGTCTGTTTTCCTGCCAAACCCAAATAAAAAAAAACAAAACAAACAACAAACATGGGAATTGGATTTAGCATTTATTCCGGAAGGCATCATTACAGCAGACGGCAGGCGCATCCCACCTGACGCCGCCGCTGCCCACAGACAGAACACAGAAAAAACGTTTTTTTCTAGGGAGCGGGCGGGAGGGGGGGAGGGATTTACCTTTTCCTTTCGCTTTCAGGATCCAAAAGAAAGGAATTAAACAGAATACTATGAAAGGCCTGCCAATTTAAACAGGAATCTTGGACATTTTAACCCAGAAGTACATTTTCTACAAAGGAGAACCTTCAGGACATTCCCCTCTCTCCGTGACCTCGCCCTCTAACCTGGCCAAAGGCAGCGGCGGCGCTACAGTGCCGGAAGCCTCTGGAGCTCTGTTTCTGTTTCTATCTTTATTATTTAAGCTTGTTTTGTTGTTAATGGCACATGCTTTCAGTTTTTATTTTACTGCAAATCACTTTGATTATATGCATGAATGGCGCTACATCACATTTTAATAAACCAAAAGTAAATAATTCCTTCGCTATGTTCAAATGCTGATTTGTCCTGAACTCTAGTTCCCTGCCACCCACACGACTCTTGAAAGGGGACCAAATTAAAGAGTCCCATTTCCTGCATGGGCTTCAGCCACGCCTGGGGTCTTGGGCCACGGAAAGGGGCCCTCGTGGGCTGGACCACTAGCTCAGCGGCAAGTGATGTTTGCTGCCGTGTGTGGCAGGGCCCTCGTTTGATTCCTGGGCTCGGCTTCCCCCTCCCTGAAACAGCCGGGACTTGGGGATACCTCGGAGGCTGCATTCACAGTCACTGGGTTGTTGGGGGAAGGGAGGGAAGACCGAGTCATTGCGTAATGGCGACACCAAGTGGCCAGGCTTAGGACTCGCGACAGGAGGGCTTCAGAGGTGCGCAGCAAAGGAGGCTTCATTGGGAGGGGGGTGGGGTGGGCATAAAACAGGGGAAAACCTGCATAGTTGTGAACGTAGGTTCACGCTGGGCCAAAGCAGAGGAAGAGAAGAGCAATTTCTTAATCAAACAAGGTCAAGATAAAAGTCCATATAAAAATGCAGCTACAAGCTCTGCATTCAAACATCCTTGTCAGAAGTCAGACTCAGCATGTCCACGTGGGAGCCATAATACTGGGAAACAGGAAGCAGAGGCCCCTCTTACCTGTGTCACTACGTGTCCGTACACATTCTGCAAATTCCGAGTAGTTATGTGAGGAAAGATGTTCTCATGAGCATGAGGCTTTGCGGTGGCGACCAGGCTGGGCTTGGCGGGAGCATCCAGGTGAGGAAGTGACTTAACAGTGGAGCTGAATTTCTAAGGCAAAAAAAAAAAACGGTACATGTGCAGTTAGCAAAGCGCGACTCGGAAGAGGCGGCCTCCAGCGCTGGGACCTGGGAGCTCCAGAAGCAGGGAGCCAACTCCGGCCGCGCGGCGGGCTGCCAGGGAGCAGGCGGGAGAGGGAAGCATGGCCTGGCCCCTGAGTACAGGAGGGCACCAGGGATTTCTGGGCTCGAAACCCTTATTCTGCTTCTGCCCTTCTCGGTGACCTTGGGCAAGTCATGTGAACCAAACACAGCCATTTTAGAAAAGGATTCATAACACGACCAGTTGTTTCGTGGGCCGTGTAGCCCAAACCAAGCTCTCAAGTACAGCACAGTGTACCAATTTCTGTGCAAACGCCCTTCTAGCGTCCTTTCACAGCCTGTGCACACACAGATTTTCAGGATAGCTTATACAGTCTTGCTTTTCTTAGAGAAATGCACTAGGGAAATCAGGATAAGTCCCAGCATGCTTATGGGGGTAAAACCAGGACCGGATCGACCTTTCCTGGAAATCTGGAGCCGGCTGGCCGCCCTACGTGTACAGCTGACAGTCCGGAACAGCAGTGCTGCGAGTGTGTGGGGGGAGGGGGGGGGGGCGTCCGAGCAGGCGCTGAGGTCACCCGCACGGCGCGACTAAGGTTGAAACTTGCCTCGCTATTGCTTGCTGGCTGTGGGGATCGTCCCGGGGTAAGAAGGCACGTGCCCTGGCTTTCTGGCGTTAAGTATCAGTCTGGGGTGGCGGGGGCTCGAAATGGCCAGCCCGTGGAGGTGGCGGAGGGCAGGCGGCGCTGCCACCGATTTTGGGGGGGGGCAGAGGGCACGGTTCGGCTAAAAGGTATGGGGGAGGGGGGAGCTGGGTTGCAGACGGGAATCTACCGAAAGCGGAAGGGATCTGACTGGGCAAGTGGGCTGAGTTTGGCCTTTACCTGTGCCCCTGTGTAACAACGCTGTCATGGAGGGAGGTGAGGCGCGCTGGGATCCTATCGCTCAGGAAGGCACATGAACCAATGTCTTATTTCTTAAATATCCTGGAGGCTCAGCCTGCGGGCGGCGTATTCTTTTGGCTGCAGTAAGACACCCGCTACCCATTCAGCAGCCCTCCCACCAGTTACTACAGCAGGAGCTACGTCTTATCAGATAAGAGTGGCGCATCATGCAAGCCCGGCTGAAGGAGTTTCGAGGTGAGCAAAGGTTTGCCCAGCACAAACCTCTAGCCCACCCCCCACCCCCCTTAACAGAATTACAGGCTCCTGAACCAGCAACCATTAAGTTATTATCAAGAACCTCGACATTTTGCACTGCTAGTTGCTTTAAAATTATTATTTTTTTTAACATTTAAAATCACTGGGAAGACAAATTCCCCATCCCCCGACACAGCGGACTGGTCCATTTCTGTTCCAGTGCAAGAGTGAGCCGACGGTAAGCGCCGGCTGAAGGTGCGCGGCTAATTAACCCCAGCAATCTTCTCACAGGCCGTATAATTATTCAGACTCTAATGGGTCTGCAGTTGCAGCTTTCTCAACGCTTCCGCCTTCTTCTACGGCCATGAAAGATGCCCTGAGCTCGGACCATCTGCCTTACGCCCAGCCCGCACAGGAAGATGTTTTCAATCAGACGAGACGCTTAAGAGCATCCCCTGTGACAGCTGCAGACCATCAGAGCCGAATTCTTTTTCCAGGAACGTCAAACCTTAGAACCCTCCGAGAAACCAAAAAAAAAATCCGATCTGCCGGCGACACCCCCCCCCCCGAGCACAGCGGGCCCTGTGCAGCTAACACGAGAGCAAGGCTCCCGTCACTGGGCCCGCACGGCACAAAGCCCAGCACTGGATGTGCCTCTCACAGGAGCTTCCACCTGCCTTTTTAAATTTTTTTAAAATTTAAAAAAAAGTTTTTTTTAAATTAAAAAAAAATTTTTTTTTTAATTTTGTTTTTTTTTTGGCGATGGGAATTTGCTGAAATAAATGTGGGGAAAAGAAGCAGGGGTGAACCCAGATCTGCACAGGATAGCTCCTTTCACAGCAAAGGAGTCCCTGACGAGAGAAGCAGACAGAGGCTGTGCACCATAGACACCCCCCCCCCCCCGATGGGAGCTGGACGAGCAGGTGCCAAGGCGTGACGGACAAGAGATGACGCAACCAGTAAGTATCTCTACCTGCCGGTACAATTTGTTAATGCCCTGGTGACCATTCTCCTGGTGTGGCAGTCGGGAATGAGTGAAGGCGTCAGTGTGGACAGGCTGAAAAACAAAAGGAGGTCAGATTGCATTTCTCGGAGTACGCTGGAGGTTTACCAAATTCTAGTGAAATCACCTCCGCCCTCTGCAGCCCCCAGACATGGCCCCCATCCCATCCCAGCTCCTCCTGGTGCCCTTCTCAAGCACCCAAAGCCAAGGGCAAAGCTAGTGCCCGCTAGAAGCAGGTGAGCCCAAAATCCAGCGGGTTTCACCGGGGAAGAGGGGGGACGGGACGACTTTGTCGATCACAAGCCAAAATTACATGAAAAAGGGATGAAGAAAAAAGCGCTCTGCAGCTCCTCCTTATCTGTGCCCATCAGGCAAGTCGCTCTTATCTGTCCCCCCTTCTCCTCCATGGCTGAACCTCAGCTTCTCTCTTTTCCTCTTCCCTCACCGAACGCCCACCACGGCTTTCCTGGGCAGGAGCGTCGTATGCTCCTTCTTCCTGTACCACATTCAAATCCCGCCACAAACCTCGCACTTTGAGGGCTATTTTTCATACTTAAACTCCGGCCCTCGCTGATCACGGCCTCCCCAAGTAAAAAAAAAAAACCCCAATCATCTCTGATATGTCTGGACTAGATTTGTGAGCTCCCTGGGGGCGGGGTTGATCTCCCGGGCACCTGAGCGTCTTGCAGCACTAGAGTGTCTTGTTCTGCTGTGCGTCCTGTAGCACTATAGCTAGTTAGTCAGTTAGTCTATCTGAGAAATCACTTCATTACCCTCTTGCCCACTGGGTAGAGTAGGTAACTGCCTATCAGCGGCTGCCCGAGGGGCAGCGGCCGCTCTGACTCTGTGCAGGGGTGGGCTGAAGGGGCACCAGCCTCGTACTGCCACTTTCAGCTGCACCATGGCAGGGGCAGGGGGAGGGCAGCCAGCTGGGTGGGGGTATAAATCCACTTCCGTGCCTGCTATAAAGGATGCCTCCAAAACAAAGGAAGGCAATTTGGTAAGAGCAATATCTGAGTGAGGCTGGCTCTGGGAATTACCCACCAAATCTAGCCGCACACATCCTTTCATGCGGGAAACAGCGCAAGTCTTCTTTCATGTGTGGAGACATTTTGCTTGAAATTTCATGCACTCAGCCTGGGTAAACGTACATGCAAGCAGGACATGCACACAAACGCCTACCCAGATATTGGGCAGGCAATATTGCTAAAGGTTATTTCTGCATGTAAAACACTGTCCTGATTCTGTGGTGGGGCCGTGTGCGAGAGTGCGTGCAGAGCTTGCACTACCGCTGCCTGTGCTGTGTACATCTTCTGCCACGTGCTGTGCCTTGTATGCTGTACGTGACCTGCTGTGCTGTGTACATCTTCCGCCACGTGCTGTGCCTTGTATGCCTGTATGTCACCTGCTGTGCTGTGTACATCTTCTGCCACGTGCTGTGCCTTGTATGCTGTATGTGACCTGCTGTGCTGTGTACATCTTCTGCCACGTGCTGTGCCTTGTATGCTGTATGTCACCTGCTGTGCTGTGTACATCTTCTGCCACGTGCTGTGCCTTGTATGCTGTATGTGACCTGCTGTGCTGTGTACATCTTCCACCAAGTGCTGTGCCTTGTATGCTGTATGTGACCTGCTGTGCTGTGTACATCTTCTGCCACGTGCTGTGCCTTGTATGCTGTATGTAATCTGCTGTGCTGTGTAAATCTTCTGCCACGTGCTGTGCCTTGTATGCTGTACGTGACCTGCTGTGCTGTGTACATCTTCCGCCATGTGCTGTGCCTTGTATGCCTGTATGTCACCTGCTGTGCTGTGTACATCTTCTGCCAAGTGCTGTGCCTTGTATGCTGTATGTGACCTGCTGTGCTGTGTACATCTTCTGCCACGTGCTGTGCCTTGTATGCTGTATGTGTCCTGCTGTGCTGTGTACATCTTCTGCCACGTGCTGTGCCTTGTATGCTGTATGTGTCCTGCTGTGCTGTGTACATCTTCTGCCATGTGCTGTGCCTTGTATGCTGTATGTCACCTGCTGTGCTGTGTACATCTTCTCCCACGTGCTGTGCCTTGTATGCTGTATGTGACCTGCTGTGCTGTGTACATCTTCTGCCACGTGCTGTGCCTTGTATGCTGTATGTGACCTGCTGTGCTGTGTACATCTTCTGCCACGTGCTGTGCCTTGTATGCTGTATGTGTCCTGCTGTGCTGTGTACATCTTCTGCCATGTGCTGTGCCTTGTATGCTGTATGTCACCTGCTGTGCTGTGTACATCTTCTCCCACGTGCTGTGCCTTGTATGCTGTATGTGACCTGCTGTGCTGTGTACATCTTCTGCCACGTGCTGTGCCTTGTATGCTGTATGTGACCTGCTGTGCTGTGTACATCTTCTGCCACGTGCTGTGCCTTGTATGCTGTATGTGACCTGCTGTGCTGTGTACATCTTCTGCCATGTGCTGTGCCTTGTATGCTGTATGTGACCTGCTGTGCTGTGTACATCTTCCACCAAGTGCTATGCCTTGTATGCCGTATGTGACCTGCTGTGCTGTGTACATCTTCTGCCATGTGCTGTGCCTTGTATGCTGTATGTGACCTGCTGTGCTGTGTACATCTTCTGCCACGTGCTGTGCCTTGTATTCTGTATATGACCTGCTGTGCTGTGTACATCTTCTGCCACATGCTGTGCCTTGTATGCTGTATGTGTCCTGCTGTGCTGTGTACATCTTCTGCCACATGCTGTGCCTTGTATGCTGTATGTAATCTGCTGTGCTGTGTACATCATCTGCCATGTGCTGTATGTGACCTGCTGTGCTGTGTACATCTTCTGCCAAGTGCTGCGCCTTGTATGCTGTATGTGACCTGCTGTGCTGTGTACATCTTCTGCCAAGTGCTGCGCCTTGTATGCTGTATGTGACCTGCTGTGCTGTGTACATCTTCTCCCACGTGCTGTGCCTTGTATGCTGTATGTGACCTGCTGTGCTGTGTACATCTTCTGCCACATGCTGTGCCTTGTATGCTGTATGTGACCTGCTGTGCTGTGTACATCTTCTGCCATGTGCTGTGCCTTGTATGCTGTATGTGACCTGCTGTGCTGTGTACATCTTCTGCCACATGTTGTGCCTTGTATGCTGTATGTGACCTGCTGTGCTGTACCTGAAGACTGGAGGGTGGCCAATGTAACCCCAATTTTTAAAAAAGGCACCAGGGGCGATCCGGGTAACTATAGACCAGTGAGCCTGACTTCAGTGCCAGGAAAAATAGTGGAAACTATTCTCAAGATCAAAATCGTAGAGCATATAGAAAGACATGGTTTAATGGAAAACAGTCAACATGGATTTACCCAAGGGAAGTCTTGCCTAACAAATCTGCTTCATTTTTTTGAAGGGGTTAATAAACATGTGGATAAAGGTGAACCGGTAGATATAGTGTATTTGGATTTTCAGAAGGCGTTTGACAACGTCCCTCATGAGAGGCTTCTAAGAAAACTAAAAAGTCATGGGATAGGAGGCGATGTCCTTTCGTGGATTACAAGCTGGTTAAAAGACAGGAAACAGAGAGTAGGATTAAATGGTCAATTTTCTCAGTGGAAGGGAGTGGACAGTGGAGTGCTTCAGGGATCTGTATTGGGACCCTTTCTGTTCAATATATTTATAAATGATCTGGAAAGGAATACGACGAGTGAGGTTATGAAATTTGCAGATGATACAAAATTATTCAGAGTAGTTAAATCACAAGCGGATTGTGATACATTTCAGGATCTTGCAAGACTGGAAGATTGAGCATCCAAATGGCAGATGAAATTTAATGTGGACAAGTGCAAGGTGTTGCATATTGGGAAAAATAACCCTTGCTGTAGTTACACGATGTTAGGTTCCATATTAGGAGCTACCACCCAGGAAAAAGATCTAGGCATCATAGTGGATAATACTTTAAAATCGTCGGCTCAGTGTGCTGCAGCAGTCAAAAAAGCAAACAGAATGTTAGGAATTATTAGGAAGGGAATGGTTAATAGAACGGAAAATGTCATAATGCCTCTATATCGCTCCATGGTGAGACCGCACCTTGAATACTGTGTACAATTCTGGTCGCCGCATCTCAAAAAAGATAAAATTGCGATGGAGAAGGTACAGAGAAGGGCTACCAAAATGATAAAGGGCTTGGAACAGCTCCCCTATGAGGAAAGGCTGAAGAGGTTAGGGCTATTCAGCTTGGAGAAGAGATGGCTGAAAGCGCATACCCCTTTGAAAATCTGCCCCTAAGTAAATTTGATTAATAGCAGGTAATGGACTTCTCCTCCAAGAACTTATCCAAACCTTATTTAAACCCAGCTACACTAGCTGCACTAACCACATCCTCTGGCAACAAATTCCAGAGCTTTATTGTGCATTGAGTGAAAAACTGTTTCCGATTAGTCCTAAATGTGCTACTTGGGGGACAGCTCAAGATGGCCACCGCACAGTGAACATGCAGGCACCTCGGCTCTTAGAGGATTTTCTGATTTAGCCTTATTTGCCTTTGCTGAATTTCTTCTACATTGCATAATACCACACACGAAGAGAAAGGCAAAAATTAGAGAAGTTTTTACCTCTTCGCCTAATATTTTCCTTCGACAGATACGAATCGAGGATGCCTTCGGAAGAGCTTTGCACCTTAACCCGGAAGGAGGAACCATGGGCGAACCCTCCGGAGAGCAGCCGAAGGACGCCATGGTTGAAGAAATATCCCTCAGTCCCGGAGCGCCAACGAAGCCTACCCCGTCACTCGGACACCCAGGAGGAGAGGGGAGAGATCAAACATCAAATTTGCCGCAAGAACATGCGACCCCAAGGACTTCAATTACCCTGAGAAGTAAAGATGGTTCCCCACCTACTTCAGAGAGCCCGATATCCCAGGGCTCCGAGGGTTTGAGAGAGTTGGGGTAAGACGCCCATCAGAGGTAGGAGGAAAAGACTCTGAAATAAAAGTAATTGTCAGTACTTCTCTCGATATGCCGGCTAAAATGACTTTAGAGGAGATATGGAAGGTCTTAACCACGATGAATAAAGCTTTAAATGATCTAACTCTACTGATGAAAGAAAATATAAGCAAAGTTCAGAATGTGGAAAATAGAATGTTGGTGCTGGAAACAGTGAAAGCTTAAAGAAGTACAAAGTAACTTGATAAGATCTGATAATTCTACATTAAAGAGAATGGAATATTTAGACAACGAATCAAGAAGACCAAATTTGAGATTTCTGAACTTTCCTCAGATAAGATGGATTTTTTCAAAGAAGCTTTTTAAAAGTTATCTGGTTATCATCTTAGGATATTCTGAGGCAATTGTTCCGGTGATTACTGAAATATTTTATTTGCCTATTAAAGGGAAAGATAAAGAAAAGTCGGATAATCTGACTGATATTCTGGAAAAATCTTACGAGACAAAGATAGAGACAAGGGCAACCTTGTTAGTGTCCTTTATGTCAACGACAAATAGGGACACCATACTTCGACTATCTTTCCGTAATCAAAAACAATTATTCTACGGTCAACAAATAAGAGTTTTCCCGGATATTACAAAGTTAATGCAAGAAAAGAGAAAACTTTTTCTATCAATGAAGAATGAAGTAACTAAATGCAAAAAGGGCAAAGCTATAGTTAAGATTTCCATGTAAATGTATCTTAGTTCTTCAAAATACCAGATATATCTTTGCTGAACCTGAGCAATTACGATTGTATTGAGAGTCTCACTCCCAAATTTAACTCCGAATGGTGGTTGGTGAAATAGAAGGTGCAATGCCACAGTGCTGTATAATAATAGATAAATGTTTTTCTTTTCTTAATTATCTGCTCTATATATTCTTGATCTCCCAAGTTTTCCTATAATTTTTGGGTAACAAGATTATTACCTATATGATTTGTATTTAGCTTGATAGTTTTTTCCATATTTTTCTGGAACATAGTTTCACTGTTATATTGTTAAAAGCTCAATAAAAATAAAAAAATAAATGTGCCCCATGCTAACTTCATGGAATGTCCCCTAGTCTTTCTATTATCCGTAAGTGTAAATAACCAATTCACAACTACTCATTCAAGACCTCTCATGATTTTAAACACCTCTATCATATCCCCCTCAGCCGTCTCTTCTCCAAGCTGAACAGTCCTAACCTCTTCAGCTTTTCCTCATAAGGGGAGCTGTTCCATTCCCTTTATCATTTTGCTCACCCTGCTCTGTGCTATATATTATAATACAGTTGTCTCTTACTTTCTGTGCTATATATTATAAAACAGGTGTCTCTTACTTTCTGTGCTATATATTATAATACAGGTGTCTCTTATGGGCTATGCTATACATTATAATACAGGTGTCTCTTACTTTCTGTGCTGTGTATTATAATATAGGTGTCTCCTACTTTCTGTGCTATATATTATAATACAGGTGTCTCTTACTGTCTGTGCTATAAATTATAATACAGGTGTCTCTTACTTTCTGTGCTGTGTATTATAATACAGGTGTCTCTTACTTTCTGCGCTATAAATTATAATACAGGTGTCTCTTACTTTCTGCGCTATATATTATAATACAGGTGTCTCTTACTTTCTGCGCTGTGTATTATAATACAGGTGTCTCTTACTTTCTGCGCTATAAATTATAATACAGGTGTCTCTTACTTTCTGCGCTATATATTATAATACAGGTGTCTCTTACTTTCTGCGCTGTGTATTATAATACAGGTGTCTCTTACTTTCTGTGCTGTGTATTATAATACAGGTGTCTCTTACTTCTGTGCTATGTATTATAATACAGGTTGTCTCTTACTTTCTGTGCTATAAATTATAATACAGGTGTCTCTTACTTTCTGTGCTATATATTATAATAAAGGTGTCTCTTACTTTCTGTGCTGTGTATTATAATACAGGTGTCTCTTACTTTCTGTGCTATATATTATAATAAAGGTGTCTCTTACTTTCTGTGCTGTGTATTATAATACAGGTGTCTCTTACTTTCTGTGCTATAAATTATAATACAGGTGTCTCTTACTTTCTGTGCTGTGTATTATAATACAGGTGTCTCTTACTTTCTGTGCTATAAATTATAATACAGGTTGTCTCTTACTTTCTGTGCTGTGTATTATAATACAGGTGTCTCTTACTTTCTGTGCTATATATTATAATACAGGTGTCTCTTAGTTTCTGCGCTGTGTATTATAATACAGGTGTCTCTTATGGGCTGTTCTATATATTGTAAAAGAGGTGTCTCATGGGTTGTGCTACATATTAAAATATAGGTATCTCTTATGGGCTGTGCTATATATTATATTATATATATTATATATATATATATTATATAGCAGGCCTTCCCAGCAGAAGTCTCCCAGCTCCTTCCCCGCCCCCCCCCATTTTATTATTTTATTTCATTTATTTTCTCCCCTTTTTAGCGTCCCTAGTTTTCCTCACTGTATTATTAGTTTGTTTATGGTTATCTCTCCATAGTGCTCTTTTGTACTATTTTTACATTATTTTTGATAATCTATATCTACAGTTATTTGCTCCCTCCCCCTTTTGCCCTGTTCACTGTATTTCTCTTAGTTCTTTGTAAACCGATATGATGTGCCTACGAATGTCAGTATAAAAAAGTTGTTAAATAAATAAATAAATAAATAATGAATAAATAAGGTGTCTCTTATTGACTGTGCTATACATTATAATACAGGTGTCTCTTATGGGCTATGCTTTACATTATAATACAGGTGTCTCTTATAGGCTGTGTTGTATATTATAATAGAGGTGCCTCATATGGGCTTTGTTATATCATACAGGTGTTTCTTAAGGCCTGTGCTATATCTAGTAATACAGGTGTCTCTTATGGGCTTTGCTATATATTACAATACAGGTGTCTCTTATGGGCTGTATTATATAATACAGATGTCTCTAATGGGCTGTGCTACACGTTATAATACAGTTGTCGCTTATGGGCTGTGTTATATATTGTAATACAGGTGTCTCTTATGGGTTGTGCTATACATTATAATACAGGTGTCTCTTATGGGCTATGCTATACATTATAATACAGGTGTCTCTTATGGGCTATGCTATACATTATAATACAGGTGTCTCTTATAGGCTGTGCTGTATATTATAATAGAGGTGCCTCATATGGGCTGTGTTATATCATACAGGTGTTTCTTAAGGCCTGTGCTATATCTAGTAATACAGATGTCTCTTATGGGCTTTGCTATATATTACAATACAGGTGTCTCTTATGGGCTGTATTATATAATACAGATGTCTCTAATGGGCTGTGCTACACGTTATAATACAGTTGTCGCTTATGGGCTGTGTTATATATTGTAATACAGGTGTCTCTTATGGGTTGTGCTATATATTATAATAGAGGTGTCTTTTATGGGATATGCTATATATTATAATACATGCGTCTTTTTTTTTAAATTTATACTTTATTCGTTTTTCAAACAATTTAACATTGTAAAAAATCAAGAAAATATTTTTGTTTAGAAAAAGAAAACAACAAGATATAAAGAATCCTTATTGCCGTAAATACCTCAAAAATATTTAGTCCTCATTATGGGAGGATTTTTCAAAATATAATATTAGGGAAAACTGTAATCTTAATTTACAGAAAAAAGGAGAAAATATACTTGCTTTGCAGTTTAATATCTTAGCCTTGTCCTTTATCTACCAGAAAGGACTCCCAAGTGGGAGGGGTCTTGATAGATAAATGTATTCTTCTGATGGACTACTGAACATTTACAAGGGAATTGTAGATAGAACGTTGCCCCTAATGACAACACTCTAGGCTTTAAAGCCAAAAATTGTTTCTGCCTTAGTTGTGTCACCCGAACTACGTCGGGAAATATTTGGATCCTCTGTCCACAGAACATATAATCTGTATTAGCAAAATATTTTTATAAGACCTGATTTTTAGCCATCTCTCTACAAAAAGTAACTAAAAGGGTTGCCCCTTGTGGTATATCATCAAGGGATGATTCCAGAAATGAAGTTAAGGCCTGGAATTATCAAAATGCACTAAATATCATCGCCTGCGAAGGAAAAAGGGGTGTGTTTTATGGTAATAGGCAGTTTATTGCAATTATACTGTTGCGACCGTCACTTCCCGATGGCTTCACTCCGCCTACCTTTCCTTTTCTGCGGCTCCTCCTGCTCTTTACGGACGTCTGGCTGCCGTCCTCTCCGGCGTCCCCAGACCGGCTTGGGCGCTGCCTGCTGCCATGGCCTACAGGTACCTTAGCCTCAATTTGACTGGACCACCTTGGAACTCTCCCGCTGGGGCCCAAGCTGTCATGGCAATTGCCTTAAGGAGGTTTCTCCTGTCCTCTGCATACCTACAACTCCAGTGATGTCAGGACTGCCGCCTCAATATGCATCATTTGGTGATGTGTTCTCTAAAGAAGCTGCTGACATCCTTCCTCCACATAGACCTTATGACTGTGCCATAAGGCTGAAACCGAACACTGAACCTCCTAAAGGTCGTGTCTATCCACTCTCTGTAATAGAGAATAAGGCTATGTCCGAGTATATCGAGGAGAATTTACAGAAAGGATTCATTAGACCATCAAAGTCTCCAGCCAGAGCAGGCTTCTTCTTTGTGGGGAAGAAGGACGGTACTTTACGTCCTTGTATGGACTATCGAGGTCTGAATGAGATCACGATCAAAGACCGATATCCCCTGCCGTTAATCTCAGAGCTGTTCGACTGGCTTCATGGTGCCAAGATATTCTCGAAACTTGACCTGAAGGGAGCCTATAACTGAGTTCGCATTCACAGTGGCGACGAATGGAAAACAGCCTTCAACACTCGAGATGGTCATTTCGAGTACTTAGCAATGCCCTTCGGCCTGTGGAACGCACGAACCACATCTTGCGGGACCTGTTGTTCAAGAGTGTCGTAGTGTACCTAGATGACATCCTGATATTTTCTCAGGACTTGTCTACTCATCTAGAGGATGTCAAATAAGTACTACGAAGACTTCGAGAACATCGGCTTTATGCCAAGCTATCCAAGTGCGAATTCCATAAGGACTCTGTGCCTTTTCTTGGCTATATTGTGTCTAAAGATGGCTTCCAAATGGATCCCCAAAAATTAGAGAGTATTAAAAATTGTTCCTAACCTACCAGCCTGAAGGCCCTGAGATGATTTTTGGGGTTCACTAATTACCATAGAAGCTTTATAAAGAATTATTCTTCTTTAACTGTGCCCTTAACTGCAATGACCCGGAAAGGGGCCAATGCTTCTAAAAGGTCTGCGGAGGCCATTTCCGCGTTTGAGGATTTAAAGACTGCTTTTTCCACCGAACCATGCCTGCATCATCCAGACCCCAACAAGCCATTCATCGTGGAGGTCGATGCTTCTGATGTCAGTGTGGGGGCTGTATTAAGCCAAATCGGAGACTCCAAATCCTTACGTCCCTGCTCCTTCTTCTCGCGACGCTTCTCTCTGGCAGAGAAGAACTATGGGAATCGGAGATAAAGAGCTCCTGGCTATTAAGTTGGCATTCGAGGAATGGCAGCCTTGGTTCGAAGGCGCTCAACATCAAATTACCATGTTTACGGACCATAAGAATCTAGAGTATCTCCGCCATGCGCAATGTCTTAACTATAGTCAAGCCAGATGGTCCTTATTTTTTAACCATTTTGACTTTGTGCTCAAATATCGCCCCGGAGACAAGAATATCAGAGCTGATGCCCTGTCACGCTCCTTTCTCTCGGAGGATGTTCCAGAAGAACCTCAGCATATTATCGACCCAAAGCACATAGTCTTGGATCGAGGATCACAGTCCACGACAAGATTCTGGAAGGCTTTGTGCAAGCTTTTCGACATCTCTCTAGATTATACATCAGCCTATCATCCTCAATCAAATGGCCAAACAGAACGGATGAATAGGACTCTGAAACAGTTCACTCCGGCCTATGTGAGTTGCCGTCAGAATAACTGGACCGAATTGTTACCATGGGCCATTAATTCTCATCCAGCATCACCCACTGGATCAACACCTTTTGAAGTGGTATATGGACGTTCACCATCACCGCCACTTCCACTGAAGCTCTCAGTGACGTCCCCAGTAGCTCAATCCACTGCTGATATCCATCAATTATGGACTCAGACGAAAGAAATGCTACTCAAAGCGAGTGATCGAGCCAAAAGGTTTTATGACGCTCACCATTCCAAAGCGCCTGTCTTTCAACCTGGTGACAAAGTCTGGCTATCCACTAAGCACCTTAGACTGAAGTTACCCTCCACTCGATTTGCTCCTCGCTATGTTGGACCATTTCCAATCCTCTGACATCTTGGCAACATCACTTACAGTCTGAAGCTACCACCTGGATTAAACATCCACAATGCTTTCCATGTTTCACTTTTGAAACCACTCATTCTCAGTGAGTTCTATTCCAAGCCTCAGGAACCAACTCCCATCAATTCAGAAGATGACCTAGAATACAAGGTCGAAGCCGTCCTTGATGTCCGAAGACAAGGGGAATACTTTCTTTCATGGGAAGGTTTTGGCCCTGAAGAAAATTCTTGGGAGCCTCTGGCTAATATCCTTGACAAAGAAATGCTCCATCAGTTTCATCTCTCGCATCCTTGGAAACCAAAACCTGGTACCCGCAGAGGAGACCGCCCTTTGAAGGGGGGTACTGTGGCAGCCGTCAGTTCCCGACGGCTTCACTCTGCCTACCTTTCCTTTTCTGTGGCTCCTCCTGCTCTTCACGGACGTCTGGCTGCCGCGGCATCTGCCTGCCATCCTCTCCGGCATCCCCGGACCGGCTTGGGCGCTGCCTCCCGCCAGGTACCTTAGGGCGCACGCGCTGTGCGCCCCTCATTCTTATTTCCTCATTGGCGCGTTCCTCAGGGGCATTCCCCTGTGATGACATCATGCTGCCCGGATATTTAAGCCTACAGTTTATTGCTAGCCATTGAGTTAGCAAGGGGATTCTTATGGATGGGATTCACTCTCTGTACCCAGCTACTTTGCCTCTCCATCTTCCATTGTACTCTTTCTGCTAAACGGGGTACCCGCTCCTTGGGGGCCTCCTTTGCTTCTTTCAGGTCGCTATCAGGTAACCGGTACTTGCTCCTCGAGGGCCCATGTTCCCTGACCCGCTGCCTGCATCTATCTCCTCTTCTACTTGGAAGAATTTGCTGCAGACACCATCAGTGAGGACTACTATCATCCACTCCTCAGAGCTGTCTCCCTGGAACCAGTTACTCGCTCCTCGAGGGCCTGCCTCCGTTCCAGCGCCAGTGCCATCTCCTACATGGAACCGTTGTGTGAGTACTTTGCCAACAAGTCTCCCTGCTCCCAGGGATCTGGTACTTGCTCCTCGAGGGCCAGCTCTCCCTATCTCGGGGTTTCTACTTATTTAGGACTCTGTGAATGTCCTATTGTACTCATTCTC
Source organism: Rhinatrema bivittatum (assembly GCF_901001135.1). Taxonomy (NCBI): domain Eukaryota; kingdom Metazoa; phylum Chordata; class Amphibia; order Gymnophiona; family Rhinatrematidae; genus Rhinatrema; species Rhinatrema bivittatum. The sequence goes on from NC_042618.1 coordinate 475,510,638, forward strand.
TCAGTTCTCTCCACTACAGCACTGCTACCGGAGGAACCCCTGTTCCAGTGCTTGGGGAATACTAGTCCAGATGGGCTACATCTTCTACTCACTACTGCCACCTCTGGTGGCTTCTCAAACTGTCTAAGTAAAGATAAATCTGTGCTTGTGTGTCCAAGAGCTGAGCCTGTCCTGTGGCCCCTCACGGGACTACCCCCGTGGGTATGGTCAGCTGCCACAGTATCCAAGGGTCCACCCAAACCTCATTAATTATAACATATACCTATGAGGTATTTCCTACCTACAACCACTGGGGGGATGAGAGAGAGAGAGAGAGAGAGAAAGAGAGAGAGAGAGAGAGGTGAGGTGAGGTTTAGGTATTAGTGTAGGGGTTAGGGGCCACTTTGTACGAACAGAACAGTGCTCTCTAGTGAAGATTTGATGACCCTCGGAGTGAGGAAACTCACCCAAAGATGAGATTTGTGCAATATTCTCTCAACCTAGTAGGTTGAATGTCAAAGTGGCCCCTAACCCCTACACTAATACCTAAACCTCACCTCGAGTTACTAGGTGGGCCTCCCATAGAGATATAAATAGCTATCTAGGGTTAGGACACTATGGCTAGGTGCTCTCTCTTTCTCTCTCTCCTAGGTTGACACTCACATCCTCCTCTTTTTCCGATTTGCATCACACCATACGATATGGTGCTACTGCATCCGTTAAGGGCTTATCGCAAGCGTTAACAGGGCTTTTTGGATGCGATAAGCCCTTAACTCGTGCGAAAACGCCTTAGCGCATTTTGATAAATGAGGGGGTAAATTAGGAGAATGCTGGACAAGGTCCATAGCCTCTTGTCCAACTTGGGTCCTTAATCTGCATTTTGGAATATAGTGGGGTAGGTTTTCGGGGGGTACGCGCGGATACGCGCGTACCCCCCGAAAACCTACCCCAAACCCCCCCTGCGCGCGCCGAGCCTATTTTGCATAGGCTCGGCGGCGCGCGCAAGCCCCGGGACGCGCGTAAGTCCCGGGGCTTGCATGGGGAGGCGTGGCGGGGGGGCGTGTCAGGGGAGCATGGCGGTTGTGACACGGCGTTTTGGGGGCGTGGCGCGGGTGACGCGACGTTTCGGGGGCGGCGCCGCGGGCGTGGTTTCGGCCCGGGGGCATTACGGGGGCGTGGCCGTGCCCTCCGGAACAGCCCCCGGGTCGGGTGATGGCGGGCCAGCAGCCCACTGGCGCGCGCAGATTTACGTCTGCCTCCAGCAGGCGTAAATCCGGCAATAAAGGTGGGGGGGGGGGTTTAGTTAGGGCTGGGGGGTGGATTCGGGAGGGAAAGGGAGGGGAAGGTGGGAGGAGGGCGAAAGAAAGTTCCCTCCAAGGCCGTTCCGATTTCGGAGCGGCCTCGGAGGGAACGGAGGCGGGCTGCGCGGCTCGGCGCACGCAAGGCTGCCCAAAATTGGCAGCCTTGCGCACGCCAATCCTGGATTTTAATGGATACGCGCGGCTAAGCATGTATCTATTGAAATCCCGCGTACTCTTGTTCGCACCTGGTGCGCGAACAAGAGTACGCGTTCGTGCTAAATTATAAAATCTACCCCAGTATATCTTTGATATGCTTGCCTCATCAATTGTTGAATATATTATAATATAGGTGTATCTTATGGGCTGTGCTATATTCTATAATATAGGTGTCTCTTATGGGCTGTGCTATATATTGTTTATACAATGTGTATTTGCTCAGGATAGAGAAATGATATTAAAAGCTTTTTTCCGCAATAGGAAATCACTTTTTCTGGGTCAGTCCATATGGATTTTCCCAGATATTACACGTTCCACTCAGGAACGGAGGAAAAAGTTTCTTTTGATGAGAGACGAAGTAGTAAGTATGGGAGCTAAGTTTAGTCTTAAGTTCCCATGCCAATGCTTAGGGGTAGATTTTCAAATACCGCGAATAGGTGTACTTTTGTTGGCGCTCCAGGCGCCAACAAAAGTACGCTGGATTTCAGTAGATACGTGCGTAGCCGCACGTATCCGCTGAAATCCGGGATCGGCGCGCGCAAGGCTATTGATTTCGTATAGCCGGCGCGCGCCGAGCCGCGCAGCCTACCCCCGTTCCCTCCGAGGCCGCTCCGAAATCGGAGCGGCCTCGGAGGGAACTTTCTTTTGCCCTCCCCTCACCTTCCCCTCCCTTCCCCTACCTAACCCACCCGCCCGGCCCTGTCTAAACCCCCCCCCCTTACCTTTGTTGGGGGATTTATGCCTCCCGGAGGGAGAAGTAAATCCCCGCACGCCAGCAGGCCGCTAGCGCGCCGGGACGCGATCTGGGGGCGGGTCCGGAGGGCGCTGCCACGCCCCCGGGCCGCCCCTGGCCGTAGCCACTCCCCCGGGCCCGCCCCCGGAACGCTCCCGACACGCCCCGAAAACGCCGCGCGGTTCGGGCCTGCCCCCCGACACGCCCCCTCCGAAAACCCCGGGACTTAAGCGAGTCCCGGGGCTCTGCGCGCGCCGGTAGGCCTATGTAAAATAGGTCTACCGGCGCGCAGGGCCCTGCTCGCCTAAATCCGCCCGGATTTGGGCGGATTTAGGCGAGCAGGGCTCTTAAAATCCGCCCCTTAGTGAATAGACAGGGTGTTAAAAATGTATACTTTGAACCTGACCAATTACGTAATTTTTTGGACTCTAGACCCTTGTGAACTCAATTAGAAATTATCTTGATTACGGTATAAGCAAAGATAGGTGACACCATTATCTCTGGTCCTATTTATTTCCATTAGAATAATTGTATATGATTTCCTTAAATTATGCTCAATAGGTATTGTCTCTCATTGCATTAATATTACATAGTAACTATGCAGAGTAGGCAGAAATTTTTTCTTTGTATTAATTTTCCTCTTACTTGTGCCATGTATGGTTAATTTGATATGCTGATGCTGCAAATTTACTTGTATTTTTCCTAAAACAATGTACCTGATTTGTTGGTCAAAATTCTATAAATAAATAATTAAAAAAAAAAAAACCCTTTTCTATACCGTCATTAAGTTAGGTACCATCATAACGGTTTACAAGAAGGCACCAATATTAATATTAGAGGGAGGGGGGAGAGAGTGAGGGGAGGGGGAAGGGGGAAGTGAGAGGGAGGGGGGAGAGAGTGAGGGGAGGGGGGAGGAGGGAGAATGAGGAGGAGGGAGTGGGAAGGAAATGGACCGAAACATTTTTTTTTTTAATGTAGCCCGTTGTTACGGGCTTAACGGCTAGTATATTATAATACAGGTGTATTTTATGGGATGTGCTATATATTATAATAGAGGTGTCTCTTATGGGCTGTGCTATACATTATAATTTAGGTCTCGCTTATGGGCTATGCTATATATTATAATACAGGTGTCTTTTATTGGCTGTGCTATATATTATAATATTGGTGTCTCTTTTGGGCTCTGTTATATAATACAGGGGTCTCTTATGGGCTGTGCTATATATTGAAATACAGGTGTGTCTTATGGGCTGTGCTATATATTATAATACAGGTGTCTCTTATGGACTGTGCTAAATATTATAATACAGGTATCTCTTATGGGCTGTGCTATATATTATAATACTGGTGTATCTTTTGGGCTATGCTAAGTATTATAATACAGGTGTATCTTATGGGCTGTGATTTATATTATAATAGAGGTGTCTCTTATGGGCTGCGCTATATATTATAATAGAGGTGTCACTTATGGGCTGCGCTATATATTGTAATACAGGTGTCTCTTATGGGCTATACTATATAATATAATACAGGTGTCTCTTATGCACTATGTTATATAATACAGATGTCTCTTATGGGCTGTGCTGTACATTATAAGTCAGGTCTCGCTTATGGGCTGTGTTATATATTGTAATACAAGTGTCTCTTATGGGTTGTGCTATATATTATAATACAGGTGTCTCTTATGGACTGCGCTATATATTGTAATACAGGTGTCTTTTATGGGCTATACTATATATTGTAATAGAGATGTCTCTTATAGGCTGTACTATATATTATAATACCGGTGATTTTATGGCCTGTGCTATATACTATAATATAGGTGTCTCTATTGGGCTATGCTATATATTATAATACACGTCTGTTATGAGCTGTATTATATAATACAAGTGCTTCTTATGGGCTGTGCTATTATTATAATACAGGTTTATCTTATGGGCTGTGCTATATATTGTAGTACAGGTGTCTCTTATGGGCAGTGCTATATATTATAATACAGATGTATCTTATGGGCTGTGCTATATTCTATAATATAGGTGTCCCTTTTGGGCTGTGCTATATATTTTAATAGAGGTGCCTTTTATTGGCTGTGCTATATATTATAATACAGCGGTCTCTTATGGCTGTTTTATATAATACAGGTGTCTCTTATGGGCTGTTTTATATACTATAATACAGGTGTTTCTGAGGGGCTATGCTAAATATTATAATACTGGTGTCTCTTATGGGCTCTGTCATATAATACAGGAGTCTTGTATGGGCTGTCCTATACATTGTAATACAGGTGTCTCTTATGGGCTGTGCTATATATTATAATACTGGTGTCTCTTATGGGCTGTGTTATATCATACAGATGTCTCTTATGGGCTGTGCTATATATTTTAACACAGGTGTCTTTCATTGGCTGTGCTATATATTATAACTAGCCGTTAAGCCCGTAACAGGCTACATTAAAAAAAATGTTCGGTCCATTTCCTTCCCCCTCATTCTCCCGCCCCCTCCCACCTCCCCCTCATTCCCCCTCATTCTCCTCTCCCCCTCATTCTCCTCTCCCCCTCATTCTCCCTTCCACCTCATTCTCCCTCCCCCTCCTCTCCCTTCCACCTCCCCCTCATTCTCCCTTTCCCCTTCCCCTCATTCTCCCTCCCTCTCATTCTCCCTTACCTCCCCATCCCTCTCATTCTCCCTTGCACCTCCCCCTCCCCCCTCATTCTCCCTTCTCCCTCCCCCTCCCCCTCCCCCCTCATTCTCTCTTCCACCTCCCCCTCCCCCCTCATTCTCCCTTCCACCTCTCCCTTCCACTTCCCACTCCCCTCCCCCACTCTCCCTCCCACCTCTATTCTCCCTCCCACTCCTTCTCACCTCACTCTCTCCTCCCTCCCCCTCCCCTCAGTCACTTCCCTCCTCTCCCAGCTCATTCACAACCCCTTCGGATGGCGCGCGCGCACCACCGGCACTACTGTTCCTCGCCGCCGCTGCTACGGGTCACCGCCGCCGCTACGGGTCCTCCCAGCGCCATTTTTGTCAACAGGCAAACTCTGGCCGACGTGCTCACCCGCGCATGCGCGGTAGAGCTGCTCTCTACTACGCATTTGCGGGCCGTCAGTCAGAGCCCATTTATAAGGTAGACTGGTGTATCTTTTGGGCTGTGCTATGTATTATAATACAAATGTTTCTTATGAGCTGTGCTATATATTGTAATACAGGTGTCTCTTAGGGTTTGTGCTTTAAATTTTACTAGAGGTGTCTCTTATGGGTTGTGGTATATATTGTAATAGAGATGTCTCTTTTGGGCTGTGCTATATATTATAATAGAAGTGTCTCTTATCGGCTGTGCTATATATTATAAAACTGGTGTCTCTTATGGGGTCTGTTATATAATACAGGTGTCTCTTATGGGCTGTGCTATATATTGTAATACAGGTGTCTCTTATGGGCTATACTATATTTTATAATACAGGTGTCTCTTATGGACTGTGCTATATATTATAATACTGGTGTCTCTTATGGGGTCTGTTATATAATACAGGTGTCTCTTATGGGCTGTGCTATATATTGTAATACAGGTGTCTCTTATGGACTGTGCTAGCTGTGCTATATATTATAATACTGGTGTCTCTTATGGGGTCTGTTATATAATACAGGTGTCTCTTATGGGCTATACTATATTTTATAATACAGGTGTCTCTTATGGACTGTGCTAGCTGTGCTATATATTATAATACTGGTGTATCTTTTGGGCTATGCTCTATATTATAATACACATGTATCTTATGGGCTGTGTTTTATATTATAATAGAGGTGTCTCTTATGGGTTGCGGTACATATTTAATACAGATGTATCTTATGGGCTGTGCTATGTATTGTAACACAGGTATATCATTTGGGCTGTGTTGTAGAATACAGGTGTCTTTTATTGGCTGTGCTATATATTATAATACAGGTGTCTCTTATGGGCTGTGCTATATATTGTAATAGTGGTGAGTCTTATGGGCTGTGCTATATATTGTAATACAGGTGTCTCTTATGGGCTATACTATATTTTATAATACAGGTGTCTCTTATGGGCTGTGCTATATATTATAATACTGGTGTATCTTTTGGGCTATGCTCTATATTATAATACACGTGTATCTTATATGCTGTGTTTTATATTATAACAGAGGTGTCTCTTATGGATTGCGGTATATATTTAATACAGGTGTATCTTATGGGCTGCGCTATATATTATAATAGAGGTGTTTCTTATGGACTGCGCTATATATTGTAATACAGGTGTCTCTTATGGGCTGTGTTATACATTATAATACAGGTGTCTTTTATTGGCTGTGTTATATATTGTAATAGAGGTGTGTCTTATAGGCTGTGCTACATATTGTAATAGAGGTGTCTCTTATGGGCTGTGTTATATATTATAATATTGCTGTCTCCTATGGGCTATGCTATATATTATAATACAGGTGTATCTTATGGGCTGTGCTATAGACTATAATATAGATGTCTCTTATGGGCTGTGCTATATATTGTAACACAGGTGTATCATTTGGGCTGTGTTATAAAATACAGGTCTCTTTTGTGGGCTGCACTATATATTACAATACAAGTGCCTCTTATGCGCTGTGCTAGTTATAATAATACAGGTTTATCTTATGGACTGTGCTGTATATTGTAATGCAGGTGTCTCTTATGGGCTGTGCTATATATTATAATACAGGTGTCTCTTATGAGCTATGCTATGTATTATAATAGAGGTGTATCTTATGGGCTGTGTTATATAATACAGGTGTCTCTTATGGGCTCTGCTATATATTATAATACAGGTGTATCTTATGGGCTGTGCTATATACTATAACATAGGTATCTCTTATAGGCTGTGCTCTATATTAAAATATAGGTTTCTCTTATGGGCTTTGCTATATGTATTGTAATAGAGGTGTATCTTATTGGCTGTTTTATGTATTTTCCACCTTTGGTTCCATTGTGAACCACTAATGCCGGTAAAAAAAGTTTTAACTAAATAAATAAATATACTATAATACAGGTTTCTCTTATGGGCTGTGCTATATCTATCTTCTATATAAATAAAAATGTTAAATAGTTTGTACGTCATCGCTAATCTCGCCAACCGCTTAACCTAATGCGTTCAAATTTGCACACAACATTCTCTTCCCATATGGGAAGGATCTTATACACTTACATTACATATAGGTCACACCTGTGACAGGTAATACAAGTTTAAAAATTGCTTACACAAAACAGCGACATCTGGTGGCCGTTAGTGCAAGTGCAACCTCTTACACCTTTCACACACACTCACACACCACACCCCACCCCCACACAGGGCTATTGTCTTTCATTCACACTCCCTCATAACACACAGAAGTCCACACTCATCACACCACACACCCCCACCCACACGCCTGCCAATGTCACTTACTTCACCCACCCTCCCAAAACACACCAAAACATGGATTCCTGGCTGCTACATTGGGAAGCCACGCATTTCACACACCCTCCGAATTTAAATTAAAGTACCCTCTTCCACCCACCCACGCACTGCACTCTGATCACACACTACACCTGAAAAAAGTCCGTGCTTCTCCGCCGGCACCACAGGAACGCTCCGGGACACATCACATTCAGCAGGGCCGTCGGATGCCAGCAACTAAAATGGCGCCGGCGGTCCTTGCCCTTACTATGCTATACGGAGACAACAATGACGTCGGTACACCATGTGACATAGTAAGGGCAAGAGCCTGTCGGCGCCATATCCTCAGCGGACATTTGCCCTTACTAGGTCACGAATCCTGACGCACCACTTTCACCGGTGAAGTTTTGCGACATGGCAGCCGGCGGAACAAACCCTAGCACACACCCTCGCCACCGGCTGGCAGTTTACACAGGTAGCCGGGGAGGAGCACGGTGGGGGGACCGTTCTTATTTTCCGCCGCGCGTTTTTCACAGGGGGGGGGCGCCACTGATTCTCCACATCTCCCGAGAGGGGGGCTGTAGCGTGGGTTACTCTATTTCGCCGGGTTGGGGGGGAGGGGGTCAGGAAGGCGTGCTTGCATATTTAAACTATTCTTTGCTGGTGCTGTTCATTTGGGGTAAAAAAAAAAAAACACACACAACTATAACCTTTACTGCTCTGTTCTGTTTTTTCAACTTAACCAGGCTCAGCCACAGCAACGCGTGGCAGGGTTCAGCTAGTATTGTAATACAATTGTCTCTTATGGGCTGTCTTATATATTGAATACAGATGTCTCTTATGGGTTGTGCTATATATTATAATAGAGGTGTCTCTTATCGGCTATGCTATATATTATAATACAGTTGTCTTTTATTGGCAGTGCTATATATTATAATACAGGTGTCTCTTATGGGCTCTGCTATATATTATAATACAGGTGTATCTTACGGGGTGTGCTATATACTATAATATAGGTATCTCTTATAGGTTGTGCTATATATTAAAATACAGGTTTCTCTTATGGGCTTTGCTATATGTATTGTAATAGAGGTGTATCTTATTGGCGGTTTTATGTATTTTCCACCTTTGGTTCCATTGTGAACTGGTATGATGTACCCACTAATGCCGGTATAAAAAAGTTTTAAATAAATAAATATACCATAATACCGGTTTCTCTTATGGGCTGCGCTAAATATTATAATACAGGTGTATGTTAAGGGCTGTACTATATACTGTAATACATGTTTATCTTTGGGCTGTGCTATATATTGTGATAGAAGTGTCTCTTATGGGCTGTGTTATATAACACAGGTGTCTGTTATGGGCTGTGCTATATATTTTAACATAGGTGTCTCTTATGGGTTTGCTATATATTGTAATACAGGTGTATTTATTTATTTAAAAATATTTGTAATCCGCTTTCATGATGATTTGTTGATCAAAACGGTTTAGAAGGTAAATCATACATAATTAAGGTAACATTAAAAGCGTAGGATATAAAAAGTAGAAAGAGTAGGACAGCATAGGTAAACGAATACGTAAATCTTTACACAAAATTATAGTTCCCATTGGTTTATAAAGGAAGCAGCTGGTAGGTATTTTAACTGCTGAAGGGCTGTCCACCGATAAGCTTAAGACGCCGAAGCATTATTGAAGGCAACTGAAAAAAGAAAGGGCCGGATTTTCAAAAGGTTACGCACGTAAATCCGGAGGATTTCAAAAGGGGAGCGCGTGAACATGTGGGCCGCGCGCGCAAGTTATAAAATCTATCCCAAAGGTTTTAACATTCTTTTTAAATTCTTTTTTACATTTTTTTTTAATGTATGTACATTTTAAAGAAGGCAAGGAAGTAGTGCAGCATAAGAAATCACAATTCCATAAATTCTAATCCAAGGAAAAAAAAATCAATAAATCTGCATTACAAATACATAGAGGGGCAGATTTTCAAAGGCTACGTGTGTGACCTACGCGCGTAACCCGAGAAAACCCACTCCTGCGCGTTTTCTCGAGGCTTTGAAAAAGGGGCGGTCCGGGGGCAGGGCGGAACCTCCAGGCACAGCGGCCATTTGCCGCTGTGCGCGGGATTGCGGGCCCAGCCGTCGGCCGGCGCGCACAATCTACTCCTGCCCGGAGGCAGGCACAACTTAGAAGTTAAAGGTAAGGGGGGGGTTTAGGTAGGGCTGGGGGGCGGGTTAGGCAGGGGAAGGGAGGGGAAGGTGGGGAGAGGCGGAGGGAACGGAGGAAGGCTGCGCGGCTCGGCGTGCGCAAGTTGCACAATTGTGCACCCCCTTGCGCGCACCGACCCTGGATTTTATAACATGTGCACGGCTGCGCGTGCATGTTATAAAATCAGGCGTAGATTTGTGCGCGCCAGGTTGCATGCACAAATCTACGCCCACGCATAATTCTGAAAATCCGGCCCTTAATTCCTTATATTAAACAAATGTGAGCGAGAGAAGCTGAGTAATTTATTTTTATATGGTCTATTTCTCTAATAAAACTACACTAGATTTTCATTCAAAGCTATTTTATCACTACACCAGGTGTAGAGGATCTGTAAACATAGATTTCTTTGCCTGAAGCATAACAGCAGAAACAAGGGAATTTCAAAAAGGAAGTGGCTCCATTCATTAAGAAAGGTGGAAGGAAGGCAAAACGATTAGCGTCATGGTTAAAAGGTGAGGTGAAAGAGGCTATTTTAGCCAAAAAAAATCCTTCAAAAATTGGAAGAAGGATCCATCTGAAGAAAATAGGATAAAACATAAGCATTGTCAGGTTAAGTGTATGATAAGACAGGCGAAGAGAGAATTTGAAATGAAGTTGGCCATAGAGGCAAAAACTCATAATAAAAACTTTTTAAAATAAATCCAAAGGAAGAAACCTGTGAGGGAGTCAGCTGGACCATTAGATGACCGAGGGGTTAAAGGGGCTCTTAGGGAAGATAAGGCCATTGCAGAAAGACTAAATGAATTCTTTGCCACCGTGTTTACTAATGAGGATGTTGGGGAGATACCAGTTCCGGAGATGGTTTTCAGGGTTGATGAGTCAGACGAACTGAACGAAATCACTGTGAACCTGGAAGATGTAGTAGGCCAGATTGACAAACTAAAGAGTAGCAAATCACCTGCACCTGATGGTATGCATCCTAGGGTACTGAAGGAACTAAAAAATGAAATTTCTGATCTATTAGCTAAAATTAGTAACCTATCATTAAAATCATCCATTGTACCTGAAGACTAGAGGGTGGCCAATGTAACCCCAATATCTAAAAAAGGCTCCAGGGGCGATCCGGGTAACTATAGACCAGTGAGCCTGACTTCAGTGCCGGGAAAAAAAGTGGAAACTATTCTCAAGACCAAAATCGTAGAGCATATAGAAAGACATGATGTAATGGAACAGATTCAACATGGATTTACCCAAGGGAAGTCTTGTCTAACAAATCTGCAGTTCATTTTTTTGAAGGGTTAATAAACATGTGGATAAAGGTGAACCTGTAGATGTAGTGTATTTGGATTTTCAGAAGGCGTTTGACAAAGTCCCTCATGAGAGGCTTCTAAGAAAACTAAAAAGTCATGGGATAGGAGGTGATGTCCTTTCGTGGATTACAAACTGGTTAAAAGACAGGAAACAGAGAGTAGGATTAAATGGTCAATTTTCTCAGTGGAAAAGGGTAAACAGTGGAGTGCCTCAGAGATCTGTACTTGGACCAGTGCTTTTCAATATATATATAAATGATCTGGAAAGGAATACGACGAGTGAGGTTATCAAATTTGCGGATGATACAAAATTATTCAGAGTAGTTAAATCACAAGCAGACTGTGATACATTACAGGAGGACCTTGCAAGACTTGAAGATTGGGCATCCAAATGGCAGATGAAATTTAATATGGACAATTGCAAGGTGTTGCATATAGGGAAAAATAACCCTTGCTGTTGTTACATGATGTTGGGTTCCATATTAGGAGCTACCACCCAGGAAAAAGATCTAGGCATCATAGTGGATAATACTTTAAATTCGTCGGCTCAGTGTGCTGCAGCAGTGAAAAAAGCAAACAGAATGTTAGGAATTATTAGGAAAGGAATGGTTAATAGAACTGAAAATTTCATAATGCTTCTATATCGCTCAATGGTGAGACCGCACCTTGAATACTGTGTACAATTCTGGTCGCCGCATCTCAAAAAAGATATAGTTACGATGGAGAAGGTACAGAGAAGGGCAACCAAAATGATAAATGGGGATGGAACAGCCCCCCTATGAGGAAAGGCTGAAGAGTTTAGGGCTGTTCAGCTTGGAGAAGAGACGGCTGAGGGAGGATATGATAGAGGTCTTTAAGATCATGAGAGGTCTTGAACGAGTAGATGTGACTCGGTTATTTACACTTTCGAATAATAGGACTAGGGGGCATTCCATGAAGTTAGCAAGTAGCACATTTAAGACTAATTGGAGAAAATTCTTTTTCACTCAACGTACAATAAAGCTCTGGAATTTGTTGCCAGAGGATGTGGTTAGTGCAGTTACTGTAGCTGGGTTCAAAAAAGCTTTGGATAAGTTCTTGGAGGAAAAGTCCATCAACTGCTATTAATCAAGTTTACTTAGGGAATAGCCACTGCTATTAATTGCATCAGTAGCATGGGATCTTCTTAGTGTTTGGGTAATTGCCAGGTTCTTGTGGCCTGGTTTGGCCTCTGTTGGAAATAGGATGCTGTGCTTGATGTATCCTTGGTCTGACCCAGCATGGCAATTTATTATGTTCTTAATGTTTCCTACGGGCCTGTGTGGACATCAGGGTATATTTGAATTTTCTGGCTGCAAAAAGATTCTTTTTAAATTCTTTATGATTGGTGATCTGTCTTAGTTCGTCAGGAATGGAGTTCTAGATTAGCGGGCCAAGTATATAAAAAGCACGTCTTCTGATGAAGTCAAGTCTAGCAATGCGTATTGTGGGGATTGGCAGTATGTTTTTATGTATTGATCATAGATTCCTGAGGGGTTAATATATGCGAAGTTGAGTGCATAACCATGTGGATGAGTTGTTATGTAGTAAGTTGTGTATGATAGAGAGGATTTTGTATTGAATTCTAAAATGAACTGGTAGCCAATGTAGGGAGTACAGGATCGGGGATATGTCATCTCTGCAAGAAGTGCCAGTTAAGATGCGGGCTGCGGAGTTCTGGACTAATTGTAGGGGGTGTATAGCATTATGAGGTAAACCAGTTAGGAGTGCATTACAATAGTCAAGACCGCTAAATATAAGGGATTGTGATATTGTTTGGAAGTTATTAGGACAGAATAAAGAATGGAGATGCTTCAATATGTGCAGCTTGAAGAAATTATTTTTTACTATTGTAGAAATGTGATGAGTCATGGTTAGCTTAGAATCTAATATAACAACGAGGTTTCGTGCTTTGGAGACTATGGGGATTATGATACATCTACATCAACTTGAGTTGGCAGACTACAAGCTGATTGAGGTATGGTGGATAGATGTAGAATTTCAGAGTTTGTGGTATTAAGTTTGAGGCGGTTATGTAATACAGATGTATCTTTTGGGCTGTGCTATATATTATAATATAGGTATGTTTTATGGGTTGTGCTATATATTATAATATAGGTATGTTTTATGGGTTGTGCTATATATTATAATATAGGTATCACTTAAGGGCTGTGTGATATATTATAATACAGGTGTCTGTTGCGTCGGAGGTGGACCCTTGGGCCGAGGTGGGGTTGACGCAATCCGTAGGTAGGGATCTACGGGTCCCCACCATCGACAGGTGGAGTGGGCTGAAGATAGAGGCCACTGGAGCTTCACCTATACCAGTCCTCGTTCCCCACAGGTTGAGCCTTTGGGTGCCGGGGCCGGTAGGACTTAGGTGGGCCTCGAGGTTGGTTCATGAAGGTGATTCAGCCCAGAATATATCAATAAAATCTTTCCACGGTATAATATTGTCCCTTTGTTGTTTTTTGCCTGAAGCCTTGTAAGGCCACGTCCAGGAAGTAGGCTGAAGGAGGCGTCACTGACGGGCTAGAGTCAAGGCTGTCAACAAGCGGAGGTCATGGCAAGTAATGAACTCTGGATGCGGAGTAATCTGTAGGGTAGTCAATCAAGGCAATGGTCAGGGTGCAGAGAAGGCAGGCGTAGTCAATCAAGGCAATGGTCAGGGCATGGAAAAGGCAGGCTTAGACAAACGTAGCAAAGGTCCGGGGTTGGAGATAAGCTGAAGAGTAGTCAAACAAAGCCGAGTCGAAATCCAGAGAGTCAGTCCAACACATAGACAGGTCAGGAACAAGGAAGACTGGAACCGGGAACCACAGGAAACAGGAACACAACGTGGAGACGATTCTCTATCAGCAACGAGTACGAGGAGTATGAGGAGACCTGATGCAAAGGCAACGCTATGGAGCGAGGCCTGAGCTTATATACGCTGAAGAGTCTGACGTCAGCATCTGGGGCCGTGGCCAGGTTCCTGCCGCGGGCCCTTTAAAAGAATCAGCGATGTGCGTCGCCGATGGCGGCGTCATTCCGCAGGCCACGCGGAGAGGCCCAACGAGCAGGGACATCTTGGCTGGCAACACTGGGGACCATGGCAGAGCCAGAGGCACCGGAGGCGACCCGAGGTTGGTGCTGGCAGCCCACTGCCGCCAGCACCAACCTCGGGTCGCCAGTGAAGAGGAACCAGGAGCTGTCCATACAAGAAGGTGAGAGGGCCACACCGCGGGTCTGCCGTGGGCAGCACTCATAACAGTGTCTCTTATGGGCTGTGCTATATATTATAATACAGGTGTATCTTATGGGCTCTGTTATATAATATAGGAGTCTATTATGGTCTGTGCTATATATTGTAATACAGGTGTGTCTTATAGGCTGTGCTATATATTATAATACAGGTATCTCTTATGGGCTGTGCGATATATTATAATACAGGTATCTCTTATAGGCTGTGCTATATATTATAATACAGGTATCTCTTATGGGCTGTGCGATATATTATAATACAGGTGTCTCTTATGGGCTGTGCTATATATTATAATACAGGTATCTCTTATGGGCTGTGCGATATATTATAATACAGGTGTCTCTTATGGGCTGTGCTATATATTATAATACAGGTATCTCTTATGGGCTGTGCGATATATTATAATACAGGTGTCTCTTATGGGCTGTGCTATATATTATAATACAGGTATCTCTTATGGGCTGTGCGATATATTATAATACAGGTGTCTCTTATGGGCTGTGCTACATATTGTAATACAGGTATCTCTTATGGGCTGTGCGATATATTATAATACAGGTGTCTCTTATGGGCTGTGCTACATATTGTAATACAGGTGTCTCATGGGGTTTTTTTTCAGATGCCCTGATAGATTGTTTAACAAAAGCATGGAATTTGCCCATAACTGAAACATGACATCATTCCTGGAGCAGTTTATTTTGCAGGTATACAATACTCAATGCTCCCCATAGATCATCACATTTGTACGATGTGCAAACGGATATCGGTATATAAAATGTTAAAATAAATAAATAACTACACATGGATTATGCTATGTGCCTAAAGGGATACGCTGGACACTTGTGGCTAACTGATCTGCTCATTAGCAGGCAGCACTAGAGGATCCTTGTAATTTCAAAGCTCCTTAAAGTTCTGGGGAGCCAGAGCCTCTGACAAGTTAGACAATGACTCCCACTGACCATAATCACCTGATTGGCAACCGAAAATTGTAAACTAATAAACATTCAAAAAACACATTTAAAAGCTACACAAAACAGACTGAAAACAGCAAACATAGGGGGTTCATTTTCAAAGATTTAATCGCGTGCTATAGCATGCTGGGGGCGGAGTCAGGGCAGCGAGGGGAGGAGTCGGGGCGGCGAGGAGGCGGACTCAGCGGTGTCTTCGCTGGCGGCGATAAGGTTAGTAACGTTATCGTCGCCAGTAGCGCGCCCAATAGCACCACCTTTCACGGTGGCGCTATTGGGTGCGAAAGCCGGCAGCGATAGCACCGCGGTGGTGCGAAGGCTGCCGGCTTTCGCAGGCCTGCCTCCCCTTCGCACCCTCCCCCCCCGTTCTCCGTTTTCACTGGATTCACCATTCTGCGATAGAATAGTGAATCCAGGCCATAGAAAGCAAAAGTGTCTTTGATGTTTCACTTTTTCCTACCCTGGTGGAAAGGCTGCATTCTGAGCCAAATTTGATTTGTTCGAAGATCGACAGCAAGGTTTGAGGCATCATCTCGCACTCAGAAACTCCAAGACAAGGAGCAAGCTGCTTGGCTGGCACTTTCTAAGTGCAGAACACTTTGAGGCAGCTTCCTGAACGCTGCAAGCTTACTCACTATGCGCTTCAGGCCCTCTGGTTATGTACCTACAATCCTACCAGGATTCGGTTCTCCTCCGATGCATCCAAAAGGAATCACCAGCCTTTCCCATGTTTGAAAGTGAGTTAGGAAACGAGAAGAGGCACGGACGAAATATAGCCAGTGACCTTTATTTTCAGTTTGCATTTTATTTTTTCCTGGAAATTTATCAGGGTTTGTTACAACAAGAACAAAGATTATATTTTCCACTGATTTCTACCATTTTTGTTCTTGTTGTAACAAACCCTGATAAATTCCCAAGAAAAAAAAAAGACAAAGGTCCTTCAAAAAACCTGGTGCTCTTGAGAAACTGAATGCTCGTGTAGTGAAAGCGATGAGGCACACAGGTCTGATAGCAGTTTAAAGGAAGAATTTACTCAGGCCGGTAAGGGATCTGCTCAAGGTTAAGAGCCTGGGAGGGCTCATTCCTTTCCTGTGCTGTCAAGGTCGGCGGGGATTAGCAGAGACCGCTATTCTTCCCAGACTTGACGGAGCAGGGAAAAAAGAGGTGAGCATGAGAGGTCGCAGCCGTCTGCGACCGACAGGTGTAACACATGGAATGAGAGTGACAGCAGGGGACGGTGTGAACAAGGGTGATAGAAATGGAGTGAGAGTGATAGGAGGGAACGTTGTGAACAAGGATGATAGAAATGGAGTGAGAGTGACAGGCGGGGACGATGTGAACAAGGGTGATAGAAATGGAGTGAGAGTGATAGGAGGGGACGATGTGAACAAGGGTGACAGAAATGGAATGAGAGTGATTGGAGGGAACAGTGTGAACAAGGGTGATAGACAAAGAGTGAGAGTATTAGGAGGGAACGTTGTGAACAAGGATGATAGAAATGGAGTGAGAGTGATAGGAGGGGATGGTGTGAACAAGGATGATAGAAATGGAGTGAGAGTGATAGGAGGGGACGATGTGAACAAGGGTGACAGAAATGGAATGAGAGTGATAGGAGGGAACAGTGTGAACAAGGGTGATAGACAAAGAGTGAGAGTATTAGGAGGGAACGTTGTGAACAAGGATGATAGAAATGGAGTGAGAGTGATAGGAGGGGATGGTGTGAACAAGGGTGATAGAAATGGATTGAGAGTGATAGGAGGGGAAGGTGTGAACAAGGGTGATAGTCATGGAGTGAGAGTGATAGGAGGGGACGATATTAACAAGGGAGGTAGACATAGAGTGAGAGTGACAGGCGGGGACGGTGTGAACAAGGGTGATAGACATACAGTAAGAGTGATAGGAGAGGATGGTGTGAACAAGGCTGATAGACATGGAATGAGAGTGATAGGAGGGAAAGTGTGAACAAGGGTGATAGACATGGAATGAGAGTGATGGGGAGGATGGTGTGAACAAGGGTGATAGAAATGGAATGAGAGTGATAGGAGGGGATGGTGTGAACAAGGGTGATAGAAATGGAGTGAAAGTGATAGGAGGGGAAGTGTGAACAAGGGTGATAGACATGGAATGAGCGTGATAGGAGAGAATGTTGTGAACAAGGGTGATAGAAATGGAATGAGAGTGACAGGCAGGGAAGGTGTGAACAAAGGTGACAGAAATGGAGTAAGAGTGATAGGAAGGGATGGTGTGAACAAGGGTGATAGACATAGAGTGAGAATGACAGGAGGCGACAATGTGAACAAGGGTGATAGACATATAGTGAGAGTGAAAGGAGGCAATGGTGTGAACAAGGGTGATAGACATATAGTGAGAGTGAAAGAAGGCAATGGTGTGAACAACGGTGATAGACATATAGTGAGAGTGATAGAAGGCGACGGTGTGAACAAGGGTGATAGATTGGAATGAGAGTGATAGGAGGGGACGGTGTGAACAAGGGTGATATACATGGAATGAGAGTAATAGGAGGGAACGTTGTGAACAAGGGTGATAGAAATTGAATGAGACTGATAGGAGGGATGCTGTGAACAAGGTTGATAGAAATGGAATGAGAGTGATAGGAGGGATGGTGTGAAGAAGGTTGACAGAAATGGAGTGAAAGTGATAGAAGGGGACAGTGTGAACAAGGGCGATAGACATGGAATGAGAGTGATAGGAGGGGATGGTGTGAACAAGGGTGATAGACATGGAATGAGAGTGATAGGAGGAAATGGTGTCAACAAGGGTGATAGTCATGGAGTGAGAGTGATAGGAGGGGACAGTGTGAACAAGGGTGATAGAAATGGAATGAGAGTGATAGGAGGGGATGGTGTGAAAAAGGGTGATAGAAATGGAATGAGTGATAGGAGGGGATGGTGTGAACAAGGGTGATAGACATAGAGTGAGAATGGCAGGAGGGGACGGTAGGAACAAGGGTGATAGAAATGGAATGAGAGTGATAGGAGGGGATAGTGTGAACAAGGGTTATAGACATAGAATGATAGGAGGGAACGGTGTGAACAAGGGTTATAGACATAGAGTGAGAATGACAGGCAGGGACGGGGTGAACAAGGGTGACAGAAATGGAGTGAGAGTGATAGGAGGGGATGGTGTGAACAAGGGTGATAGACATAGAGTGAGAATGACAGGAGGGGACAGTGTGAACAAGGGTGATAGACATAGAGTGACAGTGATAGGAGGAAACGGTGTGAACAAGGCTGATAGACATGGAATGAGAGTGATAGGAGGGAACGGTGTGAACAAGGGTGAAAGAAATGGAATGAGAGTGATAGGAGGGAACGGTGTGAACAAGGGTGAAAGAAATGGAATGAGAGTGATAGGAGGGGATAGTGTGAACAAGGGTGATAGAAATGGAATGAGAGTGACAGGCGAGGAAGGTGTGAACAAGGGTGACAGAAATAGAGTGAGAGTGATAGGAGGGAACGGTGTGAACAAGGGTGATAGACACAGAGTGAGAATGACAGGAGGGGACAGTGTGAACAAGGGTGATAGACATATAGTGAGAGTGAAAGGAGGCGACAGTGTGAACAAGGGTGATAGACATAGAGTGAAAGTGATAGGAGGGGACGGTGTGAACAAGGGTGGTAGACATGGAAAGCAAATGTTGCTTACCTGTAACAGGTGTTCTCACAGGACAGCAGGATGTTAGTCCTCACATATGGGTGACATCATCAGGATGGAGCCCAATCACGGAAAACTTCTGTCAAAGTTTCCAGAACTTTGACTGGCCCCTACTGGGCATGCCCAGCATGGCACTAACCCTGCAGCCAGCAGGGGACCCCCCTTCAGTCTTATTTGAAAGCTACAGCAGTGCCGAAAAATAAAATAATAAAACATTATGAACCCAAAACCGCAGGGCGGCGGTCGGGTTTCGTGAGGACTAACATCCTGCTGTCCTGTGAGAACACCTGCTACAGGTAAGCAACATATGCTTTCTCACAGGACAAGCAGGATGGTAGTCCTCACATATGGGTGAGTACCGAGCTGAGGATGTCCGAACATGCATCAAATGTACCCAACGGCGTGCAACAGGCACAACAACTGGGGTGGAATTTGGTAGAGGGCATCCTGAACCCCACCAGGCAGGCGATAGGGTGTAGGTACGTCATGTTGGAAATAAGTTACGCAGGACAGACTGGCCGAAGATGGAATCTTGTCTTCCGGCTTTGTCCAAACAATAGTGGGCTGCAAAGGTGTGGAGAGAACTCCAGGTGGCAGCCCTGCAAATGTCAGGAATCGGCACCGATCGTAGGTGTGCTACTGAAGTCGCCATGGCCCTCACAGAGTGTGCTTTGACACGGTCTTTAAAAGGAATGCCTGCTTGCTGATAGCAAAGAGATATGCAGTCCGCCAACCAGGAGGAGAGAGTCTGCTTATCCACAGGTTGCCCTAATTTGTTGGGATGGAAAGAGAGGAACAACTGAGTGCTCTTCCTGTGGGCAACTGTACGGTCTAGGTAGAACGCTAGAGCCCGTTTACAGTCAAGGGTATGCAGAGCCTGTTCCCCTGGATTGGAATGGGGCCTGGGAAAGAAGGTAGGCAGTATGATGGATTGATTAATGTGAAATTCCGAAACTACCTTAGGTAAAAACTTAGGGTGAGTGCGGAGTACCGTCCGGTCTGGCAGGAGCTTAGTGTAAGGCGGATAGGTAACTAGGGCCTGTAACTCATTAACCCTGCGAGCTGAAGTGATAGTCAAAAGGAAAATCACTTTCCATGTGAGATATTTTAGGTCACAGGAGTGAAGAGGCTCGAATGGTGGTTTCATGAGCCGACCAAGAACCAGATTGAGGTCCCAAGAAGGGGCCGGAGGAAGTAAAGGTGGCTTGATATGGAGCAAGCCCTTTAAAAAGCGTGTTATGAGGGGTTGAACTGTTATAGGAACATCCCCGACACCTTTATGGAAGGCGGCTACCGCACTGACATGCCTTCTGATTGAAGAGGTCTTTAAACCTGACTCCGACAAATGCCAGAGATAGTCCAAAAACCTTGGGATTGGACAGGAAAAGGGATCAAGGGACTGCGAAGTGCACCATGATGTGTACCTTTTCCATTTATAGAAATAAGATTTTCTTGTGGAAGGCTTCCGTGAAGCAATCAGGACACGAGAAACAGAATCTGAAAGGTTAAGTGGTTGAAGGATTAACCTTTCAACATCCATGCCGTCAGAGACAAGGCTTGAAGATTGGGATGGCGTAGGCATCCGTCATTTTGACTGATCAGATGCAGGTCCGTTCCCAAGGGAATGTGCCTGCGGATGGAGAGATCCTGAAGTATTGGAAACCACACTTGGCGTGGCCAGTGAGGTGCTATCAGGATCATGCTTCCCTTGTCCTGACATAACTTCACGAGAGTCTTCGAGAGAAGAGGAAGTGGAGGGAATGCATAGAGCAGACTGGTTGCCCATGAGAGGGAGAATGCATCTCTGGGCGGAGAGCGGTCGCTCCGAATGAGGGAGCAGAAGTTGTCGACTTTGTGGTTCTGAGGGGATGCAAAGAGGTCTGTCTGGGGATAACCCCATTGTTGGAAGATGAAGTCCGCTACCGAGGGGTTGAGAGACCACTCGTGCGGTTGGAAGACATGACTCAGTTTTTCTGCCAAGACATTGTCCACGCCCAGCAAGTAGGTGGCCCTGAGGTACATTGAGTGGGAGAGCGCTTCCACCCAAATCTGCGCAGCTTCTTGACACAGAAGGAAGGAGCCTGTGCCTCCCTGCTTGTTGATGTACCTCATGGCCACCTGGTTGTCCGTCTGAATCAGGATGACGTGATTTGACAGGCGTTCCTGAAAAGCCCTGAGAGCATATCGCATTGCTCGAAGTTCTAGGAAGTTTATTTGATATTTGGCTTCCCCTGGAGACCAAGACCCTTGTGTCTGTAGATTGTCCACATGGGCTCCCCACCCGAGGTGGGAAGCGTCGGTGGTGAGAATGAGTTGAGGATCTGGCACTTGAAAGGGCAGTCCCTGGAGGAGATTGTTGTGATTTTTCCACCAGGCGAGAGACAGACAGAGTGAGTCGGTGATGTGGACAATGGTCGACAGAGGCTGAACAGCTTGAATCATTTGTGACCTCAGAGTCCAATGCATGAGCCTCATGGCCAGGCGGGCCATAGGTGTGACATGGACTGAGGACGCCATGTGTCCTAAAAGGACGAGGAATTGGCGAGCTGTTGCTGTATGCTGAGACTGCAATTGGTGAGCGAGAGACACGAGGGTTAGCGCTCGTTGTTGAGGCAGAAAGGCTTTTGCCTGCAAGGTGTCCAAGTCTGCCCCAATGAACGACAAAGTTTGAGATGAGACTAAATAGGATTTTTCGTAATTGACGAGAAATCCTAGAGAAATTAGAGAGTGTAGGGTCAAATCGAGGGACGACCGAGCAGCTTGCTGGGTTGGAGCCCTGATTAACCAGTCGTCCAAATAGGGGTAGACGTGAACACCTTCTTTCCTGAGAATGGCTGCGTCAACCACGAGACATTTGGTAAAGACTCGTGGTGCCGATGCTAGGCCAAACGAAAGCACGCGGTATTGATAGTGCTTTGGGCCTACTAAAAACCTGAGGTACTTGCGATGAGCTGGAGTTATCGCAATGTGTGTGTATGCGTCCTGAAGAAGGTCCAGAGAGCAGAGCCAGTCTCCTCTTTGCAGAAGAGGTAGAAGTGAGCCCAAAGTTACCATCTTGAACTTTTCTCGCTGTAGGTACTTGTTGAGAGCACGTCGTAGGTCCAGAATTGGACGAACTCCCCCGGATTTCTTGGGGATCAAAAAGTACCGGGAATAGAACCCTAGGCCTTGCTGCGAGAGTGGGACGGGTTCTATTGCTCTTAACTGGAGAAGAAGGGAAACCTCCTGTTCCAGAAGGACGAATGGTCAGATACTCTCCACGCTTGCAGAGGTGGTGAGTCCGGTGGAAGAGCAAGAAAGTTTAGGTGGTAACCCTGAGCAATGATTGCTAGGACCCATTGGTCGGCTGTGATTGATTGCCACTTGCCGTGAAAGTGGTACAATCGACCTCCCACTGGTATGCTTGGCAGAGGAATCAGGCTGCTGCTCTCCAAGTGAAAGTCAAAAACCTGAAGCAGGCCCTGGCTGGGGAGCTGCTTGCGGCTTTTGCTTTCGGGCCTGGCGAGGCTGAGGTTTTTGGGAAGGCCTCGTAGTTCGGGACCTTGCTGGTAGAGGATAGTACTTCCTTGGACGGAAGAATGACTTCTTAGAGTCCTTCCTAAAGGGCTGTCTTGAGGGGAAGTCGGAAGGTATCGATGAGAGCTGTTTAAGGGTCTCATGATGGTCCTTTAATTCGGCCACTATTTGCTGGATCTGTTCACCGAACAGATTGTCTTCTACACATGGTAGGTCAGATAGCCTGTCTTGTACTTCTGGCCGAAAGTCAGAAGATTTGAGCCAGGCCCATCATCTTGCCGAAATGGCAGCTGCAGACACTCTAGTAGAGGTGTCGAAGATATCGGAAGCTGTTCTTATCTCATGCTTTCCTGCCTCAAACCCTTTGTTGACAAGGATGTGAAGCTGTTGTTGGAATTGGTCAGGCAGGGTTTCAGAGAAGTCCTGTATCTGCTTGAAAATGACCCTATTGTATTGGGTCATATACAGCTGGTAAGCAGCAATTCTGGAGATGTGCATGGCCCCTTGGAACACTCGTCGACCAATATTGTCTAGGAACTTGTGTTCCTTAACAGGAGGGGTAGATGAGTGAGGCTTCGTCCTTTCTCCTTTCTTTTGAGCCGATTCCACCACAACTGAGTGGTGGTCTAGCTGAGATTTTTGAAAGCCGAGGGCTGACTGTACTAAATAGGTAGTGTCAGCTTTTCTATGGACTGGGGCAATGGATCCTGGGTTTTCCCAGTTCTTTTTGAGGAGGTCAAGAAGAACTTGATGAACGGGAATAGATGTGATTACTTTAGGGGCATCCAGGAACTGGAGGAGCTCCATCATCTGGTGCCTATCATCCTGCTCCGTCTGAAGCTGAAAAGGGACCAACTCTGACATTTCCTTCACAAAATTAATGAAAGAAAGGTCCTCTGGAGGAGAACGCTTTCTACTTTCAGTAGGAGAGGGAGGTGAAGGTATGTCATCGGTGTCTGTGGAAGTATCATCACCCCAGGTGTCATAAGGATCAGCAGCCTGACCTGTAGGACGAGAAGGGGGTTGGATACCCGAAGGCCCCGGCTAAGGCTCCGAGAAAATCGAAGGAATCGCTGGGGGCACCATGGACGGCCTGGAAGGCATCGGTGCTGGCACTGAAGGCATCGATGGCGCCGATGTGCGTATCGCCCCCGATGAATGAATCGGTAGCGAGGGACGAATTGGCATCGATGGCTGAGGCAATACTCCCGAAGGAGGAATGCGGAACGGTTTTTCTCCTCCCGATGAAGCTGTCAACAGGGAGTGCACCAGAGCCATCGGAGACCCGGGAATCACCGGTGGAAGGGCGGTCATGAGCACCTCCATCCGGGATAGCAGCGGTGCCAGCGCTGCTGTCATCAGGTCGGTGACCGGATCCACTCTCGGTGCCGGTGTCGGTGCCGGAGGAACCTGGAGCCTTTGCATCGCCTTGTCGATGGCCTCCTGGACCAGCCGGTCCAGTTCTTCCTGGAGCAAGCAGCCCCGGCTCCGTGACGGAAGAGGGAGGCGGAAGCACAGTCAGAGGGACCACCTTTACAGGCGGAATCGCGACTCCCAAACCCCGATCAGGTGAGGGTGGCCTCGATGTCCCGGTCGCAGGAATGGTCGGTGCCAATTCTGGACGGGGCTTCTTCGATGGTGGCTCGGACGGTGGCGAGGTCGATGATTTCGCTCCCTCGACGGACCGAGTCTTACGATGCCGATGACGATGTTTCTCCCTACAATCCCCTCGATCTTGAGGGGGAGTAACAGGAGTCGATGGCTGTGAAGATGTCGATGGCAGACAGTCACCGGACAGTGGTCGATGCTGGTGCGACTTCGTCGGTGCCAGTTCCGATGACGTCGATGCGATGGACGGCGTCGGAGTGTGAGCACGGAAGAGGAGTCCCATCTTCTCCATTCTGGCTTTGCGACCTTTTGGTGTCATGAGGGCACATTTGGTGCAAGTCAGGACATCATGCTCACGGCCTAAACACATTACACAGACTCCATGAGGGTCTGTGATAGACATGGTACGAGTACAGTCTGGGCACCGACAAAACCCCAACGCCATGGCCATAGAAAAAAATCGAGCCGTGGTACGCGAGGGCCAAACTCGATGGTAATCGACGAAAGACAGTCAAAAAACTTACTGGAGTACCACGGCCTGAGAAAAGTTAGAGGAGGGACCCCTGTGGGGCAATTTAAGGGTAATTAACTCTGTGAGGAAAATTCCTGTCAGCAATCTCTTCAGAGCTCCTAAACCGCGAAGCTATTGCTGCGTGGAAAAAAGAAGACTGAAGGGGGACCCTTGCTGGCTGCAGGGTTAGTGCCATGCTGGGCATGCCCAGTAGGGGCCAGACAAAGTTCTGGAAACTTTGACAGAAGTTTTCCGTGATTGGGCTCCATCCTGATGATGTCACCCATATGTGAAGACTACCATCCTGCTTGTCCTGTGAGAATGAGAGTGATAGGAGGGGATGGTGTGAACAAGGGTGATAGAAATGGAGTGAAAGTGATAGTAGGGGACAGTGTGAATAAGGGTGATAAGACATGGAGTGACAGTGGTAGGAGGGAACACTGTGAATGATGGTGATGGACATGCAGTGAGAGTGATAGGGATGGGCAGCATGAATGAGGGTGATAGACATGGAGTGAGAGTGATAGGAGGGGGCGGTGTGAATGAGGGTGATAAGACATGGAGTGAGAGTGATGGGAGGGGGGCGGTGTGAATGAGGGTGATAAGACATGGAGTGAGAGTGGTAGGAGGGGCGGTGTGAATGAGGGTGATAAGACATGCAGTGAGAGTGATATGAGGGGGTGGTATGAAGGAGGTTGGTAGAGATGGAGTGAGAGTGATAGGAGGGCGCGGTGTGAATGAGGGTGAGAGATGGAGTGAGAGTGATAGGAGGGTGCGGTATGAACGAGGGTGATAGAGATGGAGTGAGAGTGATAGGAGTGGGCGGTGTGAATGAGGTTGTTGAGATGGAGTGAGAGTGATAGGTGTGGGCGCTTTGAACGAGGGTGATGGGCATGGAGTGAGAGTGATAGGAGTGGGCAGTGTGAACAAGGGTGATGGACATGGAGTGAGGGTGATAGGAGGGGCGGTGTGAACGAGGGTGATGGGCATGGAGTGAGAGTGATAGGAGTGGGCAGTGTGAACAAGGGTGATGGACATGGAGTGAGAGTGATAGGAGGGGCGGTGTGAATGAGGGTGATAGAGATGGAGTGAGAGTGATAGGAGGGGGTGGTCTGAATGAGGGTGATAAGACATGGAGTGAGAGTGATAGGGATGGGCGGTATGAATGAGGGTGATAGACATGGAGTGAGAGTGATAGGAGGGGGCGGTGTGAATGAGGGTGATAAGACATGGAGTGAGAGTGATGGGAAGGGGCGGTGTGAATGAGGGTGATAAGACATGGAGTGAGAGTGATAGGAGGGGCGATGTGAACGAGGGTGATAGAGATGGAGTGGGAGTGATAGGAGGGCGGGGTGTGAATGAGGGTGATGGTCGATGACGAGATCGCTCCCGGACCCCCGCTGGAGCCCCAGGGACTTTTCGCAAGTCTTGGGAGGGTCAGGAGGCCCCCCAAGCTGGCCAAAAGTCCCTGGGGGTCCAGCGGGGGTCCCAGAGCGATCTCCTGCCCTCGGGCTGTCGGCTGCCAGTAATCAAAATGGTGCCGATAGCCTTTGCCCATACTATGTCACAGGGGCTACCGGTGCCATTGGTCAGCCCCTGTCACATGGCAGGAGCACAAGATGGTGCCGATGGCCATGTGACATGGGCTGTCCAATGGCACCGGTAGCCCCTGTGACATAGGTCAGAGGCTATCGGCGCCATTTTGAGCAAGACAGGCACACCGGGCACGGAGGGACAAATCGCTCGCGGGACCCCGCTGGACCACCAGGGATGTTAGTAAGTCTTGGGGAGGGATCGGGTTGGTGGAGGGGGGGGCTGTATTATAGTTAATTGTAATGCTTGAGGTGGTTTTTAATTTAAAAAAATAAAATGTGCCCCTCCCCCCGTACAAACTCGAAAAACGGATTTTCCCCGAAGTTTGGGGAAAATCCGTTTCGGGATTCGGGGCCCCCGATCCACGACGAATTAGGCAATTTCGTTGAAATTGCCTAATTCGTGATAAACGATTGCACATGTCTAGTGAGGGCATCAAGCCGGGCATGAAGATGATCAATGGAGGAGGCCAATGCCTCAAGAAACTGCTGCTGTTCTTGTACCTTGGATGCCAAGCCTAGAATGGTCTGGAGGGCACGCGACTCCACCGAGTCCATGGCCTTTGCAACCTATTGCTTCCAAGGTGGACCCTTGGGTTGAGGTGGGGTTGACGCAACCCGTAGGTAGGGACCTACGGGTCCCCACCATTGGCAGGCGGAGTGGGCTGATAGAGGCCGCTGGAGCTTCACCTATACCAGACCTTGTTCCCCGTGGGTTGAGCCTTTGGGTGCCGGGGCCGGCAGGACTTAGGTGGGCCTCTGTGTGTAGTCAAGGTGAGAGTTGATTCAGCCCAGAGACAGCAGGTGAGAGATGGTACAGTCTTACTCTGGACATGGCAGTGTCCTGGAAACTCAAGCGCCAATGGAACAGAGATAGGCAGGGGGCGCTCGAGCAAGACCAGGCCGAAGCCTGAGTAAACCATGTCCAGGGAGTAAGCTGGAGAAGCGTTGAAGAGTAGGCTTGAGTCAGGGCTGGTGGCAATCCGAAGGCAGTGGCAAGCAAGGCTGAGGTCTGATTATGAAGATAGTCAACAGCGTAGTCAGGCGAAGTAGAGGTCTGGGTCTGGAGACAGGCAATAGCGTAGTCAGGCAAAGCAGAGGTCTGGGTCTGGAGATAGGCAATAGCGTAGTCAGGCGAAGCAGAGGTCTGGGTCTGGAGATAGGCGATCTGGATCTGGAGATAGGCGATAGCGTGGCCAGGTGAAGCAGAGGTCCAGGCTTGGAGATAGGCGATAGCGAGGTCAGGCGAAGCAGAGGACAGGGCTTGGAGAGAGTCAATGTCGTGGTCTGGCGAAGCAGAGGTCCGGGCTTGGAGAGAGTCAATGGTGTGGTCAGGCAAATCAGAGGTCTGGGCTTGGAGAGAGTCAATGGCGAAGTCAGGCAAAGCAAAGTCAAAGTCCACGTAATATATCCGAGGTATGAAGCAAGGTTGGAACAAGGAGTCAGGAACCAGGAACAATGAGGAACAGCAACGCAGAGATGATACGAATCTCTAGGAGGCAACGAGTACTCGACCAGGAAGGAGACCTTTTGCAAAGGCAACGCTAGGGAGTGGAGCCTGAGCTTAAATACTGGAGCTGAGTTGACGTCATCATCCGGGAGCGCGGCTATGTTCCCGTCGCAGTCCCTACTTAAACACCAATGGTGCGCGCGCGCGCTCCTAGGGAGGGACATGGTGCGGATAGCAGCGTCTCTCCACGGGCCACGCGGAGAGGCCCGACAAGAAGTGATAGCAGGACCAGGAATGCCAGGGACTGCAGCAGGGCCAGAAGCACCGGGGGAGGCCCGAGGACGGAGCTGATGGCCCACTACCACCAGCGAGTAGAAACCAGGAGCTAGAGTCACTGTAGAAAGGTGAGGGGGGCCGTGCTGCGGGTTGCCGTGGATGGCACGCGTAACATTTCCAACAGTGGCCAATCCAGGTCACAAGTACGTTGCAGGATCCTTAGGGGTAGAAAGATTCCAAGCTGCTTATCCTGGTTTGACCACTGTTTGCTCACTTTAAATGTTACTTTAAATATTGAGAAATGTGAATTTCAGTTCTGATTTAGATGTTTCGAAAGATCATTTATTTCTCCTCCTTGATAAATCAAGGAATGATATGTGTCTAGAGCTGTTAATGACTGGAATAAGACATTAGAAATAGTAGCTGATGAGTTAGCACCAGCAAAATCTTATCGTCACTCTGGTTTGCTTCTTTTCTTGTGAAGGAGAAAATCAGATTACGTAGGTATGAGTGGAAATGGAGGAGCCATCCAACCCCATCAGATCTTGAGACAGACAGGTCTCATGCGAAACGGGTGTACTACACTAGTAAAACATGGAGGGCCAGTAATAATCCCAGGGAATTATTAATACCAGTTAAATGTCTCACAAGGATGGTAGACTAAATTCTTTGTTAAACCCTGGTTACAGTGAAGAATTTGCTTCCTTCTTCTCTGAGAATATTACTCATCTTAGGTGATAAATTCCCACCTTATTTTCAGGAGCTGTTTGATGTATATTTTTTTTATTTATTGGCCTATTTATTTATTTATTTAACATCGCTTATATCCCACACCCTCTAAAGTTGGGGACGGGTTACATAAAAACATTCATAATAAAACAAATTGATAGCAAAACAAATAATCATTACAATACAAACAAAGATTATTGGACTAGGTGGTCCAGGTGCCTGGAAAATATGAAGGGGGACCAGATGGAGGAAGTCAGATGTCCGTATTCTAAATTATGATGTCTGCAAATGCCTTATTGAAAAATGTTTTGAGGGCTTTCCGGAATACCTTAGGGATCGATGTTGCATAACTCTAAAGGTAATGAATTCCAGAGGATGGGGCCTACAATGGGAAAGGCTCGCTCCCTAGTGGAATCAAGAATGAACATATTGGGAAGGAGATGGTATGGGAACAATTTTCAGCTGTACCAAAGGATAAGTTAGCCCAGACCATTGCTAACTTGGAGAAAGCCTCTTCTAATGGAGAAGGTTTTCATGGGTAATGATTCAGATGGACTGAATCAAATCACGGTGAATCTAGAAGATGTGGTAGGCCTGATTGACAAACTGAAGAGTAGTAAATCACCTGGACCGGATGGTATACACCCCAGAGTTCTGAAGGAACTAAAAAATGAAATTTCAGACCTATTAGTAAAAATTTGTAACTTATCATTAAAATCATCCATTGTACCTGAAGACTGGAGGATAGCAAATGTAACCCCAATATTTAAAAAGGGCTCCAGGGGCGATCCGGGAAACTACAGACCGGTTAGCCTGACTTCAGTGCCAGGAAAAATAGTGGAAAGTGTTCTAAACATCAAAATCACAGAACATATAGAAAGACATGGTTTAATGGAACAAAGTCAGCATGGCTTTACCCAGGGCAAGTCTTGCCTCACAAATCTGCTTCACTTTTTTGAAGGAGTTAATAAACATGTGGATAAAGGTGAACCGGTAGATATAGTATACTTGGATTTTCAGAAGGCGTTTGACAAAGTTCCTCATGAGAGGCTTCTAGGAAAAGTAAAAAGTCATGGGATAGGTGGCGATGTCCTTTCGTGGATTGCAAACTGGCTAAAGACAGGAAACAGAGAGTAGGATTGAATGGCAATTTTCTCAGTGGAAGGGAGTGGACAGTGGAGTGCCTCAGGGATCTGTATTGGGACCCTTACTGTTCAATATATTTATAAATGATCTGGAAAGAAATACGACGAGTGAGATAATCAAATTTGCAGATGACACAAAATTGTTCAGAGTAGTTAAATCACAAGCAGATTGTGATAAATTGCAGGAAGACCTTGTGAGACTGGAAAATTGGGCATCCAAATGGCAGATGAAATTTAATGTGGATAAGTGCAAGGTGATGCATATAGGGAAAAATAACCCATGCTATAATTACACAATGTTGGGTTCCATATTAGGTGCTTACAACCCAAGAAAGAGATCTAGGTGTCATAGTGGATAACACATTGAAATCGTCGGTGCCGTGTGCTGCGGCAGTCAAAAAAGCAAACAGAATGTTGGGAATTATTAGAAAAGGAATGATGAATAAAACGGAAAATGTCATAATGCCTCTGTATCGCTCCATGGTGAGACCGCACCTTGAATTACTGTGTACAATTCTGGTCGCCGCATCTCAAAAAAGATATAATTGCGATGGAGAAGGTACAGAGAAGGGCTACCAAAATGATAAGGGGAATGGAACAACTCCCCTATGAGGAAAGACTAAAGAGGTTAGGACTTTTCAGCTTGGAGAAGAGATGGCTGAGGGGGGATATGATAGAGGTGTTTTAAAATCATGAGAGGTCTAGAACGGGTAGATGTGAATTGGTTATTTACTCTTTCGGATAGTAGAAAGACTAGGGGGCACTCCATGAAGTTAGCATGGGGCACATTTAAAACTAATCGGAGAAAGTTCTTTTTTACTCAACGCACAATTAAACTCTGGAATTTGTTGCCAGAGGATGTGGTTAGAGCAGTTAGTGTAGCTGTGTTTAAAAAAGGATTGGATAAGTTCTTGGAGGAGAAGTCCATTACCTGCTATTAAGTTCACTTAGAGAATAGCCACTGCCATTAGCAACGGTTACATGGAATAGACTTAGTTTTTTGGGTACTTGCCAGGTTCTTATGGCCTGGATTGGCCACTGTTGGAAACAGGATGCTGGGCTTGATGGACCCTTGGTCTGACCCAGTATGGCAATTTCTTATGTTCTTATGTTCTTATGTCCATTCAACTGTATTCCATCAGAGCTGTTAAGAATAATTTGCGAGGACATTAGTGGCCTTACTGCGGATATTGTTAATTTGTCCCTTAATGAAGGAATATTACCAACACCGCTTGAAATGGGCATCACTACGTCCAATTTTAAAGACTCAGTCTGTCGACCCTTTAGCCTTCCTGAACTATCACTCTGTTTTGTCCCTGCCTTTTTTCTCTAAGAGGGTCATTTTTCAAATCACATTAGGGCCCTAACGCCTGCGATAACACCATAGTAGGGCTGGCACATAGTAGGGCTGGCACAGCCCTACTATGGTTCCAATCTTACCTTAATGACAGAAGCTACAGTGTAAAAATTGGTTGTAACAAATCTAACCCTGTCAAACTATCTCAAGGAGTACCACAGGGTTCATCCCTCTCTTCTACACTCTTTAATATATACCTCCTCCCCCTCTGCCAACTCCTCTCGAAACTGAGTATCCAGCACTTTATATATGCTGACGACGTGCAGATACCCATCCCTATTAATGATTCTATTGCAAACGCAATGAAGATCTGGAACTCTACACTATCTGAGATAAATAAACTGCTCTCCGATAATTTCCTTGCTCTCAATACTAACAAAACAGAGCTACTCATCCTCTCCCCTCCTAACACCCTTCTCACAGTCTCTCCCCCACACCCCCACTACCCAGTTGCCCTACTACTCTACTAGTCCGCACCTTGGCATTATGATAGACGATCAGTTTAATCTCAAAAATTCATTTCTGCCACCATAAAAAGCGGATTCTTCAAACTTCACACCTTGAAGAGAATCAAACCTCTTCTTCATACCTCTGACTTCCGTACAGTTCTGCAAGCCACGATCCTGTCCAAACTTGACTATTGCAACGCCATCCTCCTAGGCTTACCAAAAAATACCCTACAACCACTACAGTTATTGCAAAATGCTGCGGCACGCATCCTTACCAACACTCACCGTCATGACCACATTACTCCCGTCCTTCAATCATTACATTGGCTCCCCGTAACCTCCAGGATAGTATATAAAGTACTCACACTCATACACAAAGCCATTCATAACCATGACATGCAATGGTTCCCTGAACATCTCCTGCTTCACTCTCCGACAAGACCCACAAGAACGCATCACTTGGCCAAACTCCAGATACCCTCTCCAAAGCTCATGAAACATACCACCTTTAGAGAGCGATCCTTCATCATCGCAGGAACTGCCCACTGGAATAAAATGCCTTCCCATCTACGCCAGGAACCTTGCCACAAAAATTCAAGCACAACCTTAAACATGGCTGTTCAAACTTGCATACCCTGACTAACGAACTGACCCTCCATAAGATATGACATTACCCCGCATCCGACCGCCCTCCTCACCCCCCCCCCATCACCCCTTTCTCTTTTTCTTCCTACCCTATTTACCCTCGCCCCTTCACTCTCCTCTCACCCCCCCCTACCCCACAGGTCCTCTCCTCTTCCTCACCCTCCATCTTTTACTTCACCCTTTCTAATCTTCCTGATTACCTAATATAACATTATTGTTAAAAAACTTACATGTACATTTGTATATATTTCTCGTACTATCATCCCCTACCCTCTTAACCACTACCTGTTAATGTTCTATTGTAACGCTTGTTGCTAGTTATTTATTTTATTATTATTATTATTATTGTAAAGCTTGTTGCTAGGTTATGTTACACTGTGAACCGAGGTGATGTTTTGCAAACGTGCCTCGGTATATAAGAAACCCTTAAATAAAATAAATAAATAAATAATGCATGTGATAAATAATGCATCGCGAGATGCACATGCAAATTTGAAAAATTTAGTCAAGTGGGAGGATTTTATGAAAGAGAGAGAGAGAGAGAGAGCCTCTAGGGAGGCACACATATTAGGCAACTGTAAGAGGCCATTCTGAACTCGGGGTGAGGTTTTGGTGATGGGCTAGGTTTTGGGGGCATATTTACATGCATAGTCAGAGGTATGAACAGCACAGTACACTTCAGTGAAGATTTGATGTGTTTTAGAGTGATGTCAGGTACACAAAAATGAGATTTATACAATGTACTCTTGACTTAGCTTGATGTACTCTCTACCTAGCTACTATCAAGCTAGGTCGAGACTACAATATACAAATCTCATCTTTGTGTTCCTTTCCTCACTCCAAATCACATCAAATCTTCACTGAAGTGTACTGTGCTGTTCGTACCTCTGACTGTGCATGTAAAACTGCCCTCCAAATTTAGCCCACCAACAAAACCTCACCCCGAGTTACTATTTGCCCCTCTTACAGCAGTATAAATAGTTTACTTATATGACAGCCTTGCTATGCGGTATCAGGAAAATTACCCTAACCATGCCCCCTTTTAATATCGCAGGGGGTATTTTTTGCAATTTTATAGCAAAATGATAAATCTAGGAGTAAGATTGTTGAGCGTATTGTTCTTGAGCAACTATCTGATTTTACTGAAGACCATTCTATCCTTGGATTGTATTTAGGACGGACTTTTCAACTGGAATCCAGACTTCTGGTGATGGCCTCTCACTGAGAAGACGTGCAGTGCAGAACTCCACAGGGGCCTATTCTTTTTTCTCACTTATCATTTTCAGTGATACTTTGTTGAGCACTTAACAGGATTCAGCTACATAAGAGACCGTGGTAATATAACGGGTGGCAGCTGCTGTTATGTCAGCAAAATCTGTGTGAATTCTGTGAGGGAAAACAGTTCCATCTGAATCTACAATGGCGGCTGAGCTACAAAGTTTGCTCTTGGAACTGAAAGAAGATCTTATTACAGACATTTCAAAGTATGAGTTGGCAACACAAGAAGAATGGGCTCTCTAAGCTGCAATCCTCTCTTGGAGAGATAAACGTGGGCATGGAGAAATACTCTGAAAGACTCACAGGTCTGGACAATTGTGTTGTTGCGCAAGAGACTACTTCCAAGCAATTTTCTGTTCAGCTGGCTGAGCTTAAAAAGAAAAACAAGCTACTGCAAGAAAGGATGGAGGATGAAGAGAAGAAGGCCCAAAGGAAGAATGTGAGAATCACTGGGCTACTTCGATGTGTAAAAGATCCCAAGCTGCTGAAATGCTTAAGCTTTTCCTTAGTCACTGAGCCTGACGCTGTGGAACGTGCGTGCAGATTGGGCCTACTCAAGGAGGCTGCCACGCGACCTAGGCCAGGATCTTTAACTATGCTGCAAAAGTGAAGATAATGCAAGCATCTAAAGAAACGGTCTTCCCCTGAGTTTCAAGGTCAGAAATGATTACTTTTTTAATGATCTCTCTACAAAAGTATCTGAAGCC
The DNA here is from genome assembly GCF_901001135.1 of Rhinatrema bivittatum. NCBI lineage: Eukaryota > Metazoa > Chordata > Amphibia > Gymnophiona > Rhinatrematidae > Rhinatrema > Rhinatrema bivittatum. The sequence goes on from NC_042618.1 coordinate 475,544,981, forward strand.
TTCAGAGCTCTAACACCTACTTGTTCTGAACTACACTATAAAGGAGTGAAATTTTCCCTGCAATCCCCGGCAAAGGTTTTTTTTTCCCCAATGAGAATTCAGTTTTGCTTCGGACAAAGGAACAAGCCCCAGTATTGTTTGGAAAAACCATAAGAAATTCAGGCACAAATGGGATGGCCAGTGCATATCTTCCTCACTGTAGGCAGCGTGGTGTACATAAAAATTTACCTTTTGACGTTGACAAAGGTATCGCTGCCCAAGACGGATGACATGCTTTTGTTAGTGGATCGTATACCATAAGAATGATCTTTCAGAGAACACATATGCCCCTAATTTGTATAGTTATAGTGTTCTTTCCTCAGTTGATAGCTAAAATTAGCTTATTTCCAGATCATGCCCTTATTGTAATGGATCCTGTTACTGATGCTAAACCACCCCCCCCCAGACAGATGAAACCCCTGCGTAAAGGGTGAAAGAATCTGATTGTACGTTCTGTTCTTCCCCTCGTGCTTCACGTGTCTCTCCTCCTTTAAATGTTTTTCCCAGAGTTAAAACTGCTATAATTGAAGTAATGTCTGTTTCTATAATAGTGGAAAATTTGCTCGGGGGGGTGTACTCCTCTATAACTTGTTAACTGGCATTTAGCCTCATTGTTGTATTATGATGATGTTTAAGTCTTTTTTTTTTTTTTTTTTTTGAAAGGATAAATGGCAGCAGTATTTGAGCCTTAATGCATCTCCAGAAATCTCACCGCACGCTCTTTGGGAGACCGGGAAACAGTAACGCTTGGCAGGATTATTCCCTACGTTGCCCAGAAGAATGAGAAAGGGGATGCCGAAATATTACAAATTACCTGTCAGCTACAGAAAGCCAAACAGCCACATATTAAACCTAGATTGCGGGATCACGGGAGGTTGGCAGACTCTTTGCAGGCTCAATCAAACTGTCTACTTTTTCAGAGAGCGCAAAGGTCTATACAGGGGTTTAAAGCTGAAATGTTCTGCCATACAAATAAGGCTAATAACATTTTGGTGCGGTTGATTAAAAGCTCGCAACCAAAACATTTTATTACAGATCTACAGTCCTCTACAGGGTCTATACGCAGGAAGATGAGGGATATCATGATGCTTTTTTTAGATTACTATACTAGCTTGTATTCAATCCCTCCAATCTCTGAACTGGAGAGAAATATAATTATTCAAAAACTAATATTGTGAAAGGCCCCAGGCTTAGATGGTTTCAGATCAGAATTCCATAAAATACTTCGGAGTAGTTTATTAAACCCTTTATATGAATGCAATTTTTTGTTAGAGCAGAATCATTTTTCATTAGAAGCCAATCAAGCACTTATTATTGTTTTTCCAAAAAAAGGTAAAGACTTAACTAATCCTGAAAGCTATCACCCTGTTTGCCTTATTAATGTGGATATCAAGATTTTGTCATACATTTTAGCAACTTTTTGCTTGGTATCCCCAATGTACCACTGAAACGTCTTTAGCTGTTACAAAACACAGCAGCAAGACTAATATTTGTCCTTTGAAAATATGATCATATTTTCTTTGCTCTGGAATAATTGCACTGGTTACCTGTTACTTATAGGATCAGATTCAAAATTTTATGTATTGTATTTCGAGCTCTGTCTTCTGGCCTTCCACATTATCTCTCTAAATCGTTGGTTCCTTATATTCCCTCATGAAATATGCAATCTTTATAAGTAGGTCATTTTAAAGAACCACCACCATCTGTCATTTGTCTGCACTCTACCAGAGAAATGTCATTCATTTTACAGGTGTAATGATTGTAAGCCCTTGTGCTGTGGCATGGTTGATGCAGCTAGTAGGTAAACCTACTAGGCCCACACCGACAGCTGACGAACGCAGCCTGATATAGGCAAGCTATAACTTTGTCTATAAGAGCTCCGTTCCCCGCAGATTATTTATTTTATTTATTTAGGTTTTTTTATATACCGGCATTCATCATACAATCACATCATGCTGGTTTACAGTTGAACAGGGGTGCAAAATAATAACTTCAAACTGGAACTATAGTTGCGGAAAAAAGCAGTTACAAATAACAAGGAAGACTGAACTGGGCCAAGAGAGAAATAAAAGGAAAGGATAACTGCGAGGCCTTGATAAGGCATAGAGATTGAACCCTTGCGTTCCAGGGGCCAGCAGGACTTAGAAGGGTCACGAAGGCAGTCAGAGAAAGTGTCCAGAAACAGGCCAAAGTCACGGCAGGCAGCAATCAGACAGATACCAGGCATGGGCTGAGAGTCAGGGCAGGCAGCAAGCAAGGCGTAGTCAGTGGCCACAGCAGAGGTCAGGTCCAGGTGACAGGCATGAGAGTAGTCAAGATCTATAGCAGAGGTTGATATCGAGCAAGTGAGACAAGGACTGAAGACAAAGAAGAGGTAAAACAAGAAGGCTGGATGAGGTAAGGCCAGAGGCAAGGACAAGACCAGGCTGGAAGGCTGGATAAGACAGGAGCAAAGACGACAAGAAACCAAAACAACACACACTGTTCTTGGCAGGAGGACCTGTTGCTGAGACAAAAAGTAGCTGCAGGACTTGGGCTTAAGTAGCTCAGTAATGCTGATGACATTTGAGGGAGCCAATGGAGAGCCCACTGCGAGGCCTTGATAAGGCATATAGGTGAATATGCAGGGCAGGGACAGCGGCGGCATTCGAGGGTGACTGACATCGTCGTCTTGGGCCTTGGCATTGCACGGGTGAAGTCTGTTGCAGGTGGCCCCTGCAACCGGCCAAAATGTAACAGTACCCCGCCTCCTAAGATACCCCCCAGGTCTCTAGGTTTAGGCTTCTGGGGGAAACGTTTGTGGAAGTCCTTTACCAGCTGGGTGGCTTGGAAGTTTGAAGCAGGCCCCCAAGAGTTTTCTTCAGGGCCGAAGCCCTTCCAAGATTTGAGGTACTCTACTTTCTTTCTGATTCTTCTGAAGTCCAAGATCTCCTGTACTCCTCTGAAATAACCTCAGTAGGTGTAAGAGGTGGTCTTGATGGCCAAAATAGGAGTGCAAGTTTAAAAAGTGAGACATGAAACACGTTATGAGTTTTGAGCATGTGCGGAAGTTTTTTCTGGCAGGCCATCAGCCCTACCTGGCAGGTATTGGGAAATGGTCCCACAAACCGCAGTGCAAATTTAACCGATGGCATCTTGAGAGGCAGATTCCGAGTGTTGAGCCATACCATTTTTCCCGGCTGGAGCGTGTGGTGCCAGATGAAGTTTCTTATCAGCAGGGCCGGATTTACACATTTCTACACCCTAGGCCAAAGCACAGTTCTGCGCCCCCTCCCCCTCAAAAGTTGAGGCGTAGTTCATCAGTGCATAAATTTTGATGATTCTACGGGAGCGAAATGTCCGGATACGGTTCAGGATACTCCAGTGGTACTGCAAATTCTTTCTTGACGTTTCCTGAACCCAGCATTTTAGCGACTTTTGAGGATTCCGATTTTTAGGCTGATTTGAATAGTCAGCGTGATGTTATTAATGGCAATCTGTAGTCACTGACTACATACAGAAACCGTCTTTTCGTATATCACGAAGGCAATTTTTCTTAAGAGTTGCAGGCTGTAAATATGAAATATCCTGTAACTATTCCCTGCCAGTTATTCGAAATGTATTTAAACTTGCGACGAGTGAACCCAGAAGCAAAATAAAATAGACCAAAACCAGTAAAAATGTTTTCAGCCCACAGGACCCACATTGTCCCGCAGAAGTTCTTCGTCCGACCCAACCCGACCCGCGCTGAAATATTTTGAACACGACCCGGCCCGCAAAATGCAGACGTCTGCCTATATAACCCATACGAGGTACGACGATTACTTTTTTGGTTAGTTCAAATTATTCACCCAGATGGCGTATTCGATACAAAAACAGCGAATAAAATTGACATAAAATGCAGAAGATTTACATCGATTCTCATCTGACATTATAGAATTTTATTGAAATGTTTTGCATTTTGTGTCACATTACAGCACATTAAATGATGCTGCATAAACAAGCCATAAGTTGTGTATGGTTCATGTTTTGTAATAAAAATCGCAGCTCCCCCTTATAATTTGGTGAACACCCCCCATCAACTTTTTCTGCTTACGGCTTTCAGCCCTGAGTTAACAAAAGAGTATATAAAAGTAGAAACGATATATTTTTCATACCTATTATTAGAAGATATGTAGAAGACAAGCGATGTGAGCGTAATGAATCACTTGGAATCACTATTGTAACGCCAAATCTGGAATTTTCCTTTAACACGTGGTTTACGCTGAGTGCGTGAGAGAGAAATAGCAAATGCTTTTTGCCTGTGACTGAGCAAGACAGCGCAAACTGTAGAGATGGGCATCGTAAATGTACCGCTCAATTTATTTAAAGTATATGGATGTAAATTTAAAAAACAGCATTTTATATGGCCTTTTCGAACTAATACTGAAAAATCTGTAAATGTTTGATTGTTATTTCTGCTGTATATACGCCCCCCTGACTGCTGCGCCCTAGGCCATGGCCTAGGTTGGCCTTATGGGAAATCCGACCCTGCTTATCAGCCTGCCTTTTGTAACCGTTGGCAGCCACGGTGAGGGGGCGGATTCATTTTCTGCCACAGTACTTTAATGTCTTGTCCCATCGCATTGGCTGCTGAACAAGAGACTGAGACCGGGGCAGGTAGTGGCCCTCTCAGATGGTGGCCAAAGACTACATAAAAAGGAGCTGTACCAGCAGAACTACCCACATGATTATTCCGGCAGAATTCTGCCCATGGAAGAAGACAAGCCCAATCACAGTGGGGTTCTTTAACATAAGCTCACAGGAAGGCCTTGAGAGTCTGGTTTATTCCGTTTGTCCACTACTTTGTGGATGGTATGCTGACGTGAAATCTAACACCAAACGTATTGCAGAGACTTTTCCAAAATCGAACCCCTCAATCTGAGAGGACATGGGATGGGAGCACGAGCAATCGAAAGATGTGCTGGACAAAAAGGCTAGCCAGCTCTGGTGCAGAGGGAAGTGAGCCATCTTGTAGAAGAGATCCACCACTACTCAAATGGTGGTGCAGCTGCCAGAGAGGGGAAGGTCAGTGACAAAGTCAGTGGCCAGGTGGGTTCAGAGTTCCTTGGAGGCTGGCATTGGCTGTAACAGCCCCCAAAGGCGAGCATGAGAGCTTTTGTTCATTGCACAAGTGAGACAGGATTCCACATAGTGTCTCACATCCAGTTTCAACTGAGGCCACTAGTAGTGGCACAGAATTAGCTCCAGGGTCCTGGTGATTCCAGGGGGTCTTACCAGGCAAGAATCATGGGCCCATATGAATATCTTTTCCCTGATCCTTTTAGGAACCACTGTTTTACCGGGAAGGCCAGGTACAGCAGTGGCAACCGCAATTCTTGCTGGGTCTATCACATACTGGGGATGCTCCAAGGAGTCCTCGAGGTCGAAAGACCATGAAAGGGTGTCAGCCCATTGTTTTTTTATTCTCCAACACATGATATCATAGTTCAAAGTTAAATCAATTAAAAAACAGTGACCAGCGGGTGTGCCAGAGATTCAATCACTGGGCTTGCGGTAGATAATTCAAATTCTTGTGAGCTGTATAAATTGTGATCGAGTATCTGGCTCCTTCTAATAGATGCTGCCATTCTTCTAGTGCTAGCTTTACAACTAGAAGCTCGTGGTCTCCAACTGTTTAATTCTTCTCAGCAGGAGTGAATTTTTTGGAGAAATAGGAGCAGGGTATAAATGCTCCTACCTCCAATATGAAAGACTTGGATGGATCCAGGTGGTGAAGACAAGGGTTTCCTGTGAAAGCCTATTTAAGGCGGTTAAAGGCCTGTAAGGCTTCCTCTGTCCAGTGCTTAGTATCAAGCTGGAAGGTTGGATGAGGCAGGAGCAAGGCCGACAGGAACACGAAGCGACACGCACTGCTCTAGGTAAGAGGACCTGTTGCTAAGGTGAAGAGTAGCTGCAGGACTTGGGCTTAAGTAGCCCGGAAATGGTGACATTATCCGAGGGCACCTATGGAGAGCTCCTGCTGTGGGGCCTTGATAAGGTTTGTAGACGTGCACGTGCCTAAGGAGAGCAGGGACAATGACGGCATTTGGGGGCCACTGGCATCATTGTCCTGGGCCTTGGTGCTGCACGGGGTAAGTGAGGTTGGTCATGGGAGGCCCCCACGACTGGCCAAAACATAACACCAAAAACAAAAAAACTGAATAAGATATGGCAAATCAATCCAATAAATCTCAAAAAGCCATATACATATTGAAACCCGTAATTGCATTCAAAAGAGACCTCATACAGAATATGGGTAAATGTTGGACTCACTTAATAGTGGTTGATTCTTTTAAAACCACTGAAAGTGATCAAAATGCCCTTACAATATTTATAATCATGGGTCTTAAGTCTATTTTTATATTTTTGTTGAATTTTTGCCTCATAAATATAAATATTTCAAACATGAACCATAGACACTTATCTGTAAGTAATATATAATGAAACGCTGCCCACCTTGACTTGGGTTTCGGAAGTTCTTTCCTTCCTCAGGGGCTCAAACAAAGTCTGACAATATTTTCTGCAACGAAAAAACATACACTGAAGAATTCATGCCAGTCTCCAAAAAGAATTGCAAAAAGAATGATACATACGTGTCTTAGGTAACAAACAAACTCTTCAAGACAAACTTTTCCAGACAACTGCTGAAATGTTTCCCCAATAGGATCTGCCATCTTACTTGTGTTTATTTATACAATTTGATTGGATGATAAAACACGAATAGAAAAGTAGAAAATTTGGAACCTTTGGCTATTTTCTTGGATAAATTTTTACAAACGCGTTAAGAAAATGCCTTCTTATGTACAAGACACTACCCATGTGTTGAATAAACTACTGAATTTGGTGTTACCTTCGACTAATATTATACTAGTCACCATGGATGTTATCTCTTTATATACGACTGTTTTGCATGATATCGCACTTAAGACTATTGAAACTTTATTTTTGTCTGTACAACATACGCATCATGTTCCCATTGAAGTTTTGTTAGCTATAGCTTGACTAATACTAAAGAAGAATTACTTCAAATTCAATTGGGGTTTTTACATACAGAATCATGGGATAGCCATGGGTTCTTTAGCAGCTCCATTTATAGCTAATCTAGTCATGGATGCATTGGAACAAAAATAAATTTTCAAGTCTCCATATTTTGCTCATGTGATTTTTTGAGTCAGATATATTGATTACCTATTTCTTCTTTGGACGTCAATGGAGGAATCTTTAAAAAATGTTTTTGATTGGTTAAATACCATTGATTCAGATTTGAAATCCACTATGAATTTTCATATGGATCAAATTTCATTTTTAGATATGTTAATCTTTAAAAGTGACAATGTTTTGGAGACCACAGTATACCATAAACAAATGGATTGTAACAATTTATTAATGTATCATAGTTTCCATCGCATGCTTTTAAGAATGGCCTTCCGGTCAGTCAATTGTTTTAGAATTCGACGGATTTGTTCTTCTATCACCGAATTCAAGGCACAAGCATCCATTTTAGCCTCACAATTTTTTGAGCAAGGTTATCCTTTATCTATAGTGAAGGCAGCTTATGAGTGAGCATTGTATTCTCCTCAAGATGTTTGTGTGCCACAACATACAGATAAGGCTGCACCCATTATCCAAAGTATTCGTCAACATTGGCATGTACTTCAGTTTCATAAGATTTTTTCTGATGAGCCTTTGTTTTCTTTTAAAAGGGTTCTAGTATTAGAAATCATATTATTCATGCATCCCTGCCTCCTGTCATCAGTATGATGGAAAATTCACATCAGCTTGGCCATTTTTCATGTGGCTCATAAGAACATAAGAAATTGCCATACTGGGTCAGATTAAGGGTCTATCAAGCCCAGAATCCTGTTTCCAACAGTGGCCAATCCAGGCTACAAGAACCTGGCAATTACCCAAACACTAAGAAGATCCCATGCTACTGATGCTAGTAATAGCAGTGGCTATTTTCTAAGTCAACTTGATTAATAGCAGGTAAAGGACTTCTCCAAGAACTTATCCAAACCTTTTTTAAACCCAACTACACTAACTGCACTCACCATATCCCCTGGCAACAAATTCCAGAGTTTAATTGTGCGTTGAGTGAAAAAGAATTTTCTTCAATTAGTTATAAATGTGCTACTTGTTAACTTTATGGAGTATCCCCTAGTCCTTCTAATATCTAAAAGATAATGTGCTCAATTACACTTGAAAGCGACAATTGGCAAGATCCTGTTTCCAAAGTATATTATGAGAAATTGTTTACTTCAGATTGCAATTCGTGTAATGTTGTGTATGAGCTTCAGTGTACTTGTCCACAACTTTATATAGGACGTACATCGAGACCTGTCAAAATTCATCTTCAGGAACATCATAGCAGATTACATACAAAAGCATTTGATGCACCTATAGTTAAACACTGTTTCCAACATCAACATACTTTTCATCAACCTCGTTGCACTATTTTGGATCTTGTTATTCCTCCCAATAGGGGTAGTGACATTAAAACGCAGTTAAATTATAGAGAAAAATGCTGGATTTTTAAGTTATCTTCGCGTTTTCCACGGGGTATGAATGATAATGTAGAGTGTATGTCGCTGGAGCTGGAGTGTCTCCATGAGCATTGACCTGGTTGGTTATTTCAAATTTTCTACTTTTCTACTGGTGTTTTATCATCCAATCAAATTGTATAAATAAACACAAGTAAGATGGCGGATCCTATTGGGAAACATTTCAGTAGTTGTCTGCAAAAGTTCGTCTTGAAGAGTTTGTTTGTTACCTAAGACACGTATGTATCATTCTTTTTGCAATTCTTTTTGGAGACTGGCATGAATACTTCAGTGTATGTTTTTTCGTTGCAGAAAATATTGTCAGATTTTATTTGAGCCCTTGAGGAAGGAAACAACTTCTGAAACCTGAGTCGAGGTGGGCAGCGTTTCACTATATATTACTTAAAGATAAGTGTTGTTACGCGACCCGTCCACGGCCGTCCCGCGCACGGGCCTGCTCACCTTCATGTTCCCATTGCAGGTCCCGGGTCGGCCTCCCTAGCGGTAGTTGCCAGCTCCTCTAGGCCCCAGCTTCCCGTGGCGGCGATCGCCGGGCATTCCACTGCGCGCCAGGCCTCACACCGAGACTCGGCGTCCTCAGCGATGTTGGCCATGTCCCTATGCGCGTGCGCGGATTGCCCAGCCTCTTGTAGGGCCAAGGGCAGGCCTTAGCTCTACGGCGCGCCCAGATTGATCCCCCGATATAAGAAAGTTCCTGTCTGTGCTTCCTTGCCTTGGCAATCGGGTCAGCTTGTATGCTAAATTGCCTCTGCGTTTGTTCCTGCTCTTGTCTTGTTCCAACTCTCGTATCATAAGAACATAAGAAAATAAGAAATTGCCATGCTGGGTCAGACCAAGGGTCCATCAAGTCCAGCATCCTGTTTCCAACAGAGGCCAAACCAGGCCACAAGAACCTGGCAATTACCCAAACACTAAGAAGATCCCATGCTACTGATGCAATTATTAGCAGTGGCTATTCCCTAAGTAAACTTAATTAATAGCCATTAATGGACTCCTCCTCCAAGAACCCATCCAAACCTTTTTTGAACCCAGCTACACTAACTGCACTAACCACATCCTCTGGCAACAAATTCCAGAGCTTTATTGTGCGTTGAGTGAAAAAGAATTTTCTCCGATTAGTCTTAAATGCTACTTGCTAACTTCATGGAATGCCCCCTAGTCCTTCTATTATTCGAAAGTGTAAATAACCGATTCACATCTACTCGTTCAAGACCTCTCATGATCTTAAAGACCTCTATCTTATCCCCCCTCAGCTGTTTCTTCTCCAAGCTGAACAGCCCTAACCTCTTCAGCCTTTCCTCATAGGGGTGCTGTTCCATCCCCTTTATCATTTTGGCTGCCCTTCTCTGTACCTTCTCCATCGCAACTATATCTATTTTTAGATGTGGCGACCAGAATTGTACACAGTATTCAAGGTGCAGTCTCACCATGGATCCTTCTGTTCCAGTCCTGTTCTTGCCTTGTTCCTGGATCCTAGTTCCTGCTCGTCTTGTTCCTGTGTTCGTCTATACATTTCCCCAGGTAGTACCTCCGGACTGTCTAACTGGTACTGACCTCAGCTTGTTCCTTGATCTGCCTGCCTGCCGCCTGCCACCTGCCTCAAGACCTCAGCTTGTTCCTTGACCTGCCTGCCTGCCCACCGCCTACCTCAAGACCTCAGCTTGTTCCTTGACCTGCCTGCCGCCTGCCTCAAGACCTCAGCTTGTTCCTTTACCTGCCTGCCTCAAGACCTCAGCTTCTTCCTTGACCTGCTTGCCTGCCTGACACCTGCCTCAAGACCTCAGCTTGTCTCTTGACCTGCCTGCCTGCCTGCTGCCTGCCTCCCAACTTCGACCTGCCTGTGACCTCATCTGACTTCCGGTATCTGACCTCTGTCTTTTTGGCCATCCCTCGGACTGACCTCTGGACTCTGGCCTTTGCTCGTTTGACTTCGTCCCTAGATTCTGGCTCTGTTCTTTGCCTTGTCATCACCTATGCTCTTCTGGTCCTCCTTGCTCTATCAGATCTCTAGTCTCGAACCCGATCGCGCTCTCCCTGTGTCTGTGGGCACGCTGGACTTCTACTCTCCCAGGAGACCCTGCAAGGCCCACCTAAGTCCAAGCGGCCCGGGTCCCTACGGGCTCCTCCCAGGGGGACCTCGGGCTTCCAGTGGTGAAGCTCATCTGCGCCTCTGTCTCCTCCAGTGCTCTACCCCCTGGGGGCAGTTGCCTTCTGTTCCCTATCAGGAGGTGTTTCTCCACTGCCCCAGGACAAAGGTCCACCTCCGAGTGCAACAGGTTGCCAAGGCCCTGGACTTGGCGGAATCTCCTGCTTCCAGGGCCCTACCAGGACTGGCCGCCACAGTGAACAACATCACCAAGCACTGGAGACGCTGGCTTCTTCGGTGGAAGAACTACACTCCCAATTACAAGATACAGCAATGGCCAACCCTGTGGGCCTCTCGACTACCATGCTTCCCAAAGCATCTTTGGCACTTCCTGCACCTCCCAGATACAATGGGGACCCATGCTCCTGTCGTGGTTTCATTAATCAGTGCTTTATGCAGTTTGCACTGCAACCCTCATTGTTTTTGAAGGAGATCACTAAAGTAACCTTCATTCTATCTTGTTTGGAAGGGAAAGCTCTGGCATGGGCTTCTCCCTTATGGGATCGTTCTGATCTCATCCTCTCCAAATTATCTGATTTCATTGCTCTCTTCAAGCAGGCCTTCACAGACTCAGGTCATCTGGCTATCGCCAGTCATAGTCTACTCCACCTCCATCAAGGGTCATGGACCCTCTCCGAATACACAGTGGAGTTTAGAACCTTGGCCACAGAACTTGGGTGGCAAGAAGACTGTCTGCAAGCCATCTTCCTTGATGGACTTTCTTGTGCTCTGAAAGACGAGCTCTCCATCCGTGAGACTCCCACATCTCTAGAAGACCTGATCTCCCTTGCCAGAAGGATCGATCATCGCCTCCGGCAAAGACGCCTAGAAGTAAAGGCTCCACGCTCTCCTTCAGCATGTACCACAAGCGTACCCAGTAACCCAGTGAAGAACTCTCCATCACCTCCCTCCACGGTGGAACCTATGGAGGTAAATCGTGGGCGCTTGTCTCCGTTCGAGCATCTTCGTTGGCGGAAGGAGGGTCTCTGCCTTTATGTGGCACTTCTGGACATCGTCTGCAATTTTGCCCCGTCTGGCTGGGAAACTGCAAAGCCTGAGCCCGGCGGGGGTCTCGAGCTTGGGCGCAACTGTTTCTTGCCCTCAATTTTTGCTTCCAGTTTCATTGGGCATCAAGGCCCACACTTTTGCTACAACTGCTCTCATTGACATCGGAGCGAGCGGTAGCTTCATTATGGATGACATCGTCAAACTCTTGAATATACCCTTCGACCACTGGAAGTGAGTCTTTGGATCGCCTCCATCCAGGGGGACCATCTCCCTGGTCTCATCACTCACCAGATGGTGGCTATCCGTCTCACCGTGGGTACCCTCCACGAAGAGGTGTCTTTCTACATCTTGAAGCATTCAATACATCCAGTTATCCTGGGGCTGCCCTGGCTCCAGACCCACGATCCCCAGTTCGATTGGCAATCCCTGCAGTTGGTTCAGTGGGGCTCAAAATGCCAAAAGTCTTGTTTGCATTCCGTTTCCCCTGTAATGCCTGTTCTCAAGTCTGTTACTTTACCTGGCTTGCCTCCGCAGTACTCTGACTTCAGTGACGTTTTTTCTAAGCAGAAAGCGGATACCCTGCCTCCATTACGCAAGTTCAACTGTCCTATTGAACTTCTGCCGGGCACCATACCTCCCAAAGGCAGAACCTACCCATTGTCTTAGCCTGAGACTCAGGCTATGTCTGAATACAATAAAGAGAATTTAGAGAAAGGCTTCATCCGTCCATCTGATTCCCCTGCTGGTGCGGGGTTCTTCTTCGTAAAAAAAAAAGAACGGTCCCTGTATTGATTACAGGGGTCTCAATGCTATAACTTGCAAGAATTGATATCCACTACCCCTCATCAGCGAACTGTTTGATCGCCTAGAAGGGGCGCGAATCTTCTCCAAGTTGGATCTGAGGGGTGCGTACAATCTGGTACACATCCAACCTGATGATATTTGGAAGACCGCATTTAATTCAAGAGACGGTCACTACGAATACATGGTGATGCCCTTTGGGCTTTGTAACGCTCCAGCCGTCTTTCAGCGCCATATGAATAAAATCTTCCAAGATCTTCTGTACAATTTTGTGGTCGTATACCTGGACGACATCCTGATCTTCTGTAAGGACTTGGAGTCCCATCGTGAACATGTCCATATTGTCCGTCAACGTTTGAGAGAAAACCATTTGTATACCAAGTTGGAAAAATGCCTGTTTGAGCGTAATCGCTTACCTTTTTTAGGGTACATCATCTCTGATTGTGGGTTTTCTATGGACCCAGAGAAAGTCCAAGGTATCCATGACTGGCCCCAGCCAGTAGGCCTCTGGGCCTTGCAACGTTTTCTTGGTTTCACCAATTATTACCGGAGCTTCATTGCTAACTACTCCTCCATAGTTGCCCCACTCACCGCTATGATGAGGAAAGGGGCCAACACCTGGGTATGGTCACCCAAAGCACTTGCGGCCTTCCAGATGATTAAGGAGGCCTTCAGTTCCAGCCCTTGTCTCCATAACCAGGATCCCAAACGTCCATTTGTTGTAGAAATGGACGCCTCTGCGAACGGCGCCGAAGCCATTCTGAGTCAACACTCTCCTAAGGGCAAATTAATTCCCTGCTCTTTCTATTCTCATAAATTCTCCCCCACGGAACAACGCTACACCGTGGGTGACCGCAAACTCCTCGCAGTCAAGCTAGCGCTTCAGGAATGGCACCCCTGTTGGAAGGGGCACAACATAAGTTTACCATCTTCACTGACCACAAGAACCTTGAGCATCTCAAAGAGGCTCAACTCCTGAACCCTCGTCAGGCCCGCTGGGCACTGTTCTTCGAACAATTTGACTTCAATCTCTGCTTTCGTCCTGGCTCCAAGAACCTGCACACTGATGCGCTATTCAGATCATTTGAACCTGAAGATGGCCCTGAAGTTCCTAGCTTCATCTTTGACCCTGCTTGTATTTCTCTTGCCGCCACAACTACAGTCCCAGATGGGACGTTCCTTCTTAGGCTACATGAGCGAGTGTTAAGATGGGCTCACGACTCCAAACTGGCAGGTCACCCTGGTCATGCGAGGACCTTGGACATGCTGCGAAGACACTATTGGTGGCCTAATACGGTGCAAGACTCTCGAAACTACGTGGACTTATGTCCCACCTGTGCCCAACAGAAGCCACCCACGGGAAAGCCATGGGGCTTACTTCAGCCACTCCCAGCACCTACTGAGCCATGGTCCAGCATCTCGACGGACTTTATTACTGATCTGCCTCCTTCCCAGAACAATACTGTAATTTGGGTCGTTATTGACCGCTTTTCAAAGATGGGTCACTTTATTCCCTTGCCGGGCCTTCCTTCAGCCCTGGAATTGGCGAAGCTCTTCCTAAAGAACATCTTTCGCCTCCATGGACGCCCCAAGGAGACTGTTTCCGATCAGGTTTGCTGCCAAGTATTGGCGTTCCTTATGTAAAAAGTTCGATATCTCCTTAAGCTATACATCAGCCTACCATCCCCAGGCCAATGGACAGGCCGAAAGGACCAACCAGACTTTGAAGACATTCCTTCGTTCCTATGTAAACGATCAGCAAAATGATTGGTTGGACCTTCTCCCATGGGACGAACTGTCGTACAACCCTCATGTTCCTACAGCCACTGACATTTCTCCGTTTGCGGTGGTTTTTGTGCGACAGCCTCAACTGCCTCTTCCTGTTCCTTTGATGGTCCCTTCACCAGCGGCACAATCTATGGCTCATACTATTCGTCAAGTTTGGACCCAAGTAAAGGGCATCTCTCGCAAGCTGCTGAATGTGCTAAGCGCACTTCGGACCTTCACAGACGTCCTGCTCCCCTCTTCCATCCCAGCCAGAAGGTATGGCTGAGTGCTTAACACATCCGATTGAGACTTCCCTCTCATCGTCTGGCTCCGAAATATATAGGACCATTTCCTGTGATCTGAAGAGTGGGAGCTGTATTTTACCAATTCCAGCTGCCTTGTTCTATGGGCATCCATAACACGTTTCACGTGTCCTTGCTAAAACCGCTGGTCCTCTCCTGGCCCTCATGCAGAGTTCCTCCAGCTCCTTGGGTCTCTGCAAAACCTGACTCTTCCCTCCAGGTAAGAGAGCTCCTCGACGTACGGCGACACCGAGGCAAGTGGGAATACCTCCTTGCCTGGGAGGGTTATGGGGCCGAGGAGAATTCGTGGGAACCATCACAGAACATCCTTGATAAGGAACTTTTGAAGGCTTTTCATAGAGCCTACCCTGACAAACAACAGCCACGTAGGGGGAGGCCTAGAAGGGGGGGGGGTTACTGTTACGCGCCCCATCCGTGGCCGTCCCGCGCACGGGCCTGCTCACCTTCAGGGTCCAATGGCAGGTCCCGGGTCGGCCTCCGTAGCGGTAGTTGCCAGCTCCTCTAGGCTCCGGCTTCCCGTGGTGGCGTCGCCGAGCCTTCCACTGCGCGCCAGGCCTCACGCCGAGGCTCAGCATCCTCAGCCATGTTGGCCACGCCCCTACGGGCACGTGGACCACCCGGCCTCTTGTACGGCCAAGGGCAGGGCTTAGTTCCGCGGTGCGCCCTGATTGATCCCCCGATATAAGGAAGTTCCTGTCTGTGCTTCCTTGCCTTGGCAATCGGGTCGGCTTGTATGCTAGATTGCCTCTGCATTTGTTCCTGCTCTTGTCTTGTTCCAAGTCTCGTTCCAGGATCCTTCTGTTCCAGTCCTGTTCCTGCCTTGTTCCTGCATCCTAGTTCCTGTTCGTCTTGTTCCTGTGTTCGTCTGTACGTTTCCCCAGATAGTACCTCCGGACTCTCTAACTGGTACTGACCTCAGCTTGTTCCTTGACCTGCCTGCCTGCCTGCCGCCTGCCTCAAGACCTCAGCTTGTTCCTTGACCTGCCTGCCTGCCTGCCTCAAGACCTCAGCTTCTTCCTTGACCTGCCTTTGTGCCTGCCGCCTGCTTCAAGACTTCGGCTTGATCCTTGACCTGCCTGCCTGCCCGCTGCCTGCCTCAAGACCTCAGCTTGTTCCTTGACCTGCCTGCCTGCCACCTGCCTCAAGACCTCAGCTTGTTCCTTGACCTGCCTGCCTGCCTGCCTCAAGACCTCAGCTTCTTCCTTGACCTGCCTTTGTGCCTGCCGCCTGCTTCAAGACCTCAGCTTCTTCCTTGACCTGCTTGCCTGCCTGCTGCCTGCCTCAAGACCTCAGCTTGTTCCTTGACCTGCCTGCCTCCCGACTTTGGCCTGCCTGTGACCTTGTCTGACTTCCGGTATCTGACCTCTGTCTTTTTGGCCATCCCTCGGACTGACCTCTGGACTCTGACCTTTGCTCGCTTGACTTCGTCCCTAGATTCTGGCTCTGTTCTTTGCCTTGTCATCACCTATGCTCTTCTGGTCCTCCTTGCTCTATCAGATCTCTAGTCTCGAACCCGATCGCGCTCTCCCTGTGTCTGTGGGCACGCTGGACTTCTACTCTCCCAGGAGACCCTGCAAGGCCTACCTAAGTCCAAGCGGCCCGGGTCCCTACGGGCTCCTCCCAGGGGGACCTTGGGCTTCCAGTGGTGAAGCTCATCCGCGCCTCTGTCTCCTCCTGTGCTCCGCCCCCCTGGGGACAGTTGCCTTCTGTTCCCTATCAGTTGTCTCTCCACTGCCCCAGGACAAGGGTCCACCTCCGAGCGCAACAAGTATCTATGGTTCATGTTTGAAATATTTATATTTATGAGGCAAAAATTCAACAAAAATACAAAAGCAGACTTGAGACCTATGATTATAAATATTGTATGAACATTTTGATCACTTTCAGTGGTTTTAAAAGAATCAACCACTATTAAGTGAGTCCATCATTTACCCATATTCTATATGAGGTCTCTTTTGACTGCAGTTACAAGTTTCACTATGTATATGGCTTTCTGAATACATAACACCGGACAACATTTCTTTGGAACGCACTGTCCCAACATATTTACTGTAATACAGTAAAGGCATAGTTTTTCAGTAAGGCATTTAATAACATCTAACTGAATACGTAGTAATGTACGGTTGCTGTTTTATTTTAAAGTTATTTGACTTAGGTATATTTAATTAGAAATGAATTGATTGTTTGTTCTCTTAATTATACTTTGGATTTATGTGTGAATTTTATTGTAGTATCGTTTGGGCAACATGCTTTACAGGTAGGTTATTAAGTTTTAATAAATTAAATGAAACTAGTTTGAGCATGGTTCTCCCGGATTTAATTTTGTCAGCTCAAGTGGGATATGTTAAAAAAAATCGTTTTGGAGTCAGTGCCGGAACTCTGTTACCATCAACCGTGGATACCATCAGGAGGGATATTGATAATGGCTTTCATTTCTGCTGCATTTGATAAATCATCAGATCGGGCTCATTCATCCTCGAAGCTTAGGAATAGCTGGCACAGTATTAAGCAGGTTTTGATCTTTATTTAACTGACCAAAGCCAAAAAGTATGAATTGCCTCAAATATTTCATCACGGCAGCAGGGCTCGGCACTTTCAATATCTATTTAGTCCCATTATGTAAACTTCCAGCTGGCCTGGGAGTTACTGTAATTATAAGGCTATGCAGATGACCTCCAGTTTTTTATCCTTATACGAACTATATGGCCAGTGACCTTTAAACCAAGAGACACAAATCCCAAAATGTCCTGTACAGAACAATGTCCAACTACACCAAAACAGGAACCAAAGCACCGTATCAACAAAAAGCGAACATGTTTTATTTAATAACAAAGAAATATAGTGAAGCGATATAGTAAAGGGCGTCAGCAAGCCGGGAGACTAATGTAAGACCACCTCCAGGCTGGCTGCCCAGACCCCAAAGAAAATAGAGAAAAGTCAAAGAAGGGTTCAAAGAAACAAATAATATCTTTTTGTATAAATTTTAAATTGCATATAAAATCATGCAGTGTTCAATTGAACTAGCATAGAAGCAGAGAAAATAAAGGCTCTTTTTGGTATACATGTACAGGCCTCACAGCGTTCAGATAAAGCAGCTTTGTAGCAGACAAAGCAAAAGCCCAACGTCAGCTGGCGTTTCGGTTTCCCTGCTTCAGGAGGACTTATCTGACAGCGATGAGTTCTTTTATAATTCAGCACGCTTCAATAGGATCACCCGAGCTCCTTCTTCATTAAAGAAAGCGGCATGAAACCGTTCCAATCTCACAGTAATATTTAAAAACATGGCGGTACTAGCAAAAACGCTGCTTCGTACGTCTGACGTCAGAGTAAATGTGACCATTTGGTTCATTCCGATTTCCAGCAAGAAACTCTTCCCGTTTTGATTTCTACATCTGGGCACATTCCCTTGTGGGCACTGCTCTGTATGCCCAATATCCATGAACATGTCTGCATGGGAAGTGACATATTTACATCGCGTGATTCAGCTTCACCACACCACGACTTGCCAATCACATGGGGTGGAATATATTATTAAATGCCCATGTGAGACGTTTTATGTGGGCAAAATTACCCGTAGGATTTGCATTCGTATGACCGAACACTGGAGCTGTTTGAAACACAAGCGACTATCTGCGCCCTTGGTTGAACATTGGGACACACATTTGAAGACCTCCGTTTCTGTGTGCTTGCTCAGTTGACTCAACATTGGCGAGGTGGAGATTTTTCCCGCCAATTGTTACAACTAGAGCAGAAATGAATTTATTGATTACAAACTTTAGCACCTACAGGACTGAATTATTTCACTATACCATTGTTCGTGCTAATAAATTTTACTCTGTTGTAGGTTCTGACGTCAGGCGTACGACGCAGCGTTTTTCCTAGTACCGCCATCTTTTTAAATATTACTATGGGATCGGATCGGTTTCATGCCGCTTTCTTTAATGAAGAAGGAGTTCGGGTGATCCTACTGAAGCTGAATTATAAAAGAACTCTTCGCTGTCAGATAAGTCCTCCTGAAGCAGGGAAACTGAAACACCAGCTGATTTTGGGGTTTTGCTTTGTCTGCTACAAAGCTGCTTTTAACGCTGTGAGGCCTGTACATGTGTATTAAAAAGAGCCTTTATTTTCTCAACTTCTATTTTTTTTTTTTTCCAAAATCATTTTTATTGAAGAGTAAAGACAGTACAACCATCTAAACATAGAAGAGGTGCCCGATATCCCATGACAGACCATCAACAATAATATCAAACCACACCCCTGAACTGTGCTTGCACCTGAGGCCAGGCGCACTGCCCCACTCCTTTACAATATCCGATGGAGATAACCACCAGACAAAGTCTATTAAGTCAGGCACACATCCCACGCTCACCATTCATCCAATACATGCACACAGCCACTCCCCTCCCCCCCGAACCCCTAGGAGAGTAGCACATAGGACTCATAATACATATTTCTTCAGAGGAAGAACATATACAGCCAAACGTTAAGGTCCAAAAATCCTTTCACCATCCTTCCATGCCCAGCCCTATTGACATAGGGGCAGGGATTCTATTACTATAAACCAGTGAGTTTAGTCACTTCCATGAAGAGTGATATCCCAGGGAAAGCAAATAAGTTTGTATTTCCAGCGGCAGTAAGGTAAGGCAGGTAGCCCAACATTGCCTATAGTCCGAGTCCGGCGGTCTCAAGCCCTGTAAAGAGGCTAATCTCTCCAGTTGCCTAGTGGAGGCCATTCGATAATACCATGACTTTGTGGTCGGGAGTTTATTCGGTTGTATCCAGTCTGCTAGGATCGTGCAGCAAGCCAATAATACAGCAGTATGGCCAAACCTGTCCAAAGAAACCGTATAGGCGGGCACCGCACCTCGTAGGCCCGACAGAAGAAGCTTGCCGCTCCTGCCAATGGCTGACTGTGTACTTAGAGCAACAACAGTCAATACTTCATTCCAAAACCCTGCCAACTGGGGGCATGTAAACAGTCAAATACCAAAGTTTTCCTGTCCTGATTACATTTGATGCACATGGGTGATGCAAGCCTCCCCATTTGATAACGACGCACATCATCACAAATAATATGATGTAAAATTTTAAACTGTAATTCCTGGAGTGATAGATCTGGTACACTTTTCTGCATATTTTTAAAACATGAAAGCAAGTAGGATGAGGACACATTAGTCGCCCCCATCTCAGTCCAGTACTGCGCCAGGTATGAGCGATGTCGAGGTGTGCGATACTTTCTCCCCATCTCGCACCATCCTTTTATTGAGTTTTGCTTTAAGGCCACATCAAAGAAACACTGGGCGAATAGACGTTCATGGCGATACTGGTCATCTGTCCACTTGAAACTGTGCAAGTAATGGCGTGTTTGTAAATATGCAAAAAATTGCTTAGCTGGTAATTCATAGTCTATAGCCAATGATGCAAAGTCTTGCACTAATGGAGTGTCCTCAGAATAAAATTGATACATGAACGGAAGTCCTTTTTGTAGCCAGGCATCAAAAATAGCATAATGTTCGCGCCCCGGAGGAAAATCCCAATTACCCAGCAACGGCATTAAGAGAGAGGCGACTCCAGTCAAGCCTCCCTGTATCCAGAGCCACCACCAAGCCTGGCGACAGGGGTGAACCAAACTACGCGGAATTTGTAGAGAACGATATGCTGTATTACTAGCTTGCATAAGGTATAATGGAGACCACGGGGAAAGCATACTAATAACAAGCCCATCTTCACAGTATGTATAACGATCAAGGATCCACTCACCTACCAAACGTAACTGACAGGCTGCATTAAAGAGTCGAACATCTGGCAGACCGAGGCCCCCCCTCCCTCCTAGGATATGTCAACACCTTGTAATTCAGCCAAGCTCTCTTTCCAGCCCACACAAACTTTTGTAACCAATTAACTTATAAGCAGTAATGATAGAATCCCTCCTTTATGATAAATTAATACTATTACTGTTACTTCCCTTTTTTCCCTTTTCCTCCCTTTTTCACCCCACCATCTTCCCCTTCCTTCCATTCCCCCCCCCCCCCATTGTTACTTTTTTGTAACTATGTATAATTTATCTGTTTTTGTTTGACTTTGTAAACCGTTATTATGGCTGAACCGAATGACGGTATATAAAAATGAATAAATAAATAAATTAACGTCCCTGCCTGTCAGCCAACAAGGCAACATGTGCATCTTATAAAGTAACTTCGGCAATAAAACCATTTTAAGCAAAGCACATCTGCCAAATAGGGAAAGAGGCAAGGCCCTCCATGTCTGAAGTTGGGTGGCCAAAGCTGCAATCGTATTGGAAATATTGAGCTCATAGAGGTCTGCAAGATCTCGTGATAACCAAACCCCCAAATATTTTGCTTTGAGCCCAAGTAAAAGGAAAATCTCCCCTCCACTGACCCTGCACCTTAGGATTTAACGCTAAAGCCTTCGATTTTGCAAAATTAATTGTTAAGCCTGCTATACTGCGAAAAGAGGTAAAATGGCGAATAATGACTGGGATACTAGCTGTCGGATTGCCGACAAATAGTAAAATATCATCGGCAAACATTGCCAGCTTCATCTGATGCCTTCCCAGACGAAGACCCTTAAATTCTCCAACCAGCCTTAATTTAATTGCCAGAGGCGAGAGGGGGCACCCCTGCCGTACCCCACAGTGGATAGGGAAGGGTGTAGACAATGCCCCATTAAGGAGGAGACGGGCACTAGGATTAGAGTACAGTGCCTGCAACCAAGTGAGAAAAGGACCAGATATACCATAAGTCTGCAGAGCCCAGAATAAATAGCTCCAAGAAAGAGAGTCAAAGGTCTTCTCCGCGTCTAGACTCAAGACCACCGCCTCCATTGTCGGATGAAAATTTAACACTCCTATTAAACGCCTCACATTTTTTACTCCTTGCCGCCCTTTAATAAAACCCGTTTGATCTTCATGGATGACAGAAGGCAGGAGGGAATTTAATCTAGCAGCAAGGAGCAAATCTTCAGGTCGCCATTAATTAAAGAAATAGGCCGGTAAGAGCCAACAACTTGCAAATCCTTGCCTGGTTTTGGCAGGAGAACTATAGTAGATTGGTTTTCCAAGGGACTAACTGCTGGATCCTGAAGTAACCCATTATAATACTGCCGCAACACCGGCAGCACGGGAAATGTTAAGATCTTATAGAATTCTGGTCCCAAGCCATCCGGCCCCGCCTTGCCTGGTTTCAAGCTATGTATCACCGCTTGAATTTCCAGATCTGCAATTGGTTTATTTAACATGGCCTGCTGATCCACAGTAAACCGAAGCCAAGGCACATTATTAAAAAACTCTTCCCTCATCTCATTATTGCTTGGTTTATCCCCATATAACTGGCTGTAGTATTCATGAAGGCGATCCGCTATCGCCTGCTATTTTCTCTACTTCTATGCTAGTTCAATTGAACACTGCGTGATTTTATATGCAATTTAAAAATTATACAAAAGGATATTATTTTAGGGGGGCGGAACCGAGATGGCCGCGTGAGAGGACCCTTCTCCTCGCTGCTCCACTTGCTTCCCCGAGATTTTTCTCAATTTTTTATTTCACCTTTATTATGCAGCATACAAGGAAGGGGAAAGTTAGGGGAGTGGAAATCCGAATGAACTGTATTCGATGGGGGGAGAAAGGCTGATGTGCACGGAGCAGGAGAGAGACCTTGGGGTGATAGTGTCTAATGATCTGAAGTCGGCGAAACAATGTGACAAGGCGATAGCTAAAGCCAGAAGAATGCTGGGCTGCATAGAGAGATGGATATCGAGTAAGAAAAGGGAAGTGATTATCCCCTTGTACAGGTCCTTGGTGAGGCCTCACCTGGAATACTGTGTTCAGTTCTGGAGACCGTATCTCCGAAGAGACAGAGACAAGATGGAGGCGGTCCAGAGAAGGGCGACCAAAAGGGTGAATGGTCTTCATCGAATGACTTATGAGGAGAGATTGAAGAATCTAAATATGTATACCCTGGAGGAAAGGAGGAGCAGAGGTGACATGATACAGACTTTCAGATACTTGAAAGGTTTTAATGATCCAAAGACAGCGACAAACCTTTTCTGTCGGAAAATAATCAGCAGAACCAGGGGTCACGATTTGAAGCTCCAGGGAGGAAGACTCAGAACCAATGTAAGGAAGTATTTCTTCACGGAGAGGGTGGTGGATGCCTGGAATGCCCTTCAGGAAGAAGTGGTGAAGACCAGATCTGTGAAGGACTTCAAAGGGGCGTGGGATAAACACTGTGGATCCATAAAGTCTAGAGGACGTGAATGAAGAGTGGGTGTCTCGCGGGAATGACGGCTACTGCCTGGAGATAATACCCTTATTCAATAAACATACACACGGTTAATGCGACTCCAACATTGCTCTAAGCTTCAACAGCAAGAGGAAACATGGAAAAAGATTTGCATTCACAAAAAAGCGGGGAGTAGCTTGCTTATTACGGCGGTTACTACCCCAAACCAAATAAGCCTGATACTTCACTTTCAATGCATATTCAGCATAACTCTCTGCTTCAACGGCAGGGGAGAAAGTCAGATACTTCACTTTCAATGCATATCCAGCATAACTCTCTGCTTCAACGGCAGGGGGAATGTAGAAAATTAGATCTATATACAGAAAAAAAACAAGGTCTGAATTATTTAGTCTTGGTAAACAAATAAACATGGGTATAGCTTGCTTATTGCGGCGGTTACTACCCCTAACTAATTAAGCTAGATATTTCACTTAGAGGCAGTTCCAACACTGCTCTCTACATTAATGGTGAGGGTAGAAGGGAAATAGAATCAAAAGGTTACTAAGAGCCATGAGTAACAGATAAGGTCCATCAGGTCTACAGGACATGTATAAAGAGGAGGAAGCAAAACACTGTATGGAGCGGCAGTAGCCACAGAGGCATTCACGGAGCGGGATGCCAGTGGTCAATGGTTGGTGTTCCACCTTCACGGAGTGGAAGGATGGAGGGCTGCCATCTCCAAATTAAAAAAAAGACAAAAAACCCAGGGGTGGGTAAGAGTATGTAAAATTAACGGAGTGTTCAAAGGCTTTAGGTATTACCAATTATTAGGATTATTCAATATTTGTTGATAGTTAATGTGGCTTTCAATGCATACTTCACTTTCAATGCATATACAGCATAGCTCTCTGCTTCAACAGCAGGGGAGAAGAAAAACATACTTCACGCATATCCAGCATAGCTCTCTGCTTCAACGGCAGGGGAGAAGTAAAACTAATACTTCACGCATATCCAGCATAGCTCTCTGCTTCAACGGCAAGGGAGAAGTAAAACTAATAGTTTACGCTTATCCAGCATAGCTCTCTGCTTCAACGGCAAGGGAGAAGAAAAACTGATACTTCACGCATATACAGTATAGCTCTCTGCTTCAACGGCAGGGGAGAAGAAAAACTAATACTTCACGCATATCCAGTATAGCTCTCTGCTTCAACGGCAGGGGAGAAGAAAAATTAATACTTCACGCATATCCAGCATAGCTCTCTGCTTCAACGGCAGGGGAGAAGAAAAACAACCAATAAGGGCTGAATAACATAGTCTGAATTATTTAGTCTTGGTAAACAAATAAACATGGGTGTAGCTTGTTTATTGCGGCGGTTACTACCCCTAACTAATCAAGCTTGATATTTCACTTGGATGCAGCTCCATCACTGCTCTCTACATTAATGGTGGGGGTGAAAGGGAAATAGAACCAAAGGTTACTAAGAGCCAAGAGAAACAGATAAGTATGAGAAAAAAGAAGTGTGAAGCTTGCTGGGCAGACTGGATGGGCCGATTGGTCTTCTTCTGCCGTATTTCTATGTTTCTATGTTTTCACCAGAACCCAACTTTCCCGCGGATCAGCGTTCTATTCGTAAGTATGGGGTCCCTACTACGGAGCTGAAGGCTTCTAGCCCCGCTGGCGAGGCAGAGAGAGGAGCCCTGTTCCCTGCCTGGGGCGATATCTCTGAGCCCTCCTGACCTACGCCCGCCGCTGTTAGCTTCTCCCTCCAGCATCGCTGACAACGCTGGGGTTTGCCTCAGTCGGATGGAGCTGCCGGGGTTTTGCCTGATCGGGTGCTGACTTCTCCTTCTGTTCAGCAGTCTGGAATCTCCCTGGAGAGAGGTGCGGTTAGCGGAGCTGCCGCCCCGGTTTCATGGGAGGGGAGTGTTTGGGCTGCTGGAATTGGAGTGGGTGTGGTCGGCCTCCCCTTTAGATATTGAGACCGGCTGTGGTCACTTTAGAGTCCCTTTGGGACCTAATAGCAGGTATGTCCTCTACTTTCAATGAACAGACCCGGCGTTGAGAGAACTGCTTCGCAAAAATTGGACTTAGTTTCACAGGACCATCAGCAAATTCTTCAGGAACACTCTTCTTCTATTCAGGCGTTGGGAACCGATGTTAAAAATTTACAGGCTTCTAACGCCGCAATTATCCGGGAACGCATGTTCTCCTTGAGAAGGCTGGGATTTATGGAAAACTCTTTGCGACTTTTGAACCTACGTTTGTTGAATTTCCCTAAGGTTCTGTGGAACCTTAGGGAAATTCCCTAAGGTTCCACAGGCGTTGGGAACCGATGTTAAAAATTTACAGGCTTCTAACGCCGCAATTATCCGGGAACGCATGTTCTCCTTGAGAAGGCTGGGATTTATGGAAAACTCTTTGCGACTTTTGAACCTGCGTTTGTTGAATTTCCCTAAGGTTCTTGTGGAATCCACAAGAGAAGGAACTATTCTCGACTTAGTGCTCAATAATGGAGATATCGTCTCTGATGTCAAGGTGGGCGCCCACCTCAGCACCAGTGATCATCAAACGGTATGGTTTAATATCACTAAAAGAATATGGAAAAGAAGCACAAAGACCAGAGTTTTACAGTTCAAAAACACAGACTTTGAGGAAATGGGGAAGTACCTAGAGGAAGAACTAAATGGATGGGAAAATGAGAGAGATGTGGATCAACAGTGGACCAATCTAAAAGGAGCAATCGCCAAGGCAACTGCTCTATATGTTAGAAATGTAAAGGAAAGCAAAAGAAAAATGAAACCTATCTGGTTCTCAAAGGAGATGGCTGACAAAATTAAAGCTAAAAGAACTGCATACAAGAAATACAAAAGATCCCAAAGGGAGGAGCACAAAGAAGAATATCTGATTCAACTGAGGGAGACTAAGAAATTAATCAAGTTGGCAAAAAGTCAAGCGGAAGAGAGGATTGCCAAGGAGTTAAAATATGGTGACAAAACATTTTTCAGATACATCAGCGAAAAGAGAAAAGTCCAAAGTGGTATAGTGAAATTGAAAGATGAAAATGATCAATATGTCGAGAGAGACGAAGAAATGGCAGAAATATTAAACGAATACTTCAGCTCTGTGTTCACTAAAGAAGACCCTGGAGAAGGACCATCTCTACACAACAAGAAACTGGAGGGAAGCGGAACAGAGGAAAATCCATTTACAGTAGATAATGTATGGGAAGAGCTAAAGAATCTGAAAGTGGACAAAGCCATGGGGCCTGATGGGATTCATCCAAGGATACTGAGGGAGCTCAGAGATGTGCTGGCGGGACCGCTGTGCGACCTGTTCAATAGATCCCTAGAAACTGGAGTGGTGCCGAGTGATTGGAGAAGAGCGGTGGTGTAGCTTCACAAGAGTGGGAACAGAGAGGAGGTTGGTAACTACAGACCGGTTAGCCTCACTTCGGTGGTGGGAAAAGTAATGGAGTCACTGTTGAAAGAGAGAATAGTGAACTATCTACAGTCGGGAGAATTGATGGACCAGAGGCAGCATGGATTCACCAGAGGAAGATCCTGTCAGACAAATCTGATTGACTTTTTTGACTGGGTAACCAAGGAATTGGATCGAGGAAGAACGCTCGATATCATATACTTGGATTTCAGCAAAGCTTTTGATACGGTTCCGCACAGGAGACTGGTGAATAAAACGAGAAGCTTGGGAGTGAGTGCCGAGGTGGTGACCTGGATTGCAAATTGGTTGACGGACAGAAGACAATGTGTGATGGTAAATGGAACCTTCTCTGAAGAGAGAGCGGTTTTAAGTGGTGTACCGCAAGGATCGGTGTTGGGACCGGTCCTGTTCAATATCTTTGTGAGCGACATTGCGGACGGGATAGAAGGTAAGGTTTGTCTTTTTGCGGATGACACTAAGATCTGCAACAGAGTGGACACGCCGGAAGGAGTGGAGAGAATGAGACGGGATCTAAGGAAACTGGAAGAGTGGTCGAAGATATGGCAGCTGAGATTCAATGCCAAGAAGTGCAAAGTCATGCATATGGGGAGTGGAAATCCGAATGAACTGTATTCGATAGGGGGGGAAAGGCTGATGTGCACGGAGCAGGAGAGGGACCTTGGGGTGATGGTGTCTAATGATCTGAAGTCGGCGAAACAATGCGACAAGGCGATAGCTAAAGCCAGAAGAATGCTGGGCTGCATAGAGAGAGGAATATCGAGTAAGAAAAGGGAAGTGATTATTCCCTTGTACAGGTCCTTGGTGAGGCCTCACCTGGAGTACTGTGTTCAGTTCTGGAGATCGTATCTTCAAAAAGACAAAGACAAGATGGAGGCGGTACAGAGAAGGGCGACCAGGAAGGTGGAGGATCTTCATCGGATGACGTACGAGGAGAGACTGAAGAATCTAAATATGTACACCCTGGAGGAAAGGAGGAGCAGAGGTGATATGATACAGACTTTCAGATACTTGAAAGGTGTTAATGATCAAAAGACAACGACAAACCTTTTCCGTAGGAAAAAAATCAGCAGAACCAGGGGTCACGATTTGAAGCTCCAGGGAGGAAGATTCAGAACCAATGTCAGGAAGTATTTCTTCACGGAGAGGGTGGTGGATGCCTGGAATGCCCTTCCGGAGGATGTGGTGAAGACCAGAACTGTGAAGGACTTCAAAGGGGCGTGGGATAAACACTGTGGATCCATAAAGTCAAGAGGCTGCCAATGAAGAGTGGGTGACTTGCCAGAATGATGGCTACTGCCTGGAGTCAATACCCTTATTAAATAAACATACACATGCTTACTGTGACTCCAACATCGCTCTAAGCTTCAACAGCAAGAGGAAATGTGGAAAAAAGGATTCGCACTCACAAAGAGGGGAGTAGCTGGCTTGTTACGGCGGTTACTACCCCAAATCAAATAAGCCTGATACTTCACTTTCAATGCATATACAGCATAGTTCTCTGATTCAACGGCAGGGGAGAAGAAAAACTGATACTTCACACATCCAGCAGAGCTCTCTGCTTCAACGGCAGGGGAGAAGAAAAGAGGGTTCGCACTCACAAAGCGGGGAGTAGCTGGCTTGTTACGGCGGTTACTACCCCAAACCAAATGTGCCTGATACTTCACTTTCGATGCACATCCAGCATGGCTCTCTGCTTCAACAGCATGGGAGAAGACTGATACTTCACGCATATCCAGCATAGCTCCCTGCTTCAACAGCAGGGGAGAAGAAAAACAACCAATAAGGGCTGTATAACATAGTCTGGGTAAA
Organism: Rhinatrema bivittatum; assembly: GCF_901001135.1. Taxonomy (NCBI): domain Eukaryota; kingdom Metazoa; phylum Chordata; class Amphibia; order Gymnophiona; family Rhinatrematidae; genus Rhinatrema; species Rhinatrema bivittatum. The sequence continues at coordinate 475,573,156 of NC_042618.1, forward strand.
ACAAATAAGCATGGGTGTAGCTTGCTTATTGCGGCGGTTACTACCCCTACTACCCCTAACTAATCAAGCTAGATATTTCACTTGGATGCAGCTCCATCACTGCTCTCTACATTAAAGGTGGGGGTGGAAGGGAAAGAGAACCAAGAGCTAAGAGAAACAGATAAGTATGAGAGAAAAAATGTGTGAAGCTTGCTGGGCAGACTGGATGGGCCATTTGGTCTTCTTCTGCCGTCATTTCTATGTTTCTATGTTCTTGGCAAATTATCTTTGATTATCTTTAAAAAAATATTTGGTTGAAGTCTTAAAGATTCCCTCTGATTTAATTCCCGTCGCAAAGAAGACTGTGTTCCTTTCACAGAGACGGAAAATAATCAGTCAAATAATGATGGGGAATTTCAGTCAAATAATGATTTAATTCCCGTCGCAAAGAAGATTGTGTTCCTTTCACAGAGACGGAAAATAATCAGTCAAATAATGATGGGGAATAATCAGTCAAATAATGAGGGGAATTTTTCTAATCTGACTGAATATTTAGAAAACTCCAACGCAGAAGTGACTGATAGATTTACTTTGCTAGTATCCTTTTCTGTGCAAGATCTAAGTCTTGTTATGCGCCATTGCTTTCAGTGTTTAAATGTTTGCTTTTTGGGTGGCAGAGTCCGAGCTTACCCAGACCTTGCCAGAGTCGCTCAGTTTCGCTTTTTTGAATATGTGCTCTGCAGTTATTTCCGTAGGCGCAAGTTTCCGTTTGCGATATCCTTGTAAATGTATAATTAAGTTGCGGGATAATACTTATATTGTTTTTTAGTCCAGAACAGCTGCGGGAGGTTTTGAAAGCTAGAGTGACAGTTCCTGTTACTAATTCATAGAATTTCTGGGCCATGTTGTAACTTTTTGGGGAGCCTCACGCTGTATTTCGGAGGTTTTTTAGGTTACTATTGTTCTCCTCTTTTACTTTCCTCCCCCCTAAATTTCTTCTATGATGGATGAGAGATTGAATTGTTTTTTTCTCTCTTTAATTTGTTTCTATTAAGAAATTGTTTTCTTAATTTGTACTCTCAATTTCTTTTACAAAGTATTCCTTTGTTGTAATATGTAAAGATCAATAAAGGTAAAGTTTAAAAAAAAAAAAAGATATTATTTGTTTCCTTGAACCCTTCGTTGTCTTTTCTGTAATTTCTTTGGGTTCCGGGCAGCCACCCTGGAGGTGGTCTTACACTCGTCTCCCGGCTTGCTGACGCCCTTTACCGTATCACTTCACTATGGGCCGGATTTTTAAAAGGTTGCACACGTAAATCCAGAAGATTTACGCACGTAACTTGTCTTACGCGCGCCGGGCCGATTTAAAAAAGGCCCGGCGATACCCGTAAAGCCCCGGGACGCGTGTAAGTCCCGGGGCTTGCAAAAAGGGGGCGGGGCCAGAGGCTCCAGGCACAGCGGCTGTGCTTGGGATTGTGCGCCGGCAGTGGGCCGGCGAGCGCAACTTACTTCAGTCCTAGGGCTGAAGTAAGTTTTGCAATAAAAAAAAAGAAGTCATCAAAGGAAAGGGGGAAAGGGCGGGGGAGGTAGGGGAAGGGAAGGGAAGGTGGGGTGGGGGGGGTAGAGAACAGGAGAAGGCAGCGCGGCTCGGAGCGGGCTCGGCATGTGCAAGGTGCACAATTGTGCACCCCCTTGCGCGCACCGACCCCGGATTTTAAACATGCGCGCGCCTGCGCACACACGTTATAAAATCGGGCGTGCGTGTGCGCGCGCCGGGTTGCGCTCGCTCCTTTTTAAAATCTACCCCTATGTTTCTTTGGAATCAAATAATCCATGCACACCTTTTGCTGGTACGGTGCTTTGGTTCCTGTTTCAGTGACCTTTAAATACATCTGTCTCCCTTGCAGCAATAAAGAGCTGGCTGCTTCACAATAAGCTCAATTTACAGGTTAGCAAGACTGAACTTATCACCTTGAGCAGGTGTCCGCTCAGTGATGCCCCCACTTCATCTGAGTCTGAAGGTCTTCTTCTTCCTATATTACCAGAAGTGCACTGCCTAGGGGTAATTTTAAACTCAGATTTATCCATGCGCACGTACATTAATGCCCACATCTTCAAAGGCTCGTGCATGTAAAAATAAGGGGGTTTTATGTGCGTGGCCGGGCCTTGCACGTGCTGCGCACATTTTAAAAAAGGCCCGGCCACGCGCATAAACCCTGCTGCGTGCACAAGTACCGGGCCTCTCCAGTGGGGCGGGCTGGGACAGCGCCACTGGGCGCCGGACGGCTGCTGGGGCGCATAACTTGCTTCTGCTCCAGAGGAACAGCAAGTAGAAAACTAAAATAAATTGGGTAGCCAGGTAGGTGTTAGGGGTCGGAGTGGAAAGGGGAAGGGGAAGGAAGATTAACTCATCAACTCCGTACCATTAACTCCGTACCCATCAACTCCGTACCATTAACTCCGTACCCATCAACTCCGTACCATTAAATCAACAAGACCAATCAGAAAAGCATACCAAGACACCCTTATCATCCCTCAAACCAAAACTCCACTAAGAAATAGGGCTTTCTCCACAGCAAGTCCTTCACTTTGGAATTCACTACCACCAGAACTCAGACAAGACACTTGCCACAAGTCATTCAAGAAAAAACTGAAAACCTGGCTATTCAGCCAAGCATTTCCATGATTTCTAAAAAGCTGCTTCAATGAACTCTTTTTACATCCTCTACGCTCTAATTATATAACCCCTCCATCCCCCCTCCCTTTATTCTTCTCTCCCCCCTTGGATTCTGAGTTTCGCCCACCCATCCCGACCCCCCTCACCCATAGTCTACCCATCCCCATTCCTCCCTGATCGCTTCGAATTACCAATGCAGAAGTAAATTATCTTAGACTACTGTTAACAAACTCCTGTAAGACATCTGTGCAATTAGGAACTAGGAATATTCCATAATACCATATTTTAGACATTGTCTTTTTTGGCTTTTTACTTCTCTTTTAAATGCTATTTAGAAAAGCTCAATCTAAAACATTAAGATTTAGACATATAAGACTTTGTTGTGCCATGTATATTTTGCTCTTATGTTTTAAATGTTATGTTTTAAATGTCATTCAAAAAAGTTATTCAAAAAAGTTATACAATATGTTACTCAAAAAAGTTCTTTGTTATATGTAATTGCCCACAAGCAAGCTTATTCAACTGTTCTCTGTAAACCGATTTGATTTACATATAATGTAAGAAGATCGGTATATAAAAACCATAAATAAATAAATAAATAAATAAATAAGATTAAGCAGGGGGTTAGTGAAGTTCCCTCCCAGTCCGCCCCTTAATTGGAGTGGACTGGGAGGGAACTGAGGGAGGCCTGATTGCGTCACCACGCATATTTAGGAAAAGTTTGCCCCCCCCCCATGTGCGCACGGCCATCAGATTTTATAACATGCATGCACTGACGCACGCATGTTATAAAATCAGCGCGCCCATTTGCGCGTGCCGGGAACTGCGCGCACATGGATGCCCATGTTCTTCTTTTAAAATCAACGCCTAAAAGCCTAATAAAAATAAGGTTGCATAAATTGCGCAAGTTGACTATTTAAAATCATTGTTGAACCCTGTGTTGTGTTCATGGACCCTTTGGCCAAGGCAGGGTTGACACAACCTACAGGGAGGAGCCCTGCAGGTCGCAACCATCGGCTATTGGATCTGGCCGAAGCAGAGGCCCACCTGGAGCTTCGCCTTTACCAGCCCACATTTCCCTTGGGCCTCTGCTTTTGGCGGAGAGAGCTATTGAGATGGCTGGGTCGGCATAGGCGAAGGTCAAGTGTATCCGGAGACAGGCAGGAATCAGGGGCAGGTGGAGATCAAGCATATCCAGAGGCAGACCAAGGTGAATACCAGGAATCTGTCCAAAGGAAATAGCGGGATGGTTAGGCAAGGCAGGAAGACGAGGAGAAGTACAAGCGGCAACGAGGGAGACACTGACGAACAAGGCAAGGCATGGCATTGCCTTGCCTTGCCAAAGCAAGAACAAGGCACTGAAGGCAAGGTCACTGGTCTGAAAAACTGAAGGCCATGACGCTGGACTGAAGAACTGAAGACTAGGGCACTGAACTGAAGAGCTGAAGACAAGGGATGCTGGAACGAGATGCTAGAGCGACATGCACTACTACTTGAGTAGGCAGACTTGTTGCTGAGGCATTGATGGAGTGTCAGCAGGGGCCTTTTATAGCCCTAAGCAGTAATGTTATCAAGAGGTACCTCCAGCTTTTCCCCACTGCGGGCCCTTTAAAACAGGTGACATCGGGTACACACCTGCCTAGGAAGAGTGGGGCCAGGAGATGTCAGCAGCACTTGAGTGTGGAAGCATTCTTCGAAAATGCCGAGATACTGTGCAGCGCCACAAGCCAGTCAAAGAAGCCCTATTGGGGAGGTGAGTATGGTGGTTCGAGAGAGGAGCCTGCGGACCATCGAGAGTAATGTAATGGTTATAGGATTGTCCTCCAGACTCTCATATTCTCTGGAATAGATTACTGTATGTAATGATTCTGCCTTTGGCAGCCTCTCACCTCTCTTTTTCTTCTGTTTTGTCTCCCTTTCCCGCGACCGGAGGCTCTGGTAGAGCTTGCAGCCAGGAGGCCGCTTTGAAGTCTCCTACATCCATGGCAGGAGCCGTTGACGTCACCATCGCTCCACGGCCTGGGGGCTATTGCTACTCCCCACTGCTGCTGCTTTCGTTGCGGCAGGAGGCCGCAGACACTGTTCCCATGCGACCTAGTGGCCGCCCTGAAGCCTGTCTCCCTCACGGCGTGAGTCCGCTCTCTCCTGCGACTGGGAGCCACTCCCAGCTCTTCTTTGCGGCTTGGATGCCGCTGCTCCAGCGTTGGGCCTGGTCGCTGCCTGTTCCGGTTCCTGCTTCACTCAGCGGCAGGGATGCCGCTCTCCAAGGTCCTGCCCCTTCTTCCTTAAGAGCGAGGCCGCGCCTCTCTTCACATCTTAAAGGGCCAGCGAGGGAGTGGTCCTCCGGATGATATCATCGTGGGAGTATCTCTTCAGCCCTATAAAAAGGGCCTGTCTTCATTGCTTCATTGCCTTCGCAAGGAGCCAGTCCTCCCTAGGACTTCTCTTCCATCCTGTTTCTCGTTGGCACTCTGTTCCATGTTGGAATTCCATATCTTTGCCTTCGTCAAGGTCTATCGTCGGATCCTGTGTCTTGTTCGTCCAGATCCTGATGTTCCTGATGTGTCGTCCTTCAGATCCACTGAGGTCTTGATGTCCTCTTCTTTTGATGTCTTCTCGCCCTCAGCTTCTTTTATCCAGATGTCCTCTGCATCGGCACCGTAAGCCTCCAAAAGATTCCGGATTTTAATCCGCCGAGCTTCAGGTTCCACACTCCGAGTTCGCTCAAGCTTTGCACCGAGCCTTTTACTCCAAGTCCCTGGGATTCTGAGGCCCTTCTCCTTCTCCTTTTCCTGTATCCTGTCCGGATCTTCGGAGCTTCTTGCGTTTGCCTTGTCCATAAGAATGAACTCTGTATAACCTGTATCATAATAGAGTGGTCCGTGTCTTGCCTTAACTGGCTGTGGAGGGCGTGCCTTGGTGTAGGACTCGTCGGAGTCTTCATTGTGGAACCTCCAAGAAACCTGAGTTGGAAACCATCAGCGTGGTCCGCGACCAGCCTTGATTGGCTGTGTAGGGCATGTGGTGTGGCAGTACCTATTCAGCTTCTTCAAGTATCTTTCTGACTCTTTCGGAGTCCTTCTCTTCAAGCAACCTGAGTTGTCTCAATTCTTCAAGTCTTCGTGTCAATTCTTTAAGTATCCTGAGTCTCGTCTCAATCTTCAAATCTTCATCTCAACCTTCAAGTATCCTGACTCTTTGTGTGTATCCCCACATATCCCGAGTCTTCGTCTTCGTCTGATGTCATAAGAATGTAAGAACATGCCATACTGGGTCAGACCAAGGGTCCATCAAGCCCAGCATCCTGTTTCCAACAGTGGCCAATCTTCGCTCTTCAGCCTCTGACCATCCTGTCGCATTTGCTGTTCCGTACGGCAGGTCTGAAAGGGCTATCGAGTGGCCGGAGGGCTACCCCAGAGACCAACATTGCGTTGCTCGGTCTCTTTGATGCAATCAGGTTCGGCAGAGGCCAGGGTCCTACATCTTCAGCCTGTGCTTGGACACTCCTCGCCTACCTCGGTGCTTCCCGGAGCTCCTCTGTGATCGGGTCGTGGCCGAAGGGTACATAATCTCCCAGAAATGGGACCGCCTCCAGTGTTCCCAGAATAGATTGCGAAGGTCATGTGCCCAGTGTGGATGTCCTGGTGTTGGGCCTATACTTTTGCATTCCAAGAGTTCTTCTTTTTTCCTGGAAAATTTTTTTTTTGGGTTACACGACCTGCAGGAGGTGCCTGCACTCAGAATTCTATCTCCAACTCGTTGGACCCTCCAAGTCAGAGGATCGGACTTGGGAGGGCCTTTGAGGGGGGGGGGGTACTGTTATGATTCTGCCTTTGGCAGCCTCTCACTTCTCTTTTTCTTCTGTTTTGTCTCCTTTTACTACGATCAGAGGCCGTCGACCCCTTCTCAGCCATTCCGGTCTAAGCCACTCCCGTACAGCTTGCGGTCAGGAGGCCGCTTTGAAGTCTCCTACCCCCACGGCAGGAGCCACTGACGTCACCATCGCTCCGCGGCCTGGAGGCCGTTGCTGCTCCCCAATGCTGCTGCTTTCGTTGCGGCAGGAGGCCGCAGATGCTGTTCCCATGCAGCCTGGTGGCTACCCTGAAGCCTGTCTCCCTCGCGGCATGGGTCCACTCTCTCCTGCAGCTGGGAGCCGCTCCCAGCTCTTCTTTGCAGCTCGGACACCGCCGCTCCAGCATCGGGCCTGGTCGTGGCCTGCTCCGGCTCCTGCTTCACTCAGCGGCAGGGATGCCGCTCTCCAAGGTCCTGCCCCTTCTTCCTTAGGAGTGAGGTCGCACCTCTCTTCATATCTTAAAGGGCCAGCGAGGGAGTGGGCCTCCGGATGATGTCATCGTGGCAGTATCTCTTCAGCCCTATAGAAAGGGCCTGTCTTCATTGCTTCGTTGCCTTCGCAAGGAGCCAATCCTCCCTAAGACTTCTCTTCCATCCTGCTTCTCATTGGCACTCTGTTCCATGTTGAAATTCCATGTCTTTGTCTTCGTCAAGGACTCTCGTCAGATCCTGTATCTTGTTCGTCCAGATCCTGATGTTCCTGATGTGTCGTCTTTCAGATCCACTGAGGTCCTGATATCCTTTTCTTTGGATGTCTTCTCGTCCTTAGCTTCCTTTATCCAGAAGTCCTCTGCATCAGCACCGCAAACCTCCAGAAGATTCCGGCTTTTAATCCGTTGAGCTTCAGGGTCCACACTCAGTTTGCTCGAGCTTCCACCGAGCCTTTTACTCCATGTTGCAACCGTCGCGGCCCGATGGCTTCACTCTGCCTTTCTTTTTCTGCAACTCCTCCTGCTCCCTGTGGATGTCTGGCTGCTGCGGCGTCTGCCTGCCGTCCTCTCCGGTGTCCCCGGATTGGCTTGGGCGCTGCCTCCCGCCATGCTCCTCAGGTACCTTAGGGCGCACGCCCTCATTCTTATTTCCTCTTTGGCGCGAACCTCAGGGGCATCCCCCTGTGATGACGTCACACTACCCGGTTATTTAAGCCTGTTGTTTATTGCTAGCCTTTTAATTAGCAAGGGATTTCCTACGGATAGGATTCGCTCTCCGTACCCAGCTACTCTGCCTACAACTTCTATTTGGACTCTTTGCTGTTAAAGAGGTACTCGCTCCTCGAGGGCCCATGTTCCCTGACTTGCTGCCTGTGTCCATCTCTTCTTCTACTTGGAAGAATTCATTACAGACACCATCTGTGAGTACTACTACCATCTACTCCTCAGAGCTGTTTCCCAGGAATCAGGTACTCGTTCCTCGAGGGCTTGCCTCCGTTCCAGCACCAATGGCATCTTCCACAGAGAACTGCTGCGTGAGTACTTGCCAACGACTCTTTGTGCTCAGGAATCTGGTACTCGCTCCTCAAGGGCCAGCTCTCCCTATCTCAGGGCTTCTCCATACTGGGGACTCTGTGAATATCTCAGTGTACTCATTTTCTCAGTTCTTCTTCCTATAGCACTGCTACTGGAGAAGCTGCTGTTCCAGCGCCATGAGGAATACTAGTCCAGCTGGGCTTCATCTTCTACTCAATACCGCCACCTCTGGTGGCTTCATAAACTGTCTAATAAAAGATATAGTCTGTGTTTGTGTGTCTGGAACTGAGCCTGACCTGTGGCCCCTCACGGGATTTCCCCCCGTGGGCGTGGCCAGCTGCCAGTGTCCAAGGTCCACCCAAACCCTACAAAACATAACACTCCGAGTTCCTGGGATCCTGCGGCCCTTCTCCATTTCCTGTATCCTGTCTGGGTCTTCGGAGCCTCTTGCATTTGCCTTGTCCATATGAATGAACTCTGCATAAAGTGTATCGTAATAGCATGGTCCGTGCCTTGCCTTAACTGGCTGTGTAGGGTGCGCCTCGGTGTAGGCCTCGTCGGAGTCTTCATTGTGGAACCTCCAAGTAACCTGAGTTGGGAACCATCAGCGTGTTCCACGACCAGCCTTGATTGGCTGTGTAAGGCGCATGGTGTGGCAGTACCTATTCAGAGTTCTTCAAGTATCTTTGTGACTCTTTCGGAGTCCTTCTCTTCAAGCAACCTGAGTCCATCTCAGTTCTTCAAGCAACTTGAATCCGTCTCAGTTCTTCAAGTCTTCGTGTCAATTCTTTAAGTATCCTGAGTCTCGTCTCAACCTTCAAGACTTCGTCTCAACCTTCAAGTATCCTGACTCTTCGTGTGTATCCCCACGTATCCCCTGAGTCTTCGTCTGATGTCTTCGCCCTTCAGCCTCTGTCCGTCCTGTCGCATTTGCTGTCCGGTACAGCAGGTCCAAAAGGGCTATCGAGTGGCTGGAGGGCTACCCTAGAGACCACATTCTGTTGCTGGGTCTCTTTGATGCGATCAGGTTCAGCAGAGGCCAGGGTCCTAATTCTTCAGCCTGTGCTTGGACACTCCTTGCCTGCCTCGGCGCTTCCCGGAGCTCCTTGTGGCCGAAGGGTACACAATCTCCCAGAAATGGGACTGCCTCCAGCATTCCCATAACACTGCAACTCTCATTTTACTGGCCTCCCAACATGCACTAGGAGAGCTCTCCACATCTTGCAGAATATTGCAGCAAGGGTATTAACTGGGAGAAGAATGCATGAGTATATCATCCCAGTCTTCTGTTCCCTCCACTGGCACCTATCCAGTGGAGAGTAAAATACAAATTGATAATATTAATTAATAAACTCATACATAATTCTTTTATGTCACAGATAAGTTCTCTATTGTGGATTTACAACCCAACCTAGACTTTAAGATCAGCAAAAAAGGGTCTGCTTGAGGTCCCTTCCCCTTGGGCTGCTCATTCAGTAGAAATGCGTGAGTGAGCCTTGTCAGTCATCGGCCCAGTACTATGGAACATGCTACCAAAGCCTCAGCACATGATGATGAGTTTAAACATATGCCAAATGGCTCTAAAAACATAGCTCTTTGAGCATCCAGAACTCTGCAGCCTACTTGTTGGCTGGGACCCAAATGAATGAGCACATTTCTCCTGTACTGTGCTCATTGAATTGGCTCCCAGTGCAAAGGACGATCAATTATAAGGTAGCTTTGCTTGTCCATAAGTTTTTAAACTTATGGACAAGCAAAATGTTAAAGTATCCTGGATCAGTCTGATGCTTTGAGGGCACTAAGATCTTCTCAGAAAGGCATCTTAGATGTTCCCATGATTTGATATGCTCATCTTGCAGAAATGCATGACAGGGCCTTTTTAGTGGCTGTAACAATTGCATGGAATGCTCTTCCAGTATTTATTAGGACAACTGTGGACATGCAGAGTTTTAAAAAAGCTTTGAAAACAGCTTTGTTTAAAAATGCATATTGAACTAAGCAGTCCATGGGCTCCTCCTGTGAACCACTGTACTCACTTCCCAGCAAGGCCTTACACTTTGGCTCCCAACTTGGCCCTGTCTCCCGGTGACTTTGTGGCCTGCTGTATGCTGCTGATAGTTCCTGCAGCAGGATGCCGCCAACACCGCCTGGCCGCATTCTTCCTAGGGGGTGCATGTACCCAACGTCATCAGGTTTAAAGGGCCTGCGGTGGGAAAGAGCTGGAGATGCCTCTTGATGACATCATCCCCTTAGGCCTGTAAAAGTCCCCTGAGGATTTTCTACCAGCACCTCGGCGACAGGTCTCCTTACTATTCAGTAGTGTGAGTTGCTTCAGCATTCCTCAGTTCTTCAGTTCCAGCAATCTTGTCTTCAGTTCTTTAGTTCCAGCATCCTTGTCTTCAGTTCTTCAGTTATCTTTGTCTCCTTGTTACCCGCCTGCTCTTCCCTTCGTCCTGCTATCCGACCCTCCTTCCCTTCAGATGGATACTTGGTATTGACCTTGGCCTGACTTCTGGAAACTCTTGACTGATACCTGCCACTGATCTCTGTCTGTTCCTGGATGACTCTGACCGCCACCTGCCACTGACAACTGACTGCTACCGGATTTGCTTGACCTATGTTTTTTCCGACCCAGTGACCTCAATGAATCTCTCCTCCATCAGAAGAGGCCCTCAACTAAGACCTGCTGGCCCTGGCACCCAATGGCTCAACCTGTGGGGAATGTGGGCTGGTAAATGCGAAGCTCCAGTTGGGCTTCTGCCTCATCTGGGTCCACCTGGCAACTGATGGGACCTGCAGGACTCTTCCCTGCCGATTGTGTCAAACCCATCTCAGCTCAAGGGTCCACGAATTCAACAGATTGCCGAGGCCAGGGATCCGGCAGACTTGACATCTCTGCAGACCATCCTGGGTCTCACCCATAAACTGCAAGACCAGAAGAAAAATATTGGAGATCCTGGTGGTCATCATGGACTGACTGTCCAAATTATTGGTTGCACTCTCTATTGTGGCAGCCCCACCACCGCCTGCGTCTTTGCCACTACCTCCTGTAGCCCCCAGTTGTCTCATGCCCCCGTTACTGGTTCCACTCTGGTATGCCAGGAACCCCATGCAATGTAGGGGATTTCTGAATCAGTGCCATGTGCACTTTGCCTTACAAGCACTGTTATTTCCTGATGACTTGACTAAGACAATCTACAGTATATTCTTTCTCGGTTAGATGAGACAGTTCTGGCATGGGCCTTCCCCTTCTGGGAGCATACGGATCTCTTGTTGCATAATTTGCAGCAATACACAGACCAATATAAGACAGTCTTTGAAGAGCCTGGCCACATGGCTACCATGGGCTCTGACTTATTCCACCTCCATCAAGGCTCCAGAACCCTGGCAGAGTATGCCATCAAATTAAGGACCCTGGCAACTGAGCTCAATTGGAGGGAAGATAATCTCTTCCATCCACAGAGACCCTCTTTCTGGCCAGATCATCTTGACTACTACAACAGTGACCTTACGCACTGGTCTGTTCCACCAGGAGAAAATCAGCTTGCATGTGATCACCAGGGCCATCCATCTTATTGTCCTGGGAACACCCTGGCGTCAACAGCATTGTCTCCAACTTGATTGAGCTACCCTCAACTCGCCAGTGGGGTGAAGAATGTAGGGACTCTTGCCTGGAGCACATAGAGCCACCTTGTTTCCTGACTGTAGCTACAATCCTTTTGGGGCTTCCTCCGCAGTATGCAGACTTCGAAGAAGTCTTCTTGAAGAAAAAGGCAGAAAGCCTGCCTCCTCACTGCTCGCACAACTGTGGGATTGAGCTCCTCCTGGATACCAAACCCCCGCATGGAAGGGTCTACCCCCATCGCTTCCTGAGACTAGAGCCATGTCTGACTATATCCAGGAAAACTTGGAATGTGGCTTCATCTGTCTTTTCTTCCTCCCCAGCTGAAGTCGGATTTTTCTTTGTTGCAAAGAAGGACGGCTCCCTCAGGCCATGCATTGATTACAGGGGCTTGAACGCCATCACTAAAAAGGACCACTATCCTTTACCATTGATATTGGAACTCTTCGACCACCTACAAGGTACAAAGATTTTAACCAAACTGGACCTCAGGGGTGCTTATAATCTTATCTGAATCAAGGATGGCGATGAGTGAAAAACAGCTTTCAACACTCACGATGGACACTATGAGTATCTTGTGATGTTCTTTGGCCTTTGCAATGCACCTGCAGCTTTCCAAAAGATGGTCAATGACATTTTTTGAGACCTACTCTATACTTGTGTGGTCATGTATCTAAATGACATAGTGATCTTCTCTCAAACCCTCAGCACCCACCATCATCACGTTTAGACCTGTAACACCTGCGAGAGAACAATTTTATTCGCCAAACTAGAAAAATGCCTTTTTGAACAAAGGGAATTCCCTTCCAGGGGTACATTGTCTCCTGCGATGGTTTCCACATGGATCCAGGCAAAGTAAAGACCATCAGGGACTGGCCCCATCTGATGGGACTTCTGGCTCTGTAGAGATTCTTGGGATTCACTAATTATTACCATCAGTTTATTCCGAACTACTTCTTTGTGGCAGCCCTCCTTACTGCCCTTACCCATAAGGGTGGCAACACCAAGGACTGGCCACCTGAAGCCATTGAGCCCTTCCAGAAGCTGAAAACTGCCTTTTTGGACAGGCCCTGTCTGTGTCATGCAGACCCCATGTGGCCTTTTGTCCTGGAAGTAGATGCCTCTACCTTGGGCTTTGGGGTGGTTCTAAGCCATGTTCCTTCATCCATGTTCCTTATTTTCAAAGAAGTTCTCACCTGCCAAGCATAACTATGGTATCGGAGATCAAGAGATCTTAGCTGGTAAATTAGCTCTTGCAGAGTAGCACCACCTGCACAAAGGAGCTCAACACTGTATCACGATGTATATGGATCCCAAAAACCTCAAACAACTTCACCAAGCTCAGCAACTAAATGCAAGACAGTCTCTTTGGTACTTGTTCTTCGCTTGCTATCAACCCACGCTCAAGAATCAATGAGCAGACACACTCTTGTGCTCCTTCCATACCAAGGACACTCCAGAACCTCCCAGCCACATCACTGATCCCGCTAAGAAACTTCCAGCTACCACAGTAATCATTCCTCCAGAAAAGAGGGTTGTACCTTCCAGACTACAAGAGAAAGTGTTAAAATGGGCCCATGACTCCCATGTTGCAGGTCACCCAGGACACGCACAAACCGTTGAATTGTTTCAGCGTTACTACCAGTGGCCCAAAATGAAGCAAGATGTCAAGGCTTACATCAATTTATGTCCTATCTGCGCACAGCATAAAAACACTGCATGGCCAACCCTGGGGGCTGTTATAGCCATTGCCAGCCCACAGGGAACCCTGGACCCACCTGTCCACAGACTTTACTCTGGACCTCCCCATCTCAGACGGCGCTACTGTAATCTGGGTGGTTGTAGATCATTTCTCTAAGATGACCCACTTTATTCCACTAGCAGGCCTCCCTTACACACCAGAATTGTCATGTCTCTTTTCTCTCCATGTATTTCATCTGCATGGCTTGCCCAAACACATATTGTTGTACAAAAGAGTCCAGTTCACTGCATGCTATTGGCGCTCCCTATGCAAGAAGTTTGGCATTACGTTTGATTTTACCACAGCTTACCACTTGCAAGGAACGGCCACGTGGAAAGCACCAACCGTACCCTGAAAACCTTCCTCCATGAGAATGTCAACGAATGCCAGGACAATTGGGCCAATCTCCTACCTTGGGCTGAGTTTGCATACAATACCCACATCAACGCAGCCACCCTATCTTCTCCACTCCAGCTGGTCTATGGCAAGCAACTATTGCAGTCACTATTGCTGCACATAACAGAACTTTAACAAGTGGCTCAATTATCTGCCCAGAAATTGTACGAACTATGGGTATGGATCAATTGCCTGATTGGGAGAGTGCTGACTGAGGAAAAAATACCGCAGATGCCCATAGGAGACCAGACCCACACTCAGAACTGGACAGAAAGTTTGACTAAGAACAAACCATCTATGCTTATGTCTCCCTTCTATGCACCTGGCCCTGTGCTACATTGGGTCTTTTCCTATACTCTGGCAACAGGGACCCGTCATGTATTAATTATGATTACCACCGACATTAAGAATCCATAATGTCTTCCATATATTGCTGCTCAAGCTAGTGATCCTCTCGTGGCCCTCGAGGGAACTTCCCAAGCCATAGGAGCTACCCATTGAAGGAGATACAATATACTAGGTCAAGGAAGTGTTGGACTCCCATCGTGTGAGCAAGAAGGTTGAGGACCTTTTATCATGGAAAAACTACGGTCTGGAAGAGAATTCCTAAGAACCAGCCTCCAATATTCTGGATCTTAATCTACTGAGAGACTTCCACAAACAGTACCCCTGGAAACCCAAAGCCTCAGGGAGGGTGCTTAAGAGGGGGGTATTGTTGCGCTTGGCGATATGCAGACTCCTCCTGCAAACCACTGTACTCACTTCCTAGCAAGGCCTCGTTCTTCGGCTCCCAGCATGGCCCAGTCTCCTGGCACATATGCCACACGCTGCCGCACGCCAGCACAGCAGGTCAATGCCGATTGCTCCCAAGGCAGGATGTTGCTGACACCATCTGGACCCACTCTTCTGATGTCGAAGGTTTAAAGGGCCTGCAGTGGGAAAGAGCTGGAGTCACCTCTTGATGACATCATCCCCTCAGACCTATAAAAGGCCCCTGTGGACTCTCCATTAGTGCTTTGTCAACTCTCCCTAATATTCAGTATTGTGAGTTGCTCCAGCATTCTTCAGTTCCAGCATCCTCGTCTTCAGTTCTTCAGTTCCAGCATCCTCATCTTCAGTTTTTCAGTTATTTTCATCTCCTTGTTACCTGCCTGTTCTTCTCCTCATCCTCCTGCCCTGCCTATCCATCCCTCCTTCCCTTTGGATGGAGACTTGGTACTGAGCTTGGCTTGACTTCTGGATACTGTTGACCACCACCTGCCACTGACTTATGCCTGTTCCTAGATACCCCTGTCCGCCGCCTGCCACTGATTACTGCCTGCTACTGGAGTCACCTGACCTAATTCTTTTCCAACCCAGTGACCTCGACAGATCTCTTCTCCATCAGCAGAGGCTCCCACTTAGGACCTGCGACCCCAGCACTCAAAGGCTCAATACGAGGAGAACATGGACTGGTAAAGGTGAAGCTCCAGTTGGGCCTCTGCCGTATCTGGGTCCGCCTGCTGACGGTGGGGACCTGCAGGGTTGCATTCATTCCGTCTTGGCTCAAGGGTCCATGAACTCAACAATGCATTTAATTTACCAGATTAGGCAATGCAAGTTCCAGCTAAAACATCCTACGGGAAACAGATTTTCGTTTGCTGTTAGGTTTTGTTTTCGTTTTGGTTGCTGAATTTTATGTATGTTTCATTGTTCTCCCCCCCTACCCTGGGAATGGTGCAGATATTAAATCATTTTAAATAAATAAAGAAAATAAAGAGTTATATACTTGCATCTCACATTTTGGAATGTATGCCTATGCAAATAGTGTCATGCTGGCCTATTGAGTATCCAGGTACTATTTTGTTATTTTAGTGCTTGAGTCTGATGTGTGGTGATGTAACCAGTTTATTCTGTTTACTGTGTTTTATTGTCGTGATTTTTACCTATAGTTAATTTCATGTTGTTTTATGTTTTTATTTATATGTATCTTATCTTATTTAATTTTATAATTGTTTTGTTATACTTCACCATGAATTATAAAATGGCTGGATATACATTTTTAAATTAAATGAAATCTTCCTGATGGCAGGTAGAGTTCTCATTACAAATAGAGAAGTCACTATGCTTACAGTCAGCCTGCAATGTTTGACTTTTACTAATCAATAAGACTCCAGGTCATTTTAAGCACCTTACCTGTATCTGCACTTCGCTCAGCCAGTTATTCCTTCTCCTAACGAGGAATTTCTTTGTTCTCATAGTATCAGGCTGGGTCTTGGCAAGGTACAAGACATGATTCAAGAGGCAAAACTGTCAGGATGCTAGTCACAGGTCATGAAATACAGATATCTACTAATTCAATGCAAGATTCATTCACAACATAAAGGTAACAAGTTCTCTTCACCATCATTAATTTGAATATAGCATATAACAGCATATTCACAGTGCTCACAGCTCTCAAACTGCCAGGTACAGTGGCACAAGCCCAGATGTACCTTAGGAATCCCTGAAGCCCAATCTAAGTCCTTTGGGGTGGGATTGCAGGGCCAGGCTGGAAGCAAGCGCAGAAGCCTTCTCAGCTTGTTGGGCTGCAGGTAAGCAGACCCACCCTGTGGCTCAGAGACAGGGCAGACCCGGTTCAGGACCAGGTCCTGCATCTTTTCCCCCCTTTTATTATACCCCTCCTTCCCAGAGATGACTTCTGGCCACCCTAAAGAACCACCGGGATCTAGGATCAACCACCCAAGACAAGACTTGGTCCAAGAACCTGATCACTTGGTCAGGAAACACAATACACAATCTGGAACTGGAGCTCCTGCAAGGCACAAAGTCAAAATCAGATGCAACGTCTGATTTGAAATCAAGGGCAAGGTCCTACTTGGTATGAATGTAGGCTGCATCATTCCTCTCAGATGTAGGGTCTGGTGCAGCTTAAGCACTAGCTGAGACAGCAAGCTGTGTCAGAATGGGGTGTGGCTCACTTTCAATGCTAGCAAAAACTGAAAGCTAGCTAAGCATGGGGTGTAGTGCATGCTCGGTGCCAGCTGAGACAGTAAGCTGGCCCAGCACAGAGTCTGGATCAAGAGCTGGAGCCGGGTCTACCATGGAGTCTGGATAAGGAGCTGGAGCAGGGTCTATCACGGAGTCTGGATCAGGAGCTGAAGCAGGGTCCGGCATGGAGTCTGGCTCAAGGTATGGCATGGAGCTGGGAGCAGAAGTAAGCTTAGCCAGCAGAGCTTCAGCACTGGCTGGACTGCCCTCCTCAGATACAGCATTTTGTGCAGCTTCAACACCCTCCATGGGCGTAAGCTTGAGGCATCAACTCAGGCTTGCTCTGGCTTGATTTGGGTCCTTTGTTCTATAGAAGCTGAATTAGCAGGCATCTGCTTCAGAATTACAGATGTTTGATACAAGGCAAGAGAAATATAAGCTTGGCTTCCATACTGAATAACCAAATATGGGTCTGGATCTTGGAGCAAGAACTGGAGGGAAAAAAACAGGCAGTGGAACTAGGAGCTTGGCAAGAACTTGCAGTAAGGCAAGGCGCTAGATCTGTGAACAGGATCTGGATCATTGGATGTTCTGCCACTGGGCTCAAATCAATGAATGACAGCTGTGACACCATGGGTCAAAGCAAAGTTACCAGGGCAGGCAATCACAACAAGATACAATCAGTTGCAAGGGTAGAACAAGCCCTGGACTGGATCTGGAATCAGAACTTGAAGCTAGAAAAAGCAACATAAAATAAAAGCTTGGCTCTCACCGAGCACTAGCTAAACTGGAGGCTTTTCCCCTTGCTAACAACCAGGCAAAGGGCTAAGTCCCTTTTCCACATGAAAAACAGACAAGAAACCAACTCTTTCCACAAGCAAGGCTAGGTCTGTTACTAGCAAGGTAAGGTCCTCTGAAGTCCGCACGGGGGAAGGGCTCGCGCAGGAGACAAGACTGAGGTTCCCGGCAAACTGTCAGGCTAGGGACAAGACAAGGTTCCAAGCCACAAGATATGAAATAGAGGTTACGGTTCATTCGTAACATAAAAGGTAACGGGTTCTCTTCGCCTTCCTAGAACAGCAGATTCACAGTACTCACGGGCCAGTCCAGCTCAGAATATGTCAGATAGCTTTCTTATATATATTGTGTACAGATACTACTAGAAATTCAGCAGGGGTGTTTCACAGATACTCAGGTTCAAACAAGGTTATAGACCTTCCTGACCCGAGATCCACAACATAGCTCACGGCCCTTAGGTTGCCAGTAACACTGGAGGATGCCCGGTGATTCTTTAAGAACCTTTGAGGGCCAATCCCAGCCCTCGAGGTTGGGCTTGCAGGTACAGAAGCCTTCTCAGCTTGCTTGGCTGCCCATGAACGGGCCCAGCCTGTGACTCCAGTACAGAATTTGAACCCTCCAACATGGCTGACCCCAGGCAGGGACCAGGTCTGGCTCTCTTCTCTAAACTCTGTGGGTAACTTTATCCTGCGGACTTTGCAAAAATAATCAAAGCAAAAGTCCACGCAGGCTTTTGCCTTGATTATTGCCCCTGGAAAAAATTACCCCCAAAGATTCTGCCTGCTTTCTGTGGGGTAATTTTTCTGTCAGAAACTATGCAATTAGGGTGAAAAATCAAACCTACGCACATGGCTCCTCTCTCTGTCCCCTTCTCTCTACTGTTGAACAACGTCGTGCACACTTTTGTGAAGGAGTAGCCCTGCACCACCCCTTTAACCTGTATGAGACCAGGCATCTAGCCTGTTCCACCTTAAAACACACAGAGGGAGAGAGCTCTGTGGGTGGGACCCTGCAGGGCACAATAAGAGGCGGAGCCCAGATGGGGATAGGAGGCCACCTGTCTCCAGGAGAAGGCAGTTCCTGTAATATCCCTGACCTAAAGTAAGGTTGTAAGTACACTGCTGGAGGTAAGCAGTGCATGTTATGTATACTGATTAATTTTATAATAAAGCGGAATCTTTTATGAAAGCGGCTGGAGTCAGTGTGAAATGCGTCTCCAGCCTGAAATTTGTTGTTATCCTCTCTCCTCGTTCACACCGAGGAACCATGTTAATGTTAATGTTACTGTTATTTCTCGTCTATCCTATTTAATTATTTACCCTCCTCCCTGTTTCTAATTCCCTGTTAAAATGTAACTTCCATACTTTACCAGTTTTGATGTAAACCGGCATGATGTCCACAGCTAATGCCGGTATATAAAAATGTTTAAATAAATAAATAAATAAATTTGCTCTGCTAGCCCACATATGGTGTTTGAAATGGGATTTCTGCACTACGCTTTGCCGAGGCAGAAACCCAGTGTCCACGGAAGGAAATAAAGTGTGTTTGTTGTGCTATATTGCCTGCCAAAGAAGGAGTGTTGCTAGAGGTGCACAAAGCACTGAAGAGCTTAAAAGACTGTGGCTCAGGGAGGAGCATAAAAGCCAAACAGCTTACATTTTTTCTTTAATCCAGACATCTATATGTCTTAGGGCCTGAAGAAAAATTATAGCTTGAAAGGTTTTATTGTGCATAAGGAAAGATGCTCTGCTTGCTTAGACAAGGAATATAAAAGTATGTTATTTGCTGGACAAAGCAAGAGGTTTTTTTTCCCCTTTCTTTTGCCCTTCCTCAGAGAAAAAAAAAAGTGAATCATTTGTGGCTAAAGTGTGTATGAACAGGGCATAGCCCTCCAACAGCAACCTCAAGGAAATCAGCCTTGTCTGTAAGATAGCATGACTGAGCAAGAAATAGAAACTGGATTCAAAGCCTCTAGGAAAGACACAGGCAGCTGCAAGAATGTAACGTAGTTAATGCGTGGCAGACGTAAACCACTGGTCAATACATCACAACAGGAAAAACTTTTATTGTAGATACAGTCACACCAACGGTGTACATTAGTCAAAGGAGGCTTCTTTTGTGGTTTGAAAACAAGGACTCCTCTTCAAAAGAGGCTCACAAATGAAAATAATCCTTAGAGATGACTGTAAGTGATACTTAGAAGAAATCTTCACTCAACATGTGCAGGAAGTCAGATTCGTGGCCAAATCGAGACTTAGGTTTAACAATGCTTGTTAGTAGAATGCTTAAGGGGAGAACACAGAGTAAATACAATAATTCAGAGTTAATTATGGTAAAGGGCCGAGCGCATGCCACGAGTCGACCCCAGGACGAGAAGGAGTATCAAGCCATTAAAAAACAGAATTCCAATGGTGATCAAGGAGTACTTGAAAAGAGAAGTGGAAAACGCCATTGGAATTCTGTTTTTTAAAGGCTTGATACTCCTTCTCATGCTGGGGTCGGCTTAACCCTGCCGACTCATGGCACACGCCCGGCCCTTTACAATATATAATAAAAGTAGAATATTTTATAAATGAGGCTGGAGTCAGTGTGAAGTGTGTCTCCAGCCTAAATTTTGCTTGGTTATCCCTCACCTGTATATGCTGTACTGCTGGGCAATATGTAACGCCAATAACATGCATGTTTACTTACAGAAAGGGCTTTCAATATTGTCCTCATTGTGTCTAATCTGTTTTGTGGGCCAACAAATCTTCAACCTCCAGAACTCTCACTTGTTGAGTCCCCCAGGGCTCAGCCCTTTCCCCAACATTCTTCAAT
The DNA here is from genome assembly GCF_901001135.1 of Rhinatrema bivittatum. Classification (NCBI taxonomy): domain Eukaryota; kingdom Metazoa; phylum Chordata; class Amphibia; order Gymnophiona; family Rhinatrematidae; genus Rhinatrema; species Rhinatrema bivittatum. Next base: position 475,593,474 of record NC_042618.1, read on the forward strand.
ATATGTGTTCGTCCAATATATGATCTTATTCAGACCTTTAACATCCAGTGTCACTTGCTCACTGATGATATCCAACTTTGTGTCAACATTGGAGTCGACTAGAATTTTTCTATCTTGAATCTCAACAATTGTCTTTCAGCGGTGGCCCAATAGCTCAGCAGACATAAACTCAGGCTCAACCCCTCCAAATCAGAACTCCTCTGACTGAGCCAATGGGGATCACCCCTTACACTTCTTACCATCCTTAGCAGGCACCCCCTCCAACCAAAAGAATCAGTCCGGAGCCTGGGGTCCAAACTGATATGTGTCTATCAATGAGGTCCCACATCACTAATATCGCAAGATCCTTCTTCATGCACCTCCATCAGATTAGACATCTATGCCATTACCTCAATCGCAATAATTTAGCCTCAGTCATCCATGCTCTAATCACCAATCGGCTAGATTACTAAAAAAGCCCTATTTAATGGTATCTCCAAGACCAACATATGACGTTGCAACCCATGCAAAAAACTGCTGCCAGACTCTTGATAGGTGCCAAATCTTCAGATTATATAATACCTATCCTATATGATCTACACTGGCTCTCCATGGAAGCCAGGATAAAATTCAAGATTCTCTGCCTCACCTTCAAGTGTGTGAACAGACTGGCCCCTGAATACCTCTCACAGCTCCTGACTCTTTACGACTCTTCTAGAGAACTCCATTCTTCACAAAGGACCCTTCTTGTTTCTCCTCCCTTGTCCTGCAAAATACAGAGAAGCCCAAATTTTAAAAGGCCCATGAGCGTAAAATTTGAGGGTTACGCGTGTGGCCGCGCCCTGTGCGCACCAAGCGCATTTTTGAAAGGGCCCGGCCACGTGCGTAACCCCTGATACGCACAGAAGTGTCGGGCCAGCTAAAAGGGGCGAGCTGGGGGCGTGGTCTGGGCAGGGTGAGGGGCGGGCCAGGACAGCGCCATTAGATGCTGTCCTGGAAAAGCACGCACTGGCAGCTGGCTGGTGCACAGAGTTTACTTCTGCTCCAGAGGTCCAGTAAGAACAAAACAAGAAAATTGGGGATAGGTAGGGTAGATTTAGGAGTCGGGGAAGAGGGAGGAAGGATAGGGTTAGGGAAGATCCCTCCCAGTCTGCTCCTTAATTGACGATGCATGCATGTTATAAAATCGGCGGGTCCACGTGCGCGCGCCAAGAACTGCCGGCACATGGATGTGCGCGCGCCTGTTAAAATCAATCTCAGAGCCTTTAGCTGTTACGCTCCCAAGCTCTGGAATGAGGTTCCACATCTCACTCACCTTGAATCACACTACCTCACCTTCTGGAAGAAAGCTAAGACACGGTTGTTCAACCAGACCTACTTCCAGTCCGATCCACAATAACACCAATCTTCCAGTTCAAACCCTTCAATCTGCCCAACCTGTCCTCCTCATTCTAACCACAGATCAACTCCAATCTTACTAGCTACGACCCTCATCCTGTGGAATTAGTCTCTTCATCCCACATTACCAGCAATTCAATTCACCAGGAAGGCATATAGCCCCATGGTTTGGTCTGTCATTGTCACCAAACTACCCTATAACCTTTCGCATTGGCGGCCTTTCCCAGGTGAATTAAATATCAAATATCAACTAAAAATATAAATAAAAGGCTTCAGAACTCAGTTGTCCTCCCTACTCTCACAGTCATCGTTGTCCAGTCAACTTCACATTTGCTTTAATAGTATTATGTGAATTTCCTGGTTTTAACTTGGGTATTGGTTCTTTAAACAGTTTTCTGGTTCAGTGTTTGACGTCCAAAGTGTTCTGTTTATTGTAGATTGCTTTGAAAGGTTTACCTTGACCTGTAAGGCGATCTGTAAGTGTGCCTAAATAAAAATAAAATAAATAATCTGTGTGCAGGTATTTTTCTATGCTCTCATACAAACCCAATTTGCTACTTCCCATCTCTGAAAGAAGTAACATTTCTCTGCTACTCTTCCCTATGACTGCTTCCCTGTGCTTGTGTAGCATGGATGACACAAGATCTCTGAGCCACTGCTTGGGCCTGCTGACAGACCTGACTGCACTACTTTCTGGGATGCTGGCATTCCCTACAGTTTTTACTCACATACAGCAAACATACGGGCTTTAGTTTTGTTAGGAACTAGGCAACATTTTGGGGAAGGGCGAGTCTGCTCTGAAAGGATGGGCTCCACCTTAACCAGAGTGGAAACAGGCTACAGGCACTAAACCTTTAAAAAGGAGACAGAGCAGCCTGAAAAACAATTAGGAACAGCAGAGCCACCATCTCAGGGGTCAGCTCAGGAAGGGAGTCAGCAATGTTGGTTTCTGTCTCTCTAACACACGTACACGTCCTGCACGTTCCCGCGTGTATATGGCTCTCTAACAAGAGCTATTTCCGCCAATGTAAAAGCCGCTTTCCTCAGCGTATGAAAACTTTGATGACTGTGTCCATACCTCCCTGAGAGAGCTGGCTACAGTAATTCACACGGCAATATCTAGCCAGCTGGCTTACTGTAATTCACTCTATCCAGGTGCAAAAAACCGCAGGGAGGCTTCCTACAGGAGGTCAGAGCAGGGACCATGTGACTCTCGGGCTAGTGGAATTACCCTGGCTCCCAGTGATCTGGGGGATCGAGTCACTGGCCTCCGGGTACCTGGAGAACCAAGCTAAAAAATTCTTTCCAGATGTCTGGATCAGTCCATCCCGTTACACTTGCAGAAGCCTTTGTCTCTGGACAGGTGTTCATCGCAGCAAGCCGTTCTCCGAGTTCCTCCTCTGTCCCAGGTAAAGCTGGGAGCCACCTGTGAGGCAGCATTTATCTGTCCGGCCCCCTAACCTATGCAACACTGCTCCTTAGGATATTTCCGCTGAATCTTCTCACCATCTCCAGGGAAAAGATCAAAGCCTGCGCATTTCATCAAGGTTTTTCAGTGGAAATAGGAATGTAGTGTTGCGTTTGGAAGGGATTTTAATTATTTACCGATCACGTTACTTATTTCCCGAGGTTAGCCGAGGGGGGGCGGGTGGTTAGGGGGCTGAATGATGAATTGTGCGGATGGCTTGGGAGATTATTTGAATGTGATGTCATTTTAAGTAATTATGTTATACTATCCATACCACTTTGGGCAATTCTTAATCTGGGAAGGTTTACCAATGATATTAAATAAATAAATAAAAATAAATAACATTTGGATCATTTGCTCTTGTTTTTCTTAAATTATGTGGGGTTGTTTGGGGAGGGGTAAGCTTGTTTGTAATGATTTCTAATTTTTATTGTAATTCCTTTGTGCTGCTTGATAAAAGTGGATAATCAAGTCAAAATAAATAAATACACTCACACACATATATGCACACACACTCACACATGTAAACATATACCCTGCCACAGCCACAAAAGCTCTCATCCCTTTTCCTTATAGACCCTGGCATATGTGATGGCCACGCGCCTTCCTCATAAGAACATAAGAAATTGCCATGCTGGGTCAGACCAAGGGTCCATCAAGCCCAGCATCCTGTTTCCAACAGAGGCCAAACCAGGCCACAAGAACCTGGCCATTACCCAAACACTGCCTTTAAATCCCACTGATCCATTACCACCTGGAAGGATTCCTGGCTGAGTTCCCTATTCCCCTAGGTCCAGCCTGTTCCTGCTGAGAAAATCTATCTGCACATTCTCTTTCCATGTAATGTGAGGTGCTGACAACTGGGATAGACCTCAGACCTTCTCTATCATTACCAGCTCTCCTCCCTTCTCGTGCTCGTCTCTTGTCCCTGCAATATCACCTTCTTCCCGGCTCTCATAAGCCTTTCTTCTTTCTCTGCTTTCTGTCTTATCCTCCTCATCTTATGCCATCCTCCCCTCACCTTCATCAGCCACTCCTTCTTGCATCCTGAGCTTTCCATTACCAGTTTCCCTCGTCTCTCCCCTTGCACATCTTTCCGTCCCTGAATTGTTGGCTCCTATCGCTCCTTCCCTTCCCCGCCGCCTACCTGAATCCCTGGGAGTTGCGGCAGTCGGTTGCAGCAGCAGCATGTGCAGTTGGCCTGCTCTTGGTGCCCAAACACGGCGCAAGGCGGGGCGATGGCAGCACCCCGTCCAGAGGTGCGGAGCTTGGTGCGCCGGCCCCAGAAAGTTGGCGGTAATGGAGGGCGTGGCACATCCAGTGGTTTCGGGCTTGGTGGCTTAGCCTCACACAAGGAACAGCATCGGCGGCAGCAGCATTTCGGGGCAGGCCGGGATCCGTGGAGCTCCTGGCGCTTCATCAAGTTTGCTGTTCGCCTCATGGGTGATGTAGTTCATAGGCTACATTTCCAGTGATGGAGTTCGCCTACTGGACTACATGGCCCATGAGGCTTAGCGAACTCCATTTATTTTGGGGTGTTTTGACGTCATTTTTAGTGCTCCCCCGTTGCTAAGTGTGACCCGCGTCACAATAAGAATTAGAGACTGATTCCACCAAACACAGCTGCAGCTATCCAAGCTATTCAGAAAGCTCTTGCCAGAGTAGACTTGCTGGGGGTCCCTTTAAACCTGTTTCCATATGGTGGCATTAAAGGCCATATCAGAATCTTCCTCCTCTTACCACTGTGATGCAGATTAAGGCAACAATGGCCACGTGAGGTCATTATTCCATTCCATCTATGAGATTAAAAAAAAAAAAAAAACCCTGACACACACTGATGACAGAAAGGACTGGCGGCTGCCATCGTTCATTTGCGGAACATCTTCAGCTTCAAGGCGGCTGAGCAACCCCGAGGCTCCGCTGGCGCTCCTCTTCGGACCCCCGGGGCAGCGCACGGCGAGGGAAGCCAAGAGGCTGAACAGAGCCCTGCTCCCTGCATCCTAACGCAGAACAAGGGATATGAGGCAGGACTGTGGGCACACAATGAGCTTAACTGTTGATGTCATATCCGTGCTGCATTAGCCAGTGACCAATAAGAAGCAGGACTCTGTGGGGGGTCACAGTGCTGAAGTGGGGGGGTCACAGTGCTGTTCTTACTTTACTCCCATGTTAAACAGGACAGGTCTGGAGGGATTTTGGGCTACAGTAAGGACTCTGCGTACATTACAATCTCTCGGCGCAGACTGGGAATGGCGTCCGGCTGCAGTAATTATTAGGCTAAAGTCTGTGTACTCGAGATCATTTTTTTTTCAACTACAACACAGTAGTAAGACATCCAAAACGTCACGTTTCCAGCACTTATGCAGGAGATGAGTCATCTGAACCACAAAAATGCAGAGTAAACATTTCCTGTATTATATGGTACAATAAGTTACTGCGGAGAGGACAAATGATACTGAATGAATTATCGTGGGTTTCCTTATGACATGGAATCAAAGATTCATAAAAATAAATCAAAAAGGACCTTAGCAGTGCAGGTAATCCATCCCCTTGCATCCAGGCAGGCTCCGCTGTCCCTAAGCCAGTCCAGAACAGATGTGTGTCTAACCTGCTCCGAAGAACCTCTGATGATGGTGATATTACCACATCCTACTCATCAACTTGTTTCAGCACTTAAACTATCCTCAAGGTTACAAACGTCTACCCAACAGGTATTCTAAATCCAGAGCTGACTCTAGACTAACTAGCTTTTTGTGCGAAAACTGAAATTGGTACCCCCCTTTGGTGGCAGCTTAAGCACAGCAATGGCTCTGACCCAGGATACCCATCTACCCCCTCCTCTGCCCCCCACCCCCTCTGCTCAGCAGAACTCCCCTCTGTCCCGCTACATTGCTCAGCCTCTCTCGTCACTTTCCCCGGCATCCTCTTCCCTCTCTCCCCGCTTCTCTCTTTTCCCGGCAGGCTGACCCTCCCACCACAAACAGAAGCCTCCTCCCTCCCTCCCGCCTTCAGACATCCCATGGAAGGGGGCCAGTGGCGCGCGCTCTTTGACGGCACAGGTTGCACATCCCAAAAGCCAGCCTTGTCTTCACTCTACCTGAAGTCCTTTAACAATTGAGCACGGTGTGAAAACTATTTCCAAATTCTTACATCACTGATTCATACAAAGCTTGTGGCCTACTATGATCCCCAGACCTTTTCCTGCTATAAAGTTGTTCTCCATTTAAATATACTTTGTCATTTTATTTTTCCTTCCTAACCATGGGTCTTGCTCTATTTAGTCCTATTTCTTCCCGATCATGACTCAGTTCTAATCCTGCCCTCAAAGTAGATGCAACTCCTTGGTATCATCTTGTAAGCCAGTGGCTGGTCGACATATTTATTGAGTTAAATCCTTCTTCCTCTGCAGCAAGGACAAATGTCCTTGAAGCTGTCCCGTGAAATCCTTCATCTTTTAGTTACAGAGGAATGCAAATACACAGGTTTTTTTTGAAAGCCAACAGGATGTTGCGCGTCCCGGCCGCGTGGGTGCCGCGACTGGGCCTGCTCACCTCGACCTGCCCCATCTTCCTCCCCACTCCAGGCCTCGCAACGGAGCTCCCGCGTCGGCCGTCTCGGCCCCGCCCCTAGGCACGCGCGCAGCCGACGTCTCTGTATTTAAAGGGCTGAACGCGGGAAACCCGAACAAGACGCGAAGTGATGACATCACCGCTTAACCCTATTTAAAGTGAGGCCCTGTCCCCAGGACCTCGTCTTGGCAATTGGGTCGACACCGTTGGTGTGTTAGTTTGCCTTGTGTGTTCCAGCTTTCTCCTGTTCTAGTCTCTCCTGTTCCAGTCTCTCTTGTTTCAGTCTCTCTTGTTCCAGTGTCTCCTCATTCCAGCATTCCAGCATGCCTCCGTGTGTTCCTGTATCCTTCTCAGGTAGTACCTCTTCGGACTGACCCCTGGTACTGACCTCTGTCTGCCTGACCATTCTCCTCTCTGCCGCCTGGAACTGACCACTGCCTTCTGACCATTCTCTTGTCTGCCGCCTGGAACCGACCCTCGCTTGCCTTGACTACACTCGGACTGACTCTGGTATTGACCTCTGTTTTGGATGACTACTCCTGGACTGATATTCTGGCTCTCACCCTTGTGCTTCACTCGGACACTGTCTTCTGGCCTACTGTGACTACCAGACAAGCCTGCTTGGAAACTAACCGCAGCTTCCACCTGACTAGATCCGCAGGCGTTGCCTGTCTCGCCCGGTGAACCTTCCTGAACTGCTACCTCTCTGAGGTCTCCGGAGCTCCCAGTTTGGGTCAGTCCATCCACTCTGCATCAGCTATGCACCCTTGCTCAAGGTGGGCACACCCCTCTGCTACCTCTCCGGGAGACCACCTGAGGCCCACCTAAGTCCAGACGGTCTGGGTACCCAAGGGCTCAACCTGCAGAAACCCCGGACTGTTATTGGTGAAGCTCCAGCTATCCTCTGTTTCCTTGTGTGCTCCGCCTCCTGTTGGCAGGTGCTTTCTGGGTCCGACCTGAGGGCCGTACCAATCCTGCACCAGGCCAAGGGTCCACCTCCAGCGCAACACAGGAGGGCCATTAATACTTCCTTGTGATGGTTATTACATTGATGTCAGCAGGGATCTACTTTGACTGGAAGCCAGTGCTGTATTATTTTCTAGACTCCACTGATACAAAGTGGACATTACTGGGAAGGGGGAATATTAGAATTTATTATAATTGACTTTCTTAGGGACACTTTTAAAATTATTTACAAACATTTGATATTCCGCTTTTTTCCAAGAATGGTCTCAACATGTATTACAACCAATTATATTAGACTAACAGGTAATAGCTGCAAGGTTGTCTGCAGCCAGCATTGCATAAATATCCAGATATAGTGGATGTTAATTTTTTTTTTTTTTTTTTTTACCAATGAACAGACTGGAACAAAGCCTAGTTGAATAGTCATGCTCTTGCTTTTTTCCGGAAGGTGAGGTAGCATGGTTCAAGGTGAAGGAGTAGTGCTACCTCATTCCAGATTTTATTTTGGGTGCATAACAGCTGAAAGCCCACAGTCTTGTTCAGTTCAATTTCACAGAAGACAGGGAGGGGAGGATAGAAGGGCCTTCTGGGAAGAACAGAGATCCTGGTGAGTGTGCCTGAGGCATGTTTATTCACACATTTAAAGACAAAGAGGGTTTGGAATGTTATTCGGGTTCAGTTTGTGTAGAATGGTCCTCATGTGCTCTGTTGCTTTGGCCCTTACCAAAATTGTAGCCACAATGTTTTGCAGGGTTTGGAGATGTTTCAACCCGTACTAGAAGATGCTATTCAGTAGTAAGCTACAATTCAACATGGTTAGTGTATGAACTATGGGAGCTAGATTGTATAGATCAAGGTATGTTTTGCAGGGGTTGGAGATGTTTCAACCTGTACTAGAAGATGCTATTCAGTAGTAAGCTACAATTCAACATGGTTAGTGTATGAACTATGGTAGCTAGATTGTATAGATCAAGGTAGCTAAATAGTTGGTGAATCTGGCTTAAGCTACAAAAAGGAGGCTTGAGAGGGGCGATTTCACTGAGAACTTTTCTATGAGTTGAATCCTGAGGCTTCTTACAGATTCTTTGGGCTGAAAGGGGGTTCCTGACAGAGAAGGCGGCAATAGAAGGGGATGACCTTGGAAAATAAGCCAGAGGAGTTCAGATTTTAGAGGGATTTCATTTGAGTTTGTAATTACTGGAGCCATTGGGCTACTGTCATAAGAGTTATTAAAACTGGCTTGATCTGATCCTATTCTGATGTAAAGATGGATGTCATCTGCAAATAGACTGCTATTATGATGTAATCACTTGACACTAGGTCATTAGAACATCATATAAATGATGGAAACTCCAACATTAATTTTCACAACAATTTTTTTGTTATTGTGAAAGGAGACCTCATATACAATACAAGAGAGTTTTTCTTGTATGGCTCGCTCTCTCAAAAGTGTGGGGTTTTTAAATATAAAAATACACCACTACTAATTGAGCTGCACAGACCTTTACTGTGTTTGCTTGCTTATTATAATCATTGGTCTCTTTTTCACAAATATTTTGAGATTTTTTTTGAGATGGTATTTAAAGCTTTTTTTTGACAAATCAAATGACACTTATCGTTTCTTGTTGAGCAAACGCACGCTGAAGGAGCAGAAGTACCGCTGTGGGCAGGACAGGAGCACTGCTCCAGGTAGAAATATCGCTCCTTCAGCAGGCGTTTGCTCAACAAGAAACGATAAGTGTCATTTGATTTGTCCAAAAAAAAGTTTTAAAAAAGCTGGAAAAAAAATCTCAAAATATTTGTGAAAAAGAGACCAATGATTCTAAGCAAGCAAACACGGCGAAAGCCTGTGCAGCTCAATTAGTAGTGGTGTATTTAAAAAAACAAACACTTTTGTGAGAGAGAGCGAGCCGTACAAGAAAAACTCTTGTACTGTATACGAGGTCTCCTTTCACAATAACAAAAAAATTGTTGTGAAAATTAATGTTGGAGCTTCCATCATTTACATGATGTTCTATGTAAATAGATGGCATTCAATGCTGAAGACTTAATAAGTTTGCAGACCGGATCAATGTAAATATTTGAAGAAAACTGTGCAGAGAATAGAGCCTTGTGGCACTCCACAAATGAAGTTTTTAGGAGCAGATTTGTTGGCCCACAAGACAGATTGTGTTCTGTTAGAAAGAAAAGATTCAAACCATTTGAAGGCAGTACCTTCAAGGCCAATGTGTCCTAAGTCTGTTATGGTTTATGGTTTATTTGGTTTTCTATACCGTCATATCAGTCGGGACCTTCATAGAGGTTTACAAATAATTAACAAGTAACATACATTGATGATCGAGTGATGGTTGGACATGTAAATTAAATGGTAGTTACAAAGCATTTAAATAGCACTTACACAGTAGTTACATAGTTGTTAAATATCATTTAAATAGGAGTTAAATAACTGTTAACTATGATGATTGGCAATGAAAATTCAATAGTAGTTACATAGCATTTAAATAGTACTTGAGAGTAGTTACATAGTTACATAGCATTTAGATATCACTAAAAAGTAGTTACATTGTTGTTAAATAGCATTTAAAGAGGGGTCAGATAGTATTTAAATAGGGGGTTAATATCCGTTAAATATGAAGATGTAGAGATTACATATCATGGTGATGTGGTTATGTGGCAGTTAAATGGCATTTAGATAGGAGTTAAAACACCGTTCAATCTACAACCGTGTCAAAGGCTGCAGACAGATCTAATAAAACTAGGCTGGAGTTACCCTCTTGGTCTTGATTTAGATGAATATTGTACTTAATACTAAGTTCCAAGGTCTTTCCTGAAGCCAGACTGATGAGGGTGTGAAAATGTTGCCCTTTTCAAGGCAGTTGAGGAATTGTAAGGAGACTACTTTTTCTACTAGTTCAGATAGAAAGGGGAGGCTGGAGACTTGACGATAATGATCAATGATTACTGCCTTTTTAAGTGGGTTAGGTAGGGAGCCTTGAGATAAGATGATATTATAGTGGACAGCCATAGAGCTAGGTCCTGTTTTAGGTCACAAATGAATCTGGGGGGAACTGGATCTAAAGGGCTCATAGTCTTCTTACGCATGCCAGCTGCGGTACACCCGCGGCCCGGCCCCCTCGCCTTTCCCAGATGAATCCAGTGCCTGGTTCTTCATCCCTGGTGGCGGTGGGCCACTGGCTCCATCCTCGGGCCGCCCCCAGTGCCTCAGTCTCAGCTACGGATTCCTGTGCTCTGTGTCGAGCCTCTCCGCATGGCCCGCGGAGAGACGCCGCCGTCCAGCGCCGCGCCCCTCCTTAGGCGAGCACGCGCGCATCACTGATCCTTATGAAGGGCCCACGGTGGGAACCTGGCCACAGCCCCGGATGATGACATCACCTGAGCTCCGTTACTTAAGGCCAGGCTAGGCTCCCTATAATTGCCTTTGCAACAGGTCTCCACGCTGGTCGTGTACTCGTTGCCTCCTGGTGATTCTGCTGTGTTCCTGGTTCCTGATCCTCTCAAGTTCCTGTTCCTGTTCTCCTTCGTTCCTGTGTTCCTGATTCCTAACCTTCCTCGGATTGCTTACTCGGACATGACCTATGCATTGCCTGACCTCCCTGTTGACTCTCTCCAAGCCCAGACGTCTGCATTGCCTGACCACGTCGTTGACTCTCTCCAAGCCCAGACCTCTGCATTGCCTGACTACGCTACTGACTCTCTCCAAGCCCGGACCACTGCATTGCCTGACTATGCTATTGACTCTCTCCAAGCCTGGACTTCTGCATTGCCTGACTACGCCACTGACTCTCTCCAAGCCCGGACCTCTGCATTGCCTGACTACACTATTGTCTCTCTCCAAGCCCTTACCTCTGCATTGCCTGACTATGCTATTGACTCTCTCCAAGCCCGGACCTCTGCATTGCCTGATGACGATATTGTCCATCTCCAAGCCCGGACCTCTGCAATGCCTGACTACGCTATTGACTCTCTTCAAACCCAGACCTTTGCATTGCCTGACTACGTCTTTGATTCTCTCCTTGTCCAGACCTCAGCCTTGCCTTGCCACTGCTTCTTGATTGCCACCAGCCCTGATTCCAGCTTGCTCTACGACACCTCTTCAGTCTACGTCCTGGACTTGGCCTATTCAGGCTTCGGCCTGTTCTTGCTCGGGCACCCCCTGTCTGACTTTGATTCTATTGGCGCCCAGGACTCCGCCTCATCCAGTACATACTTCTTCATCCCACTGCTGCTGTTTCTGGACTGACCCCTCAGTCCTTTCATCAACGATGACATCCAGAGGCCCACCTAATTCCAGCCGGCTCCGGTACCCAAAGGCTCAACCCGCGGGGAACGAGGGCTGGTATTGGTGAAGTGCCAGTCAGCCTCCGTCCTTCAGCCCACTCCGCCTGCTGATGGTGAGGACCCGTAGGATCCCTCCTACGGGTTGCGCCAACCCCACCTTGGCCCAAGGGTCCACCCCCGGCGCAACAAGACTGAAAGATTCTTTGGAAGATCTTCTTTACCTCTTGGGGGCTGATGCTTCTGAAGTCAGACAAAGTAGTGCTGTGTGGGGTGAGTTGGAGTGGTCCACTCAGGGAAGAAGAGCAGATGATTATGTTAATTGTAGTGGAGGGAGAAGCATCAAAGGAGGAACATATAGTCTGGATTTTGTCCATGAAGAGTTTTGCAAAGTCTTCTGCTGTGTGGTCCCCTGTAGTGGTGGTTTGAAATTCTGCTTTGGAGAACTTCTGTACTACTTTGAAAAGTATACCCAGATGATTCATAATTGTAGTTGCTTGAAAATGTGGTCTTTTCTTTTGGCCTGTTAAATGGCTGCTTTATATTTTTTTGCATTTTCCTTGCAGATACAGAGGTTAGTGTCTGTTTTGTGTTTCCACCATGCTTCCTCAAGCTGATGGGATTGCTGCTTGAGTAGAAGAAGACCCTCATGGGATCATGGAAAGTTTCTAAGGGATCTGGTGGGGGTTGGGTTTAAGAGAATATCAATCATTGCAGTGAATTTGTCATTCCATTGTTGGACTAATACTTCGAGTGAGTCAGTGATAGTTATAGTATTTGGTATGTTGAGATTTTTAATATTTTTGCTTGTAACAGAGGATAGGTTCCTAGTGGGTGGTAGGAGTGGGGGAGCAAGATGAGTTTGTTTTGGGTTTGGAATGGTGGCCTGGACTATATAATGGTCTGATCAGGAGACTGGATCTGTTGTTATTGTGTTGGGGGTCTAGACTAATTTGAGGAATGAAAGATTAGGTTGAGGGAGTGGGAACCTTAATTAATTAAGTGAGGCCAGGATCATCCATGCTGCACTGGGAGGGCTCTCTGAGCGATAGTTGAAGTCTCCTAGTACTATGAATTTGAGGAACATAATGGCCAGGTTGCAAATGAATTCAGAGAGTTTAAGAAAGGAGTCAGGATGGTTGTCTGGTGGGCGGTAGATAAGGAATTTCAAAATTAGGCAGTCATATTTGCTTATTAGTTGGGTAGAAACCAGCTCAAGAGCCAGAGAGTGACTAAAGATGATAGCAAACCTCCTCCATGACCCAGGGGTTGGGGTGTGTGATGTATCCAATAGCCAGATGGGCGGAGTTGAGCAAAAGTGATGGCGTTGCCTTCACCTATCCAGGTCTCAGTAAGGCAGAGGGAGTAGAGATGGAATTCTTCAATAAGCTCAAGGATGTACTGAGATTTACTGTTTACGTTAAGAAGAACAAGTCATAGAGAAGATAGCGATCTTTATTTGGTTTCGTTGCAATTCAAGTGTTGTAAGATGATAGGAGAGAGAATCAATGTTCCCTCTAATTTTTTGTGGGCTGTGCGCAAAAACTTCTCATGTGCAATGTAGAATACTAATTTGTGCATAGTGTTCTTTGAAACCCCGTTCTATTTTCCCTTTCTGGTGCATTATATCTTTTCCTCTTTGTGCTTGTTTCACAACCTGTGTGTGTGTGTGTGTGTGTGCACACATGTACATCTTACAGGGAAAATTGAAGGAGGTGCCTTGTACGAAGTGGTTTGGGTGGTTGTGGAGTTGTGGAATTCTTGGGCTCCAGATCATGTGTATAGACAGAGAGGTTCTGCTGAAGCACATTATGGTGGTGCAATGTAGTCTTCAGTAGTGGGGATATATCCAGATCCACCTCTTCCTATCACTTAAACTTTTTATTTATTTATTTATTTATTTTTTATTTTTATATACCGATGATCCTGTATAATATACATATCGCACCGGTTTACAGGGAACTAAAACTAACGCCTCTAGGGCGACTTACAATGAAACAAAAATAACAACAAGGAACTAAGACGCCTCTAGGACAACTTACAATGAAACAAGAATAACAATAAGGAACTAGGACAGCCTCTTGGGCAGCTTACAATGGAACAAAATAATAATAATAACTTGGACAATAAGGAACTTAAAGAGAACTTACGAGGAGCAACAAGGCCTGATTAAACTGAAATATAGCACTATAAGGAACGTATGTACAGAGGAAGGGGGGAATCAGGGTGTATAATGTCATTGTATTCTCCGGGACTTAGATCTCTGGGAATGCTTGGGCGAAAAGCCAAGTCTTCAATTTCTTTTTGAATGTCCTGTGGCAGGGCTCTAAGCGAAGCTCAGGAGGTAGCGAATTCCAGAGAGGGGGACCCGCCGTGGAAAGAGCGCGTTTCCTCAAAGAAGTTTTAGCTGGCTGGGTGAGTAGCATGTTCTTGTATGCATTTCTGGTCGGTCTCTTAGTGATGTGTTGTTGGAGTTGATAAGTAAGGTTGAGAGGGGAAATGTTGTGAAGAGCCTTGTGTATCATCATAAGGCTTTTAAAGTGTATTCTGTATTTAATCGGCAGCCAGTGTAGGTGCTGTAGGATGGGGGTAATGTGATCCCTTTTTTTAGTGTTTGTGAGAATTCAGGACCATCTGAAGTGGTTTGATAGTACTAGCGGGAAGACCCAGCAGGAGTGAGTTGCAATAATCCAGTTTTGGGAGGATGATGGATTGTAAAACCAGGCGGAAGTCACGGTAGAGTAGAAGTGATTTTAATTTTTTTAAAACTTGCAATCTAAAGTAGCATTCTTTTGTGGTGTTGTTAACGAACTTGCTGAACTTTTATTATAAAGTTTTAGGAAGTTGTTGTTGTTTATGGAATAGGTTTACATTACCCCATTGGACTGTTGCTTACTGTTGGAAGGCAGACAGGGACTCAGCTGCACACAAAGGAGTTCACAAAGAGACAGGTCCTGCACCGTAAAGACGCTTTTGGAGGAGCTGTAAGATGGTGGAGGCAGTCCAAGGGAAGACGTATGGGCCTCGAGCCTCCCAGCTGTTGCAGTGGCAGTGGGAAGAGGGAGAGGAGGCCTTAGGAAGGGGATGGTGGGAGTCTCTCCTCCTTACATCCAGCTGCTGCTGCGCCATGATGGCAGCCATGCAGCCTTCCAGCCCTTCAAGGGGCCTTCAGAGGAGCTGCAGCACAGTGGAGATGGAAGAGAGGAGGGGCCCTAGGGTAAGATGGTAGGATCTCCCCTCCTCTCCTCTAACTGCTGCTCTCCTCTGTTGCTCTGGATGGTGACTGCACAGCGGTTTCTCAACAGGTATGACGCCAAGCACACGCAGGTGTGACGCCACTCTTCCCAGTCCCCTGCTGGCCCAGCTGCTTCCCCTGCCCCAGCGAGATGCAAACTCTTCCTCCGCCGGGGATAGGGAATGCTGGCAGCCCAGGTGGAGCACGGCAGGAAAGCTGAGTTAGCAGCATTAGCAGCATGCTCTCTTCCCACCCCCGCGGCCCGGAAGAAGAAGTGGGGTGCAGTGTCTGCGCGCAAAGGAAGAAGAGACCATGCCAAGGTACAAAGGAGAAGAGCAACCTTGCTCGGAGCAATGTCAGCCCCCGCGGTCGATGGGACACCTTTCTCGATGCCGTGAGGGTTGGAAGAAGAGCCTCTAGGTGTTCTTCGGGGGGGGGGGGGGAGAGAGAGAGAGTGATTGAGCAAGCATGTGTGTTTGAGACCCCTGTGTTAGAGACAGTGTCCATAGTAAGTATGTGATTGAGAGCCTGTGTGTATGAGAGAGTTCGCATGTACATGATTGAGAACCTGTTTGTGTGAAAGAGAACATGTGTATGTGTGATTGAGAGCGTGTGTGTGTGTGATTGAGAGTGTGTGTATAATTGAGATCCTTTGTGTGTGAGACAGACATCATGTATGTAAATGTGTGATTGAGAACCTGTATGTGTGATTGAGAGCCTGTGTGTGTGAGTGAGTATCTGTATATATGTGTGTATGTGACTGAGAGACTGAGTGTAAGTGAGAGAGTATCTGTATATCTGTGTGCATGATTGAGAGCCTGTGTGTGAGAGAGAGTATCTGTATATATATGTGTGTGTGTGATTGAGAGCCTGTGTGTAAGTGAGAGAGAGAGTATCTGTATATATATGTGTGTGTGTGATTGAGAGCCTGTGTGTGAGAGAGATGATATGATAGAGGTCTTTAAGATCATGAGAAGTCTTGAATGGGTAGATGTGAATCGGTTATTTACACTTTCGAATAATAGAAGGACTAGGGGGCATTCCATGAAATTAGCAAGTAGCACATTTAAGACTAATTGGAGAAAATTCTTTTTCACTCAACACACAATAAAGCTCTGGAATTTGTTGCCAGAGGATGTGGTTAGTGCAGTTAGTGTAGCTGGGTTCAAAAAAGGGTTGGATACGTTCTTGGAAGAGAAGTCCATTAACGGCTATTAATCAAATTTACTTAGGGAATAGCCACTGCTATTAATTGCATCAGTGGCATGGGATCTTCTTAGTGTTTGGGTAATTGTCAGGTTCTTGTGGCCTGGTTTGGCCTCTATTGGAAACAAGATGCTGAGCTTGATGGACCCTTGGTCTGACCCAGCATGGCAATTTCTTATGTTCATATGTTCTTATGAAAGTATCTGTATATATGTGTGTGTGATTTGAGAGCCTGTGTGTAAGTGAGAGAGTATCGGTATATATGTGTGTGTGATTGACAGCCTGTGTGTGAGAGAGTATCTGTATATATGTGTGTGTGATTGAGAGCCTGTGTGTAAGTGAGAGAGTATCTGTATATATGTGTGTGATTGAGAGCCTGTGTGTAAATGAGATAGAAAATATCTGTATATGTGTGTGTGTGATTGAGAGCCTGTGTGTAAGTGAGAGTATTTGTATATATGTGTGTGTGATTGAGAGCCTGTGTGTAAGTGAGAGAGAGAGTATCTATATGTGTGTGTGTGATTGAGAGCCTGTGTGTAAGTGAGAGAGAGAGTATTGTATATATGTGTGTGTGATTGAGAGCCTGTGCGTAAGTGAGAGAGAGAGTATCTGTATATATGTGTGTGTGATTGAGAGCCTGTGCGAAAGTGGGTGGGAGAGAGTATCTGTATATATGTGTGTGTGATTGAGAGCCTGTGTGTGAGAGAGTATCTATATATATGTGTGTGTGATTGAGAGCCTGTGTGTAAGTGAGAGAGAGAGTATCTGTATATATGTGTGTGTGATTGAGAGCCTGTGTGTAAGTGAGAGAGAATCTGTATATATGTGTGTGTGATTGAGAGCCTGTGTGTGAGTGAGAGAGTATCTGTATATATGTGTGTGTGATTGAGAGCCTGTGTGTGAGTGAGAGAGTTTCTGTATATATGTGTGTGTGAGTGAGAGAGTATCTGTATATATGTGTGTGTGATTGAGAGCCTGTGTGTAAGTGAGAGAGTTTCTGTATATATGTGTGTGTGATTGAGAGCCTGTGTGTGAGTAAGAGAGTATCTGTATATATGTGTGTGTGATTGAGAGCCTGTGTGTGAGTGAGAGAGTTTCTGTATATATGTGTGTGTGAGTGAGAGAGTATCTGTATATATGTGTGTGTGATTGAGAGCCTGTGTGTAAGTGAGAGAGTTTCTGTATATATGTGTGTGTGATTGAGAGCCTGTGTGTGAGTGAGAGAGTATCTGTATATATGTGTGTGTGATTGAGAGCCTGTGTGTGAGTGAGAGAGAGTATCTGTATATGTGTGTGTGTGATTGAGAGCCTGTGTGTGAGAGAGAGTATCTGTATATATCTGTGTGTGATTGAGAGCCTATGTAAGCGAGAGCCCTTGTGTGTGACTGAGAGAGAGGAGAAAATTGCTAGCAAACCTCCTCCCCTCTTCCTCCTAATTCACAACAATCCCAGAGCACTTGCAAATCCAATGTTCCCCGGTATGGAGAGCACAGAATTTTTTTTTATCCTTGTAGGGGTAAACTGCTGAACGGCTAGTTAAGTTAGCCAGATACACATATCCAACTAACTTTAGACCTGCCCTATGGTGTGTCTAGAGTTAGCAAGTTAAGTTAACCGGCTAACTCCACTCTTCTCTGGAATGCCTACCTCCCAGCCCAGGAATGCCCCCAACTTACCTGGCTAAATTCTAGACGGATGATTCGTTATCCGGCTAGAATTTAGATGGATAAGACTTTTAAATATGCGGCTAAACCTTTTAGACGGATAACTTTCCCATCTAAATGGCTTTTGCTATTTTTAATTATTGGGTCTTTGAAATATTTTATTGGTGTCTATAAATTTTTTATATGAGTTTTTAATTATTGGATATTTCATTCATCAGCTATTTTGAAATAGCCTGTTCTTTTTATTTTTATGGTTTTGCTGCTATTAATTTTATATTTCTTGATTTGTTTTATAAGGATGAGTGATGTTTCTTTTTTTCCTTTGTTGCACTGCATACAGAGACTCTGGCTTGTTGCGGTTTCCAGTTCAGTTTTTGTCTGCTTGCTTCTAGTTATGCGTTTTGGTCTCTTTATTCTTTGTTAGGTGAGGGTCTGAACATGTGACTGAGGTAAGGTTTTCTGCTGGCGTGTAGTTTCTGTGTAGGGCTCTATAGCAGCCTGACTTGGTCCGTTTTCCTAATAGAAGATGAATTGGTGTCTTAAGGCCTGGTGTAATATTTCAGTGTTGCCTTTTCTTAAGTAAGGTGGTTACTGTTTGAGTGCTGGAAGTTGGTGCTGGTCTGGTATAGGAGGTTTACTATTTATGTAATTTCTGCTCAGAGGGAGTACCTAGCTTTCCCTTGTTTCATTCTTAACAAATATGGGGCCTTTCTTTTATTTCCACCGTGGATTATAATGAGCAGTGTGTCACATATGTGAACGTTGTCTGTCAGGTGAGTCATGATGGAAAAAAGGTTGAGAACCACTGTTCCAAATGATATATCTTTGCATCAGAGCTTGAATGGGCGATATCTGCCTGGGGTTAATGAGGGTCAGCGGGTCACACAGAAACAAGCTTATGGTTGCATCTGCTATGCCATACAGGTCACTCCCATACTCAGTTTCTCAAACCGTCAAAGACAGGGCCCTTGTTGGTTACTGTCTGAGTCCAGTTCCATGTTACCTCTTGCCGTTGAAGCAGAGAGCAATGTTGGAGTTGCATCTAAAGTATCTGGCATGTTGGTTAAGTGTAGTAACTGCCACACCAGCAAGTTACCCCCATGCTTATTTGTTTTCCCAGACTGTAAAATACAATGTCCTTGTTGACTGCTGTCTGAATCTAATTCCCCTTTTCCTCTTTTCCCTGCTGTAAAAGCAGAAAGCAATAATGGAATTGCATCAATAGTATGAAGACTTATTGGTTAAGGGTAGTAACTCCCACACCAGCAAGTTACCCCCATGCGCTCTTTTCTTCATTCCCATCCTCCAGCCTTTAGGGATCCACAGTGTTTATCCCATGCCCCTTTGAAATCGTTCACCGTTTTTGTCTTCACCACCTCCTCTGGAAGGGCATTCCAGGCATCCACCACCCTCTCCATGAAGAAATATTTCCTGACGTTAGTTCTGAGTCGTCCTCCCTGGAGTTTCATTACGTGACCCCTAATTCTACTGATTTCTTTCCAAAGGAAAATGTTTGTCGATTGTGCATCATTAAAACCTTTCAGGTATCTGAAGGCCTGTATCCTATCTCCCCTGCACCTCCTCTCCTTCAAGGTATACATATTTAGGTCCTTTGACCTCTCCTCCTAAGTCATTTTTGGTCACACTTCTCTGGATCACCTCCATCCTGTCTCTGTCCCTTCGGAGATACGGTCTCCAGAACTGAGCACAATACTCCAAGTGAGGCCTCACCAAAGACCTGTACAAGGGGATAATTACTTCCCTTTTCTTACTGGTTATTCCTCTCTCAATGCAGCCCAGCATTCTTCTGGCTTTAGCTATCGTCTTGTCACATTGCTTTGCCGTCTTCAGATCGCTAGACACTATCACCCCAAGGTCTCTCTCCTGCTCCATGCACATCAGCCCTTCACATACAGCTCTTTTGAATTACCGCACCCCAGATGCACGACTCTACACTTCTTGACACTGAATCCCAGCTGCCATATCTTTGACCACTGTTTAAGCTACCTCAAATCACATCTCATTCTCTCTATTCCTTCCAGCATGTCCACTCTGTTGCAGATCTTAGTATCATCCGCAAAAAGACAAACCTTACCTTCTATCCCTCCTATAATGTCACTCATGACAATATTAAACAGGACCGGTCCCAACACCGACCCTTGCGGCACTCTTCTTAACACCGCTCTCTCTTCAGAGTAGGTACCATTTATCATCAAACGCTTTTATATCCGTCAACCAGTTTATAATCCAGGCCACCACCTTGGTGCTCAATGAGTATTTTTAATTAAGTATAAGAACATAAGAACATGCCATACTGGGTCAGAACAAGGGTCCATCAAGCCCAGCATCCTGTTTCCAACAGTGGCCAATCCAGGGCATAAGAACCTGGCAAATACTTATTCCATGTTACCATTGCTAGTAATAGCAGTGGCTATTTTCTAAGTCAACTCAATTAATAGCAGGTAATGGACTTCTCCTCCAAGAACTTATCCAATCCTTTTTTAAACACAGCTATACTAACTGCACTAACTACATCCTCTGACAACAAATTCCAGAGTTTAATTGTGCGTTGAGTGAAAAAGAACTTTCTCCGATTAGTTTTAAATGTGCCCCATGCTAACTTCATGGAGTGCCCCCTAGTCTTTCTATTATCCGAAAGAGTAAATAACCGATTCACATCTACCCGTTCTAGACCTCTCATGATTTTAAACACCTCTATCATATCCCCCCTCAGTCGTCTCTTCTCCAAACTGAACAGCCCTAACCTCTTTAGTCTTTCCTCATAGGGGAGCTGTTCCATTCCCCTTATCATTTTGGTTGCCCTTCTCTGTACCTTCTCCATCGCAATTATATCTTTTTTGAGATGCGGCGACCAGAATTGTACACAGTATTCAAGGTGGGGTCTCACCATGGAGCGATACAGAGGCATTATGACATTTTCCATTTTATTCACCATTCCCTTTCTAATAATTCCCAACATTCTGTTTGCTTTTTTGACTGCCGCAGCACACTGAACCGACGATTTCAATGTGTTATCCACTATGACGCCTAGATCTCTTTCTTGGGTGGTAGTTCCTAATATGGAACCTAACATCGTGTAACTACAGCAAGGGTTATTTTTCCCTATATGCATCACCTTGCACTTATCCACATTAAATTTCGTCTGCCATTTGGATCTTGCAAGGTCCTCCCATAATGTATTACAATTCACTTGTGATTTAACTACTCTGAATAACTTGGTATCATCTGCAGATTTGATCACCTCACTCATCATATTCCTTTCCAGATCATTTATATATATATTGAAAAGCACCGGTCCAAGTACAGATCCCTGAGGCACTCCACTGTTTACCCTTTTCCACTGAGAAAATTGTCCATTTAATCCTACTCGCTGTTTCCTGTCTTTTAGCCAGTTTGTAATCCATGAAAGGACATCCCCTTTTGGCTGCTTTTGTTTAAGGGGAGACAAAGAGGAAAAGATACAGAGATGTAGTCATAAGATAAGACTTTAATTGAGGCCTCCAGCTGACTGCTTATAACAAAGGAAAATGCAGTTTCTAATAGCTGGAAGTTATCTGGTAATTAATTATCTGAGTACTGAGACACCTGTTTGTTATTTTCTAGCAAAACCAAGTAATGTGATTTTAAATATTTCCTGATTTTCTTTTATTTTAAGTGAGATAAATAGTGAACACTATTAATATTAATCTAAGACAGAATTCATTTTCAGAAGATTTGCTATGAGTATTCAGAGTAGAAAGAGAGTTTTTATTTTTTAGTTTGGAGAAGGTCATCTGGTCCATACAAAATATCATCGCAGATCCCCAAAGCCTCAGCAATTACTTCACAAATCAGCTGGACAGGAGAGAAGTTCATCTAAAGTATTCAACAGTCACGTGAGACTAAACTGAGAACTTATGCTAATATTCTGGCCAGAATGTAGGTGGGAATTTTGAAAACCCATTTTTTTCACTTGCTTGAATTGAACTGAACTGAGGTATAGGACAGAGTTTTGGTTTTTCTGTTACAAGAGACAAACAGTAGATTTTCTTAAATTTCCATTGCTAATAAATTTGTCTTTTACTAGAATGCCATGTGCTTCTCTTTCCCATAGAATATAAGAATATAAACATGTTATGTAAATATTAGTCCTGGGGGAATTCTGCGCTACTGTGGAGCACAGAATTTGCGCAGAATTCCCATTTTTTGCGCAGAATTTGGCAAAAATGGAGCAGGCCCCGGTGAGAGGGAGGGGGCATGAGAGAGAGCATGTGTGAGGGAGCATAGGTGTGGGTGCCTGAGGGAGGGAACCTATATGAGAATATTGTAAAGGAGTGTGTATATGTGTGAGAGACTGGGAGCTGGTGTGTGTGAAAAAGGGATTGTGTGTATGTGCAGGAGTGAAGGTGCTTGTTTGTTTGTGAGACAGGGAGATTGTGTGAGGGTTTGTGTAGGTGTGAGAAAGAGAACCTGTGTGAAGGGATATATGTGTGTGTGTGTGTGTGTGTGTGTGTGTGAGAGAGAGGGAGCCAGTGTGCAGCGGTGTTGAGAAAGAGACATATGTAGCCTGTGTGAGGGTGTATGCGTGAGAGAGAAAAGGAGCCTATGTGGGTGTGTATGTAAGAGAGAGAGAGGGAACCTTATGAGGGGATGTGTGTGTGTGTGAGACAGAGAGGGAGCCTGTATGAGTGTGGGTGTCTGTGTGTGGGGGGGGGGGGGGTGCAAGAGAGAGTGGGAGCCTGTATGATGGTGTGTGTGTGTGTATGTGCGAGAGGGAGAGGAAGCATGTATGAGGGAGCCTGTGGGAGGGGCAGTATTGAGAGAGGGGTCAAACTCTGAGAGAGGAGATAGAGTGGGAGGGGAGAGATAGTACAGGTGGGGGAATTGAGGCCTGAGAGGGCAAAGTGAAAGAAGACTGGCCAGGGGAGTAGGGAGAGCGAGTGGAAGGGACACTCTTACAGTGAACTTCTAGGGAAATTCTGCTCAAAATATTTAAAACTCTGCATCTTTAAGTAATAACTTTTTCTGTATTACAATTTAAGGGTGTCATTTACTAAAGCTTTTTTCCCATTTTGTGTCTATGGGAAAAATGCTTAGTAAATGACCCCCTAAATGAGTTACTTAAAGACTGTCATGTATATTGTGCTATTTTGACCAATATAAAGTATGCAGAATGTTTCAGAATTTTAAGTTTTTGTGCACAGAATTTTAAATTTTTTTGTGCAGAATTCCCCCAGGAGTAAAATTTGCATGCACTGATTTTGTTTATATTACTTGCAATAGCAATATTGTGTGTTTATTTTATTTTACGTTACTTTTATTTTCCACTCCAGTCTCCCCTCCACACCCCTGGGCGAACCTTTAATTGTGCAGGCACGTTAGACAGGCCCATTCTACATCACACAGCTGAGAGGAAGAGTTATTTATGTGGCCCCTTTCCATAGGTGTGGGGTTTACAATCTGCACATATTTTGCATGTATGGCCAATTCCACCCTCCAGATCATTATGAAGATTAGTGTAGATGCCTTCAGAATCCTGACATGTTGGGCATCACCCATTAACAGCTGTTTCTGGCTGTCCATATTTACAACCACTTGTATGTTGTTACATTCGCCAGTTGCAGGACCCACCCATGACTGGCATCACTCACCGCTGTAAATGCCCTGGCACTCAGCACGTCCTGGAGGCTGCCATGCTCTCATGCCACCAGCGTGATGCTATGATCTCCTCGCCCATGGGCTCCCTTAGGTGCGCTCATGCGCACCGTGCCATCGTTTGAAGGGCCCGCAGTGGGGACTCGGGCTGCTGGAGCCTGCTGATGACATCATGCAGCTGGGTATTTAAGGCCCAGCCATGCTCAGAGGCTTTGCCTCAGCAACAGGTATCGTGCAGTAGGTGTTGCTCCTGCATTCCTGTTTATCCTGCGTTTCTGTGTTTTCCTGCTTGTCCAGCCTTCTCACGTCCAGTTTGACCTCCTCCAGTCTTGCCACGTCTAACCTTGTCCCATCCAGCTCTGCCTCGTTCAGCTTCATCTTCTCCAATCTTGCCTTGCCCAGCCTGTCTCATCTCCTGTGTGTCTTCGTGTATCCTTGGCCTGACTTCCGGATACTAATCTCTTGCTTTGGACCTAACCACGAGTGCCTGCTGCCTGGACCTGACCAAGCTTGCTTGCCACCTGCCCCGACCCTTGGCGTGTCCCGGTGCCTCCAGCTTGCTGCCTGTCCTGACCCCAGGGTGCCGTTGGTCTCTTGTTTTCTCTTTCGCCCTAGAGATCCACTTCCGTCCAGCCGCCAGAACCCAAGGGCTCAACCTGTGGGGGAGGCGGCTCGTACAGGTGTAGCTCCAGCCTGTCCCACTTCAGGGCGCGTTTGCCTGCTGTTGGTGTAGGCCACATAGGTTATCCCTACAAGGCTGCATCAACTACCCCACAGCATAAAAGACTCACTCCCACGCCAGTCATTACAGATTGCTGAAGCCAGGAGCTTGGCGGACTCGTCCTAGGCTTCTGCCTTTGGTGGGCTAGCTAACCTGCTAAAACAGCAGCAAGACCAATTGAACACAATGGCCGGTTATCTTCAAGGTATGGCTACCCAGCTCCTCTGGTTCCAGCTCCAGTTTCTCCTGTACGACCTACTTTCACATTTCACGTGCCTCCACCTCTGAGGTATGACAGTGATCCCACCAAATGTAGAGGCTTCCTGAATCAATGCCAGAAGCATTTTGAACCACAGGCACCTTTCTTCCCATCTGATCGTGTTAAGATTACCTACATCTTATCCTTTTTGGGCAGCTCCACCCTAGCCTGGGCCTCACCCCTCTGGGAGCGAGATGACCTACTCTTAGGGGACCTGAACAATTTCCTGAGAGAATTTTGTGTGATTTTTGATTAGCTCGGTCACACGTCATCCATGGCCCACTTTGCTCCTTCATATCAGAGAACGCTTCCCCTCTGTTGGAGGGTACATGGTTCATTTTCATACACTGGCATCTGAATTGAAATGGGGCAGTGATAGCTTAAAGGCCATATTCAGGCGAGGGCTATCAGAATGTATTAAAGATGAGCTGGTTGGCCGGGATCTACCTGACACATTGGAGGGGCTATTCAGTTTGACCATATGCCTGGACCTTAGATTTCAAGAACAGGCTCGGAAGAGGGGCCTAGCTTGGCACTCCATTTGCCTTGCTCTTAGTTTCCAGTGTGCAGTGATATCCAAGTTACCTCCTGAGTTGGTATCAGTACCAGAGGAGTCTATGCAAATAGATTGCCTCAAGTTATCTGCTGAGCAAAAGAAGAGATGCCAGTGCTTCAATTTGTGCTTATATTGCGCATCAATGGGAAACTTCACTAATCGCTGCCTGGCCAAGCCAGGAAACTCCAGGTTCTAGGTCTGGTGGAAGAGGACATCCTAGGTTGACCATATACCTCTCCTCAAATTCTAGTACCTGTATGTCTCTCAGGCGGGGACACCCATATGAATACACAAGCCTTTCTTGAAGCTGGCGTGGGAGGCATCTTCAGCCATGGGTCCTTTATATGTCACTATGGGATTCTGACAATCTCGTGCATTCATGGGGAACCTCTACCTGGACTTGTCACCAGGGCTACTATTCCACTCACTATGCAGACCGGCCTCCTACTCAGAGAACAGATCAGTCTTTATGTGCTGTCCAAGGCGGTCAACATAGTCATCTTGTGCCTACCTAGATTCATGCTGCATCAGACCCACATCGATCGGTGTACGCTAAAACTCACCAGATGGAGCTCCTTCTGCCACGAGTAGTGACTTGCATGTCATACACCTTGCCCGGACTGTCACCATGGAGCTACTAGGCCTGCCACTGCAGTAGGCAGAGTATGTAGATGTCTTTAGCAAACAGCAGGCAGAGCTCCTGCCACATTGCTCCTACGACTGTCCCATAGACTTAATTGCAGGAAAAGTACCACCCAGGAGTAGAGTAGGGTTGCCAACTGGCTCCAGATTTTCCCTACTGCATGCTAGGACTTATTCTGATTTCCCTATTGCATTCCCTAACAAAAGCAAGACTACAAGTTTCTGCATGCAGAGGAGTAAAACCAGGACTGGATCAACCTGTCTTGAAAGTCTGGAGCCAGTTGGTAACTCCAGGGTAGAACCTACCCACTTTCCATGCCTGAGACTGAGGCTATATCCAAATATATTAAAGAAAATCTGAACAGAGGGTTCATTCGCCCTTCATCGCTTACTCAGGCTGGCTTCTTTTTCATGGGGAAAAAGAATGGTTTGTTACAACCTTGCATCAACTAGCGTGGACTCCATGCAATTACCAAGAAGAATAGATATCCTCTCCCACTGATCACAGAAGTCTTTGATTGCCTCAGAGGGGCACAGATATTTACTAAGCTTGATCTGAGGAAGGCATATAGCCTGATTAGGACCCATGAAGGAGATGAATGGAGGACTGCTTTTAATACCAGAGGTGGGCACTATGTATATTTGGTGATGCCCTTCAGGTTAGGCAACACTCCCATGGGCATTCAGTTTACGGTTAATGAGATTTTTTGGGACCTGCTCTATTCTCATGTGGTAGTGTATTTGGACGATATCCTAGTATTTTCTAAATCCTTGCAAGAACACTGAGATCACATGAGGCAAGTTCTTCAAAGGCTCCGTGAGCACCATCTATATGCAAAATTGGCTTACGCATAGACCTGGAGAAACTGAAATACATCCTGGATTGTCCCAGTCTATGGGCCTCAAAGCCCTTCAGCGGTTCATTGGATTTGCGAACTATTACCAACAATTCATTCATGGCTAATCTACGTTGGCGACAATAAACCACATATATTTGTAAATGCCACGTTTTTTGTATTTCAAATGGTAACCCTCATAAACAAGCAGAAAGCACAAATGTGAAGAAACATTTTGTTCACTTTTCAGATAATGCAATTCTTTCTTTGCAAAATGTAACAATAAACTTGCTCGACAATTTTAATCACGGGGTTAACACTTGTTTTGTGTCCATGAAGCCACTTACTACCTCTAAAGAAACTTTTTATAAGGTATGCAAAAGACACTTATCCTTGAAGTAATGCTAGAGCATTAAATGTTGTCAGCTCTGCTCTGCCCGCCCGACACAGACTGTGTTTCGTAATCTTCATCAAGGGCTGTTCTTAATGCTACAAAAGTAATAGAATGTTTTAGTATAATAATTCTGGTTTATACAAAAAAGAAGAATAAAGTAGCCTTTAAACAATACATACGTGTCTTGAGTCAATAATTTTCCTTACTATATCAGCGTGGCTATGGCGTTTTAAAGAGGATTCGCCATTTTGGAACTTACGTTTTTATAGCATCAAGGAGAGTATGTATTGACCAATCAGAAATGAAATGGAGAAAGCAGTGGACCAATAAGAAGATAAGGCGTCCATTTTTAAATGACAGCCATCCACTCTATGTTGTCATTCATACCCCGAGGGTGTTCCGCTGCCAAATTAAAAATCCACTTTTGTTCTTTGTAATTGAGCAGCCTTCGTGTGTCTCCACCTCTGTCATTTTTTGAAACGATGTCTGTAATTGTCCAACGCAGTTGGGAGAAATCATGGTGAGCTGTCAAGCAGCATTTCACCAGTGGTGCCTCTAGGTTTTTTGTGTTCAATCGACTTCTATTTATTTATGTATTCATTTATTTATTTAAAAGAATTTATATACCACAAATTAAACAGGATCTGTCTGGCTAAGCGGTTTACAAGTATATAAACATACATAATAAGAAACACCAATTAAAACAGTTATAATATAACAAATAAAAACATTACATCTAAAACATTAAAAATAATAGACTACATCTAAAAAGACATTATAGAAAGTCAAAGCAGATTAAGTAGGGTTCATGACATTGAATTCATTTTAACTGTAAAAGTTAAGTAATGTTGTATGCAGCGGCAAAGAGATATGTTTTCAAAGCCTTTTTAAATTCTTTTACATTTGTTATTAGACGAATTTCAGCTGGGATAGTATTCCAGAGGATTGGTCCGGCGACAGAAAAAGCTCGTTTCCTGGTAAATTCTAAGTGGGCAGATTTTATTGATGGTACTTCCAACATGCATTTATCCATTGATCTTAATTGTCTTGTTGGTTTGTAAATTCTGAGCAATGAACAGAGCCATATTGAATTTATATTATATAAAAGTTTGTGTATAATGTTAAGTATTTTATATGTGATACGGTAAGATATAGGTAACCAGTGTAGATGTTGTAGAACCGGGGTGATATGCTCTCTGAATGGTACATTGTAGAGTAAACAAGCGGTAGCATTTTGGACTAACTGCAATCGAATTCTGATTGCCCTAGAAGTGCGACCCACATAAAGAAATGGACAACTGCATTGGGTGATATAAACCACATTGACAGAATTGCAATTGGATGAAAAATTATTTTCGTAAATAATGCTAGTGGATAGATGTTGCCAAAAATGCCCTTCCAAAGTGATGGAGCACATATATCGCATTCTCCACATGCTGTGTGTGATGGATTAAAAAATTGATTAATAATAACAGGCAAAGCTTCTCATACAATGTGGTTTTTGATGTTAAATCCCCTTTGATAGGAAATTAGAGGTTGCTCATTGAATATGGGATGTAGTTGGAGGACATGCCAATGTTGACGGATGCCCTGGACTATAGCCGGAGACAGATTGGTGTGCTGTAACACGTATACATCTTGTGGCGAAGGTTTCCTCATCTGATATTCGAGCAAGGCTTCTCTTGGGGAATAGAGAGCTCTTCTGTATGCGGTGCGTACCGCTGAGAGGGGATAACCTCGATCATGGAAGCCTGATGTTTGAAATCCTCCATAGATGAACATATTCAGCGCAGGCGAAAATATTGCCTTACAGGGAGTCCCTGTTTAAATGCCTTCAGGAGAAAACTCTGGTATCTTAATAAATTGTTTCTATCGATAGGTTTACGATGTAGTGTAGTTTGAATTTGTGTGCCATCTTTGAAAATCAAAATATCCAAAAAAGGTATTTGAAAATGATCAAACTAGAATGTGAATTTCAAATGAGTGTCTATAGTATTCAACCAGTACAAACATTTTTTTAGAAGAAATACGTCAGAAGTCCAAAAAAATAAAAGATCATCGATGTATGTGACCCAAAAAAATACATTGTGGAAAAATGGAGACAGCATGTAGAGAGTGCAATATGTGCTCCATCACTTTGTCCGTTGCTTTATGTGGGTCGCACTTCTAGGGCAATTAGAACTCGGTTGCGGGAACATAGAAGCCTTTTGGACTAACTGCAATCGAATTCTGATTGCCCTAGAAGTGCGACCCACATAAAGAAATGGACAACTGCATTGGGTGATATAAATACATATAGAGCCATATAGAGCCATATAGAATAAATTCAATATGGCTCTGTTCATTGCTCAGAATTTACAAACCATTTGTCTCGACTACCCCCCTCCATCCCTCCCTTTAGTTATTTAGTTATTTATTCTGTTACTGCATTTATGTTATACACCGTTCTCTGTAAAGGCTACGCCTATATATCTTTTGTTGTAAGTTACTTGTAAACCGGCACGATGTGCAAACGGTTGCCGGTATATAAAATTAAATAAATAAATAAATAAATAGAAGCCGATTGAACACAAAAAACCTAGAGGCACCACTGGTGAAATGCTGCTTGACAGCTCACCATGATTTCTCCCAACTGCGTTGGACAATTATAGACATCGTTTCAAAAAATGACAGAGGTGGAGACACACGAAGGCTGCTCAATTACAAAGAACAAAGGTGGATTTCTAATTTGGCAACGGAACACCCTCGGGGTGTGAATGACAACATAGAGTGGATGGCTGTCATTTAAAAATGGACTCCTTATCTTCTTATTGGTCCACTGCTTTCTCTATTTCATTTCTGATTGGTCAATACATAGTCTCCCTGACGCTATAAAAACGTAAGTTTCAAAATGGCGAATCCTCTTTAAAACGCCACAGCCACGCTGATATATTAAGGAAAATTATTGACTCAAGACACGTATGGATTGTTTAAAGGCTACTTTATTCTTCTTTTTTGTATAAACCAGAATTATTATACTAAAACATTCTATTACTTTTGTAGCATTAAGAACAGCCCCTGACGAAGATTACAAAACACAGTCTGTGTCGGGCGGGCAGAGCAGAGCTGACAACATTTAATGCTCTAGCATTACTTCAAGGATAAGTGTCTTTTGCATACCTTATAAAAAGTTTCTTTAGAGGTAGTAAGTGGCTTCATGGACACAAAACAAGTGTTTAACCCCGAGATTAAAATTGTCGAGCAAGTTTATTGTTACACTTTGCAAAGAAAGAATTGCATTATCTGTAAATGAACAAAACACAAAACGTTTCCTCACGTTTGTGCTTTCTGCTTGTTTATGAGGGTTACCATTTGAAATACAAAAAACGTGGCATTTACAAATATATGTGGTTTATTGTTTCCATATATATATTTACCACATTATTTACCAGTTTTTCCATTTCATAATCTATGTTGGCTGCATCTCTCGGTGTCCTTACTAAAAAGGGTTCTGATACCAAGAAATGGTAAATCCATGTTGGCTGTGTCCCATCAAACCATGTCTATCTAAATGTTTTGTGATTTTATTCTTTATGACAGTTTCCACGATTTCTCCCGGCACTGAAGTCAGGCTCACCGGTCTATAGTTTCCCGGATCACCCTTGGATCCCTTTTTAAATATTGGGGTTACATTGGCCACCCACCAGTCTTCAGGTACAACGGATGATTTTAATGATAGGTTACAAATTTTTACTAATAGGTCTGAAATTTCATTTGTGATTTAACTACTCTGCATAATTTTGTGTCATCTGCAAATTTGATTATCTCACTCATCGTATTTCTTTCCAGATCATTTATAAATATATTGAAAAGTAAGGGCCCCAGTACAGATCCCTGAGGCACTCCACAGTCCACTCTCTTCCACTGAGAAAATTGACCATTTAATCCTACTCTCTGTTTCCTGCCTTTTAACCAGTTTGTAATCCACGAAAGGACATCGCCACCTATCCCATGACTTTTTAGTTTTCTTAGAAGCCTCTCATGTTCTCTCTAAGATCGCGTGTGTCCTGCCGCGCACAGCTTTTAGCCCCACGTGCAGGGATCAGATCAGGCAGGGATAAATCAAACCCCTGCTGGATCCGATCAGTGGCATCGCACCTTCCTACAACTCCTCCAGGGCAGGAGTCACATTTATCCTGACACCATCTCCTGCTGCCACAGGGCCAGCATCCCAGCATCTTACCGCAAAATCAGCCCCACCGCAGCAGGAGATGATGTTCGGATAAATGCGACTCCTGCTGCCACCCACCCCACAACTCGGCAGACCATTACAGAGCCTTTCCTGTGGCAGCTGAAGAGAGAGAGAGAGAGTGAGAGTGAGAGAAGATGCAGAGGCGACCAGTGGACCCCATCCCACTGGCAGCCGGAGATGAGGTACAGGCTCTGTGCATACGTGTGTGGCTGGCTGAGAGCCTAGGTGGTGGGGTGGTGACTGCCAGTGTTTGTGGCTGACTGCTTGTGTGTGTGTTTGTGTGTGTATATGAGTACCTGGATGTGAGAGTCAGGCTATGTATGTGTGTGGGGGAGTGTGAATCCCTACCTGGGAGGGTAAGATGCTATGGGTGTTGTGTGTGTGTGTGTGTGTGTGTGTGTGAGAGAGACTGTATGTATGTATGTAGGGGTTTAGAGTCTGGGTGTGTATGGGGGTGGGTGGGTGAGAGGCTGTGTGTGTGGAGGGCTGGGTGAGAACCTGTGTGTGGGGATGTGTGTATATATGTGTGTATGTGACTGCCAGTGTGTGGGTGTGGGTGGAGAGAGGAAGGGAAGAAAACAGGTGGAGAATGAAAAAAACAGAAAATAAAAAAGAGACTGAGAAAGGAAACATGGGACAAAAAGCCTGGGATCAACCGATTAGAAAAATAAGATCAGACAACAAAGGTAAAAAAAATATATTTTGAATTTTTAGTGATTGGCATATGTTTTCGTTGGGAATGTGCATTCTATATTTGTATTTTGTTCTTTCTTCAATATTTCACTGTTCAGAGTCTGGTTTCTCGGGCTTTCCATTTTATTTTTGCCTACATGTTTCTGTTCCTAATTTGTAGTCCCTTATTCTGTATTAGGTAAGGCTCTGTCTGTGTTCTGCGAGTATAACAGGTGCAGTATTTCTGCTTCCTTTATTCTGTATTAGGTAAGGCTCTGTCTGTGTTCTGCGAGTATAACAGATGCAGTATTTCTGCTTCCCTTATTCTGTATTAGGTAAGGCTCTGTCTGTGTTCTGCGAGTATAACAGGTGCAGTATTTCTGCTTCCCTTATTCAGTATTAGGTAAGGCTCTGTCTGTGTTCTGCGTATGTGACTGAGGTGCAGTATTTCTGCTTCCCTTATTCTGCATTAGGTAAGGCTCTGTCTGGTGTTCTGCGAGTATAACAGGTGCAGTATTTCTGCTTCCCTTATTCTGTATTAGGTAAGGCTCTGTCTGTGTTCTGCGAGTATAACAGGTGCAGTATTTCTGCTTCCCTTATTCTGTATCAGGTAAGGCTCTGTCTGTGTTCTGCGAGTATAACAGGTGCAGTATTTCTGCTTCCCTTATTCTGTATTAGGTAAGGCTCTGTCTGTGTTCTGCGAGTATAACAGATGCAGTATTTCTGCTTCCCTTATTCTGTATTAGGTAAGGCTCTGTCTGTGTTCTGCGAGTATAACAGGTGCAGTATTTCTGCTTCCCTTATTCTGTATTAGGTAAGGCTCTGTCTGTGTTCTGCGTATGTGACTGAGGTGCAGTATTTCTGCTTCCCTTATTCTGCATTAGGTAAGGCTCTGTCTGGTGTTCTGCGAGTATAACAGGTGCAGTATTTCTGCTTCCCTTATTCTGTATTAGGTAAGGGTCTGTCTGTGTTCTGCGTTTGTGACTGAGGTGCAGTATTTCTGCTTCCCTTATTCTGCATTAGGTAAGGATCTGTCTGTGTTCTGCGAGTATAACAGGTGCAGTATTTCTGCTTCCCTTATTCTGTATCAGGTGAGGCTCTGTCTGTGTTCTGCGTGTGTAAATGAGGTGCAGTATTTCTGCTTCCCTTATTCTCTATTAGGTAAGGATCTGTCTGTGTTCTGCGAGTATAACAGGTGCAGTATTTCTGCTTCCCTTATTCTGCATTAGATAAGGCTCTGTCTGTGTTCTGCGAGTATAACAGGTGCAGTATTTCTGCTTCCCTTATTCTGTATCAGGTGAGGCTCTGTCTGTGTTCTGCGAGTATAACAGGTGCAGTATTTCTGCTTCCCTTATTCTGCATTAGATAAGGCTCTGTCTGTGTTCTGCGAGTATAACAGGTGCAGTATTTCTGCTTCCCTTATTCTGTATCAGGTAAGGCTCTGTCTGGTGTTCTGCGAGTATAACAGGTGCAGTATTTCTGCTTCCCTTATTCTGTATCAGGTAAGGATCTGTCTGTGTTCTGCGAGTATAACAGGTGCAGTATTTCTGCTTCCCTTATTCTGTATCAGGTGAGGCTCTGTCTGTGTTCTGCGAGTATAACAGGTGCAGTATTTCTGCTTCCCTTATTCTGCATTAGATAAGGCTCTGTCTGTGTTCTGCGAGTATAACAGGTACAGTATTTCTGCTTCCCTTATTCTGTATCAGGTAAGGCTCTGTCTGTGTTCTGCGAGTATAACAGGTGCAGTATTTCTGCTTCCCTTATTCTGTATCAGGTAAGGCTCTGTCTGTGTTCTGCGAGTATAACAGGTGCAGTATTTCTGCTTCCCTTATTCTGTATCAGGTGAGGCTCTGTCTGTGTTCTGCGAGTATAACAGGTGCAGTATTTCTGCTTCCCTTATTCTGCATTAGGTAAGGCTCTGTCTGTGTTCTGCGAGTATAACAGGTGCAGTATTTCTGCTTCCCTTATTCTGTATCAGGTGAGGCTCTGTCTGTGTTCTGCGTGTGTAAATGAGGTGCAGTATTTCTGCTGGCATTTGTTTTTCTCTAGGGCTTTGTTTTGTTAACCTCAGTAGGTGGTGTATTAGTGTTCTAGGCACATTATAATATTTACATTGCTACCGAGTCATAGATAAGGCTGCTGCTGTTTGTGTTACTTCTGATAGTGTTTGGCGGTGAAGGGTTTGCAGTTACTGAGATGAGTGTGTATGTGGAAAAGGAGGAGAACTGTGTAAGTGTGCATGAGAATCTGGGGAGTGAACGAGAGTGTGTGCGTGTGCTTGTGAGAATGAACATATATGCGCGTGAAAGAGTATGAGAGAGAATATGCAAGTGTGTTAGGTTTGTGTGCATGCTGCTCCAATGTTCTCTCTAAGGATTGGGTTGCTGTGAGTATAAAATTGATAGGCTTTTTGCATCAAAGAAATAATAATCACAGGATAATGAAACCAAACATTTTTGCAAACAGCAACCCAATCCTTAGAGGGAACATTGTTTACAGCACTCCTGGTTATCCTGCATTCCTGCTATTTCAGTGTTTCCTGTTTCCTGATTCTCCAGCCTTGTCAGCCTCGTCTTCTCTCGTTTTGTTTTGCTAGTCTGTCTCATCCAATGTCCTCTGTTTGTCCTCATGTATCCTTGGCCTGACTTCTGGATACTGACCTCTTGCTTTGCACCTGACCACGAGTGTCTGCTGCCTGCTCCTGACCTCTTGCTTTGGACCTGACCATGTTTGCTTGCTGCTTGCCCTGACTCTTGCCTCTCCCGGTGCATCCGGCTTGCTGCCTGTCCTGACTGTGGCATGCCCTTGGACTCTTGCCTTTTCTTCCACCCTAGGGATCCACCTGCCGGCCATCAGAACTCAAGGGTTCAACCTGTGGGGGGAGATGGCTGGAATAGGTGAAGCGCCAGCCTTTTTCAATACAAGGCGCATTCACCTCCCGTCGGCAGAGGCCTTGTAGGCTCGCCTACGATGCTGCATCAACTACAAAGGGCTCACTCACATGCCAATCATTACATGCATCCCCCTAACATCAGTAAAGTCAATATAGTGCTTTCTTAGCTGGTTTATCAGTATACTAGTGTAAGAGTCTCTAAAAAAATGACAGAGAGAAAATGGCATCTGCCAATGTAGACTTAGTCAACTGATGTCCCCTGCTCCTTTTCTCAGTCATGGGTAGAAAGCACAGAGGCCAGACAATCTTCTGAAGCATATTTTACACATGAAAACACGAGCTCAACTGTGGGAAATTTGTAAAAAAAAAATGTGCGTCTTTGTGTATCCCCTGAAAAACACACTTTAATTGTTAAGGAACAATTTTTAGTGGGATACTGAGAATAGACCTTAAGGAGATGAAACCAATCAATGCATTTCCCATTTTTGGAGCACAACACACAGTGACCAAGGCACAAATGCCATGCAACTGTTGTCAGATGGCTCCAGAAGACTCCTCCCCACAGACCCTACCTACTTAGAAATCTCCCACTTCCTCCCTTGGAAACTGCAGACACAACGTTGAGCAGAGCTTCTAAGGTTGACTTCTTTGTAACTATTCTTAAAAGCCTGAACCCTAGGACCCCAAGACAAACCACCCAGACCTTGAAGTGCCCCATTTCTGCTTTTTCTCCCCTTTTGACTAATATTTTTTGTTTCTGAGGTCCCTGTCCCACCTGCAGCCTCGGAAGCTCCATAAATCTGAATTATACATGTTATCTATCTGTACTCTTATTAACTTATACAACAGTCGGCATCTTTGGGCTACTGAATGCTCAGGAAGTGTAACAAGACCAACAGATCCTGTACCGACCCAAAACATTTATGAGCGGGTCGGTCCTGACTGCTATGGGAATTGACAGTAAGGAAAACTCCCACCTGCAGTGTTGGCTGATGTCCGCGCATTCTCTCTGCAGTGGTTTTTGAAGATGTGACCTGCACTCCGCCTTGCAGCTTTGCGCCTCTTCCATGGGGGCTTTAAAGCCGTTGTACATGATGAGGAGACTGCTCTAGCTGCAATGGTCAGAGGAAACTCAGATTTCTGTCGGCTTTTCTTATACGTCACTGATATGAGATCCAATCCATCTGGAGCTGGTGGACCCTTCTCACCAGCGTCATACAAGATGGGTAACTGCTCACATTTCCTGAAGAGCTTTCTCTTTGCCACGTAATATGTGAAACCCTCTTGAGGGCCACAGAACGACGTTTCACCTCTTTAAATAAGGACAAAAGGTCTTGGGTCTTGAATCGGGGGGCCTGCTGGGCAAAAGACAGGAGCCCTAGCTCCTGGGCCACAGTGATAGTAATAAAGGCACATTTTGCAAAGGAAGAGACCCTGGTATCACTCTTTATATGTTCACCAGGAAGTGGAACTGTTGTGAGTACTGTGAACTGATTCTGTCTTGATGTATTTGCACTTGTTATTAGGGACCGTATACTGTTCCTGCTCCATGTCCTGCAGGAATCTGTAGTTTATACTGAAATCTCTAAAAGTGAAGATAACTTGTGTACTGTTCCTGTAACCTTGGCTGTTTAACAATAAACTTTCTGTTAAACCTAGAATAGAAAGGCTCTGGGTTATGTAAGAGTTTCTTAACCAGTGTGCCATCAGACCTGATCAGTTGTGCCATGGAAAAGTCATCATTGCTTGATGATGCTCAGATCCAGGCCCGCACCTAGCTCTGCACTCAGCACCTCGCAGCAACAAGAAACACCAGTGGTGGCTCCTACATGTGTAGGATCTCCTTTCTGAGAAGTCGTGTAGTCATGTACGCCGCCTGTTCCTGGCTGCGGCATGAACCGTGGAGCGTAGTAATTACCAGGCAGCGTGCAGGGCACGGATAGCTGGGCCGTGCATTGTGCAGCACACGCGGTGCACACAGCGCCTCCTCATCTTCCACTTACTGAGCCTCATCTGTTGAGTCCTTCCATGTTCTGCCTTATCTTTAGGATGAATGAGGCAGTGAGAGTGTGCACTGAGCACTGAATATGACTCACTTTGAGTGTTGGGAGCAGCAGCAGTGAAGGAGCTCCGGCAGCCACATGTGTCAGCCAAGGTAACTGACCTAGCTGGCTGCATCACACTTTCTCCTATACTTGTATATAGAGGGAGATGTTCCATTCCAGTGGCTTCATGTGTGTGTCTCTCTCCTCTCTCTGTTTTAAAATTTGGAAGACAGACTGGAGGGGCTTTCAGTCTTTCCCTAGCTCCTCTCCCTATGCAGCCAGGAAGATGCTCAATTGCAAAGGGAGAGGAATTGTTGGCAGAAAAAGGGAGGTTACACTGCCCCTGTACAGGTCCCTGGTGAGACCTCACTGGGAATACTGAGTACAGTTCTGGAGACCCCACCTTCAAAAGGATATAAACAGGATGGAGTCGCTCCAGAGGGGGCTACTAACATGGTCAGTGGTCTTCATTATAAAGGATAAGTGTACTCCCTGGAGGAAAGGCAAGATGGGGAGATATGATGGAGACATTTAAATAATTACACAGGTTTCCACGCACAGAAGGCGAGCTTCTTTCAACAGAAAGGAGGCTCTAGAATGAGGGGTCATGGGATGAGGTCATCTTAGGAAATATTTCTGTACAGAAAGGGTGATGAATGCATGGAACAAACTCTGGTGAAGACAAAAACAGATTTTGAATTCAAGAAAACATGGGATAAATGCAGGGAGGCAATGGGAATTATAATGCTAAATTAATTGGGTGGCTGGGCAGAATAAATGGGCCAGATAGCCTTTTGCTGCCATCATGTTTCTATGATACTTTTGACCACACTGCCTGTTCCATGGAGACGTCTGTGCCACACCACATTTTTGTTAATATAGGTGAGCTTTGGGCCTGCAGAGGTTGGGAAATGCTGCTTTAAGTAACTCAGGACAAGCCTGACACTTGAGATTTTGGGGCTTTGGATATAAAGTGGTCAAAACTATTTATTGGTTAATGTAAAAAGAAGAATTAACCTTACTAACAAAATCTGGAGAAGTTCTCAACATCATCCAGGCTGGAAAAAAATGCAGAAAAGGTGACACAGAGGATGGAGATTTCAGTTCACTCACTTTCCTGTCTGAGCAAACTCCAACCAAAAATACTCCCTAAATGTCAGAAAATAAGGAGAAGTTGAACTTGAAGGTTCAAATGAAGGCTCCACAAAAGAGCATTTAATGCAATATTCAAACCCCATGGAGGTCCTGCCTTCAACAACGAAAAGCCCCAAAATCCTCAGCACGTCCAAGTAGGAAGATGAAGAATTACCTTCAGCTCTGATGGATCCTCAGTCTATCAACATTCAGGCCTAACTCTAGGCCCTGAAATAAAATCTACAACCGGCTGAGGTCCTACACCCCAGCACTGAGCAATCTAGATGTCCTTAGTCCAAGTCTATCTTGCTGGCACTATACCTGGCCTGACACTATCAGAGCAGTCCAGGGATCTCAGGCCTTGCGTCACAACGTCCAGACTTTGGGATGAAAAGTGGAACCTTGTAATTTCTGGCAATCCCAGAGGCTCTTCCGGCTTCAGATCCAGGAAGTCCATCTCAGTCTGCGGGACCGGTCCCACCACCTCTGCTTTGCAAGACTTTTATCTTTGACAGCTCTCAAGGGAGCATTGCCCACAGAGGTGATTTATTTTCCAAATTTGGGCAAGGGCATCCATGTCCATCAGCCTGTCATCCCTGAAGTATCTGAAAAACCTTCAGGAGCTTCGTACTGTAGGCTGATGCCATCGGATCCATGACAGGGGTGCCCCTCTGAGTACAGAAACCATCTTGAGCTCCATCTTGAGCTCTAATCCCCCTGGGGCCAGAGCTGTTCTGCTCAGCTTCAGATGTCCCATGACATGATGTTCTGTCAAAGTGAGCAGATTTGGTTCTGCCCATCTTGGCACCTTGAATAATTCTTGGGTCATTTTCTGCACTCCTTGCACCACTTCTTTGCCATCACTATATTAATTGATCTGATTCTCACATTCGATTTATTATATTTACAGATTACTTTCTTTAAACAATTCATCTTCCAAACCTGTCAAACCCCCAAAGACAAAGCATGCATTTCCAGGCCATTCATGTGTAGGGAGTAGTCTTATGGAGACCCAAGTCCTCTGATACTTGATGCATTTTTTCACTCAGAGCACAGTCAAGCTATGGAATCCGTTGCCAGAGGACGTGGTCAAGGCAACTAACATAGTGGGGTTCAACAGAGGGTTGGACAAGTTCCTGAAGGAAACATCCATAACCGGTTATTAGACAGGTAGACTTGGGAAAGCCAACTATTGGGGATCTGCTGGCTACTTGTGACCCAGTCAGGCCACTGTTGGAGGCACGAAGCTGGGCTCGATGGGCCTTGATCTTACCCAGCATGGCACTTATGTTCTTATGAAGGTGTCTCCCAACCTGCAGAGGTTCACTTCTGTAGCCATCTGGCAGGCTATTGGCTCTGTCTAGGCTTATCTAATCATCCACCAGATCAAAGAACCTTTCACATCCCTCTTCAGGAGAAACTGAAACGGGAGGTTTAGTTGGAGGCCTTCTTAATGAGCCACTCTATAAATGGTGGTGGGTTAACTGGAAATATCTTGCTGTCCTTAGTCTCCATACTAAGCAAAGATTTCTTAGGGCTATCAGTAGTCAAGACTCAGGTTTCTAGAAAGCCATGATGACTTTCCTTCCAACAGAGCTCGTACAGGACTCAATGAAGCACTGAGCCCTTTCGAAGAATGGCTGTCCCAATCCATCATCTGAATCCTTGGAAGATTCCTGGAAAACAAGGGACTCCTCAGTGCTTCTGATATCAGAAACAAGGGAGGAACCACTAGGATTTCTCTCTCTTGAGATACTGCCTGCACAGAAAACCTTGGGAATATTAGGATCTTTCCAATGCATCAGATAGAGAATTCGCACCACCTTCTGATTCAGAGGTCTAGTGCAGTGCAGTATGGATTTGACTCCTGGACCCTGCTTCCTCTGCTCCTTTCCAGTCAAGGCTTGAAGGAAAGGAATCTTAGTCATTACATAAGAGCGACCCTAGAGCTGGTATTCAGATTGTATATGCACCAGGTTCACAAGAGGGCTGCAGTTGTGGCTCCCTACTAAGATCTGGCATCATGCCAATGGCTGGGCCATAGAGGGGGGCAGACAGGCACAGGCAACATAGGCATGTGCCTAGGATGTCAAATTCTGAAGGCCCCCAAAACCTGGAACTCCCCCACTGCTCCCTGATTTCCAGGGCAAAATCCCCCTACCCCAAGTACTCTGCCTATGGGCGCCATTATTTTAACTCTGGCTCAGAGGGTGGGTCCTAATTCGAGAAAAAACTCCATAATGTATATATATGAAGGCTCATGAAGCCTCAGCTTCAGACTCTTCCTCCCCTCCCCACCCAATCATAAATGGCAGTAGTGCGTGGGACTGGGGCAGGTATTGACTAGGCTGAAAGACCAGGTACGGAAGAAAGTGCATCAGAACCCAAAATGCCCAAGGTCAGTGGGGAAGAAACACTGCCCACAGTTATAACAGTGCATATACAAGGATTTTACTGGGCAGATCTGGGACGCTCGCTCCAAATGTGCAGACAGCATAACCCAGTACACACAGGGCCTGAGGGGCTCTCGCAAGGGGAACATGCTAGCAATTCAGTCTCACAAAAAGGCAGTTTCCAAATCCCCGAGAAGCACACTGTGTACATTTTATTAGCACAAAAATATTAGGGAACCTATTCAAGCTATCAGGGCTAGCAGCTATCTCCTGCAGATTTACCCAATGGTGCACATGTGGGAGATAAGTGGAGGCCTCGGTAGATTGAGCAGGGTCTCAGGAAATTTGACATTAGCTAGTTACCTACTATTATTCTCTTTTATAAAATTAAAATAGTTTTCCAACCTTTGCTGTATCTGCCTTTATTCTCTGGTTCCACTTGTCTCTCGTTTTTCTTGCTCTCTGGTCCAGCTTTGCTGCCATCCCCTCTCGTCC
Organism: Rhinatrema bivittatum; assembly: GCF_901001135.1. Taxonomy (NCBI): domain Eukaryota; kingdom Metazoa; phylum Chordata; class Amphibia; order Gymnophiona; family Rhinatrematidae; genus Rhinatrema; species Rhinatrema bivittatum. The sequence continues at coordinate 475,634,181 of NC_042618.1, forward strand.
TCTTGTGGCTCAGCTGCCTCTGATCGTCTTCCTGGCTCTTCCTTCTCCGTTTCAGTCCTCTCTCTCTCCTTCCTACAGCAGTGCATTGGCTTTTCATTCCGTTTTCTTTCTCCCTTCCCCTTGAAGCCTTAACGTTTACTGTCCATGTTCTGCTTCACCCTACGGCAGGTTCGGCAGCCAGGACTCCATCTAATAGAAAGCTCACCAGAGCTCTTTACCTCATCCCTTCCTCCTGCTCCCTACCTCAGTCTCCTCCTCCCTTTCCTTCCCCTCTTGATCCTCTCCCTGATCCCCTAACACCCTACTATTCTCCTTTTTGCCCTTCCCTCCCCCCCTCCCCCGCCTCACACACACACACACACACACACTGTTCTTCTGCTCTTCTGCTCAACTCCATCCTGCTCCCCTTTCCCACTCTCCACCTCCTGCTCTCAGTCTCCCCTTTCTCATTATCCTTCTCCTCTGGGTCAACTTCCTCTTACTTCCTTTTTCATCTCTCTCTCCCGTTCTTTCTCCTTTTCTCTTTCCATCTCGCTCCCCTCTTGCTCTCTTCCCTTTCTCCTTCTCCATCTCCACGCCCGTCCCCGACTCTGGTGGCATGGAAGGGACACAGCTCTTTCAGGGGGGGCAGGAGCTGGAAGATCCCCTATGCCCCCCCCCCCCCCCACCTCAGCCAACTGTGATCAAGGGTAATTCCTTCCCAAGGGTGAGCGGGAGAGGAAGATTCCCTTCCTGGGGGGGGGGGCAGGGAGAGAAGGCGGGTGCCTGAGAGGGTAATAGCCACATGCAGGAAAGGAAACCGTGACAGCTGGGACATTTCCATAAGATCAGGGACGTCTTAGAGGAAGAAAAGGAGCTCGGAATTACAGGTTCTTTTCTCTGTAATTCCAGAGCTTCCTCTCCGGTGCCGAGCACATGGCTGCTCTCTGCATGGCGGCCTTCAGACTTAAGGTTGCCACCCAATCACGGGGTCCAAGGTACGCTTGTAACTCGGTGGCAGATTCCTGTTCTCGTCGCTGCCTCCGGCCTCGCGGCCGAATTTCTTAACCTGGCCGTGCGCAGTTCCCGGCTACGTTCGGGTCTTGCGGTGCCCTCACCCCCCGCGTTCTTCTCGGAGGGCCTGGGTCGGCAGTGCGAGACCACAGAGCCAGGGGGGGGGGCCGTGGGCAGCGCAAGGCTCACGGCCCCGAGAACTGCGCGGAGCTTGGTTAAAGATGTGGCGGCGGGACCGGGGGCAACGAGAGAACCGCAGAAGGACAGAGTGAGGAAGAGGGAGTGGGGGGGAGGGCAGAAAAACGTGGTGGGGAGCAGGAGAGGGGCTGAGAGCACTGGAGGGAGGAGAGCAATTAGTGGGGGATGCAATGGGAGGAAGAGAGAGTAAAGGGGAGGAGGAGAGGTTGAGAGAAGGCCGGGACATGGCACAAGTCACAGGCTTAAGTATTTGTCTTCCATTTGCAAGCCACAGTTGTAATTGCATGGGAACAGCCCCCGAGACGCCCGGGAGGGGATGCCTGTCTTCTCTTGGTGTGCAAGAGGCCCCACATTACGGAGAAAAATAACTTTGGCTGACGTTATCTTCTGCTCCTGAGTGTGGTCGGATCTCTACTTTCGCCTTTAACGCACCCCCAGGCAGCATTTCAACCCCGGGTAACCTGTCCAGCGGGCCAGGGCTGAAGCACCCCTTCCCACCACAGAGGTTGCCCAGAATGAAGCCAACGAGCCGGTGGCAGAGGGCAATGCCCGGGCAGGCGCATTTCTAGGGGTTCTCAGACTGCCCCGGGGCACGAGAGCAGGAGGCACAGCAGGGCAGCCTCCTCGTAGCAAGAACCTGCCCCCCCATTACAGGCGCAAAAGCAATCGCAGGGCTAAATTTCTGTGCAGAGTCAATCAGAAGAAGGCAGAGGCAGCTAAATTAACCCAAGGCGCTTCCCAATGGTTCTGCTCACTTAGGTTTTACCTGAAGCACTTTTTTTCCCTACCAGGAGCTGCAGGTTATTAACGCTTTTTGGCGAAAGATGCGCTATTTCAGCAAACTGACTGGCAGCGCTTTCCTGCACCTTCTTTCATTTTGTGACCAAGTGATGCCCAGTCCTTAAATCTGGCCCTCAGAGGGCAATTTTCAAAAGTCACTTATGAGGGTAAACAACAGCTGACGCCCCTAAAGTAACCGCCTGAAGATAAGCACGGTCCTGCACGGAAACGTTCCCACAAGCGCAGACTGTCCGCACGCAAACCAAGTGCAAATTTCAAACTGGAAGCACGCGCGTACTTCCTCTTTGAAAATCGGTGCAAAGGCAGACTGTCTGAAAATTGCGCCCTTGGGTGGCAACTGGCACCAGGAGGCCGGCAAAAACGCGCATAGATTACACCAATTTTCAAAGTGGATGCAGGCGCGGGCGTGAAAGTGACTGCACCGAAACCGCCAGTGCACGATCACACTGCTAAAACGCACACACACAGAAATGTTTCCGGGCAAACGTTACGAGCGTAGGCTTAAAAATACGAAACCACGCGCCGGAGCGCAAACTCCTTCCCAACCTGGGAACGCCCGCCCTTCCGTCTGAGCCTCGCACGCACGGGGGCAGTAGACGCACAGGCTCGCCCCGCACAGCGGGCAGCGGAAAAGGCCCTGGCAAAATTCTCCGCCTTACGTCTTGCACTTCAGAAGGGGATTTTATTCGCCTATCGCTGGTCCCGATGTCGGCCCCCGTCAGTTTCTCCCGGCTCTGCCTGCCCGCTGGCTGGACGTGCTTTAACGGTGGCGAGCAGCGCCTCCCGCCTACGGCCACGCACGATCTCGGCGGGCCCTGGGTTAGGGACACTGCGCTGGGGCCCGAGTCCCGGGGCCTGCTTCTTCCCACAACAGGAGCTCTGTGTGTGTGTGGATCTCGGCCTCCCTTTTCGGACACCACAGTCACTAAACTGAGCCATCCCAAAAAAAATAAGGAGTGGCCCTGGGGGCATGGTTGGGGGTGGCCTCTGACGCAGGGGGGAATTTACTAAGCTGCGCTATGTCAGGAGCCCGTGGGAGGGGCAAAAGCAGGCCTGAGGCTGGCCGGCGCCATTTTTACAATGGTGCAGCCTGACCCGGATGCCGGGGGGGGGGGGGGGGGGGCGCTCCGGCCACCCAGGGGACTTTAAGTGCTTTGTGGGGGTTCTGTGGGGTGGGCTATAGTGGGAAGGGTCTGGGGGGGGGGGGGGGAGGCGCAATTCTTACTACACAAGGGGGCATGGCTTGGGATTAGGGTGAAGAGCCAGGTCTGCAACTTTCACTGCCTCGAGGGGCAGCAGGGTGTTGGGAGATAAAGTCGCATGAGACCCCCCTCCCCTACCAAAGGCTTTTACACTGCTATAGGGGGGGGGGGAGGAGGGGAGAGGCTGGGGACACTAGGTTTTTGTTTTTTTTTTAAACATGGTGGCACCGGGATGAGGGCCCGCCGTCGCGAGCGTCAGCTAAGCCAGGGTATTTTTCACAGTATTTTACCGCTGGGAAACATTCTACAAGATTTGCCATCCAGCAGTACCGATTACCAAAGCTTAATGAACCCCATGCGGCTTTTCCCCCTGGCAGTTTAGAAACAGACCCCCCCCCCCCCCCCCCCCCCCCCCCCCCCCCCACAGACAGCACAAATCAGCTAACATTTAGCTGCTTAGGTCAGGCCGCCCCAAATGGCAGGCCTAAACCTAGCTGATGAGGTTCAGCTAGGCCCGGATTTAGGCACAGGCAGCGCAGGCCGCACAAAGAACTGGCAGCTAAAATCAGGGATGCGCACTCACAGGCCCTGACGTCCCCGTCCCCCCTGCTCCGAGCACAGGCTTCCTGTTACCGGGGAAACCTGTGTGAGGGGCGGGACCGCCGCAGGCTCTCTGAGTGCGCTGCCCGGCTCACAGGCCCTGCATGGATTTTAGATGCCAGCCTAAATAAAGCTGGATGAAAAGAAAGCCTAGAGGAAGCCCAGAGGTGAGGGGGAGACAGATGAGGAACTAAGGGGAGAGGGGAAAAATCTAGGCAGGGCCCTGCCACCTCCAGTGATTTTTTTTCCAGGGGAGGGGGAAGATAAAAGAGGGAACCCCCTCCCCAAGCCTATGGGTGCTTAAGTTTTAAATCCAGCCTTGGGTTCAGCTAAAAAGCTGCTTAACGTAGCTCGCCATACTTTGGCTGGCTAGCGATGCTCTGAAAATCCACACCTAGGTACCAAATTAACAACCACAGGAACAATGCTACAGACAACAAAGTCAGGACCCACCAAGGCTAGCAGGAGACATGGGATGGATTCCAGAACCCAGGATTTTCTCATCAGAGTCTCCAACCAGTCCAACACCTCCCTTCTATGATGCACATCAAGTCAACAATGCTGGTGTGAGGTCATCATTCCGTCCCATTTATGAGATAAACTCACGTTGATGACAGGAAGGACTGATGGCTGCCCACTGCCACCATAAAGCTACAACGTGCGTGCGGAGAGCCAGAGACTAGTGTGAGAAGCAGCCACACCATGAAGCAGTACCCCATGTAAATAATGCCGACAGCAGAGTCTTCAAAAAGATGGTTTACAATTATTTTTGTCATAACATCAAGAACAGGATCCTGTTTCCAACAGTGGCCAATTCAGGTCACAAGCTTTTATTTATTTACAAAAATCTATATTCCGTCCCCTCATCAGATACTGTTCAAGTACCTGGCAGGATCCCAAGAGGTCGACAGATTCCATGCTGCTTATCCCAGAGACAAGCAGTGCATTTCCCAAGTCCACCTTAATAATGGTTAATGACTTTTCTTTTAGGAACTTGACCAAACCTTTTTTAAACCCAGCTACACTGACAGCTTTTACCACATCCTCCGGCAACGAATTCCAGGTTTAATTATGTGTTCTAAAAAAATATTTTCTTCTATTTGTCTTAAATGTATTACCTAGTAATGTCATTGTGTGTCCCCTGGTCTTTGTACTATCTGAAAGCGTAAATAACCAATTCAGGTTTACCCATTCCATGCCACTCATTTTATAGACTTCTATCATATTTCCCTTCAGCCCTCTCTTCTCCAAACGAAGAGTCCTAACCTCTTTAGCCTTTCCTCAAGGGGAATCGTCCATCCCCTTTAACATTTTGATTGCCCTTCTCTGTACCTTTTCTAATTCTTCTATATTATTTTTTAGAAGCGGTGACCAGAACTGCACACAGTACTCAAGATGAGGTTGCACCATGGAGCGATACAGAGACATTAGGATATTCTCTGTTTTATTCTCCATTCCTTTCCTAATAATCCCGAGCATTCTATTTGCTTTCTTGGCTGCTGCTGCACACTGAGCAGAAGATTTCAAAATATTAGCGATGACACCTAGATCCTTTTCCTGGGTGGTTATTCCCAAAGTGGAAGCTTGCATTGTGTAACCATAATTTGGGTTATTCTTCCCTAAGTGCATCACTTTGCCCAGTCTCCCAATCTTGCAAGGTCCTCTTGCAATTTCTCACAATCCTCATGTGATTTAACAACTTTGAATAATTTTGTAGCATCAGCAAATTTGATCCTCTACTTGTTCCTAACTCTAGCTTATTTATATGTTAAAAAGCAGTGGTCCCATGCCACTATTCAACTTTTGCCTTTGAGAAAATTGACCATTTAGCCCTACTCTCTGTTTCCATCTTTTAACCAGTTCTATCCACAACAAGACATTGCCACCTATCCCATGCCTTTTTAATTTCCTCAAGAGTCTCCTCAAGACTATGTCAAACACTTTCTCAAAATCAAGATACACTATATCAACTATATCATGTTTATTCAAGCCTTCAAAAAATGAGGATTGGTGAAGCAAACCTCTCTTGGCTAAATTCATGTTGGCTTTGTCCCATTAAACTATGTCTATCTCTATATTCAGTAATTATATTCCTTTTAATAGTTTCAACCATTTTTCCTGGCAATGACATCAGACTCACCGATCTGTAGTTTCCTGGAACACATCTGGAGCCCTTTATAGAAACTGACATTACGTTGCAAACCCTCCAGTCTTCAGGTACCATAGACGATTTTAATGATATTTTACAAATTACTAATAGCAGGTCCACAATTTCATTTTTCAGTTCTTTCAGCACTCTGGGATGTATACTATCTGGTCAAGGTGATTTGTTACTCTTTACTTTGTTAATTTGCTCTATCACATCTTCCTCTGAATCATTACCTTTAAATATCACTTCTGGCATAGGCATCTGCCTTATATCTTCCTCAGCAAAGACCAAAGCAAAGAATTCATTTAATCTTTCTGCTATGGCCTTGTCCTCCCTTAGAGCCCCTTTTACCTCTCAGTTATCTAATGGTCCAACTGATTCCCTCATTGACTTTTTGCTTCGAACGTATCTGAAAAAGATTTTATTATGAGTTTTTGCTCCCACAGCATCTGAGTTGCTAGTGCTTATGCTGTTTCCTGCTTTTTTAATTTGGATCCCTTTTCCATTTCTTGACAGATGTTCTTTTAGATATTATAGCCTGTCTCACCTCACCTTTTAACCTTGTCGATCATTGTTTCCTTCCACCTTTCTTAATGCGTGGAATACATCTGTTCTGGGCTTCCAAGATGATATTTTTAAACAAGGTCCACGCCTGATGTAAACTCTCAAACTTTGTAGCTACTCTTTTCAGTTTTTCCTAACAATTTTCTTTAATTTATCAAAGTCATGCCTTTTGAAAGTTAAATGCTTTTGCAATAGACTTCTTTAGTGCACTTCCTCCAGCTATTAAGTCAAATTTGATAATGATGTAATCACTATTGCCAAGTGGCACCAACACTGTTACCTCTCGCACCAAATCCTGTGGTTCCACTAAGGATTAAGTCTAAAATAGTTTCCCCTCTTTTTGGTTCTTGTACCAGCTGCTCCATGAAGCAGTCATTTATTTCACCTAGGAATTTTACCTCTCTCTCTAGCATGTGACATTCATACAGTCAATATTGGAGTAATTGAAATCTCCCATTATTACTGTGCCATTGATTCTTTTTCAGGTTCACTGATGCAGTCAGCATAGAAACATTATTCATCTACAAAATATCTTAAGCTTCAAGGCAGGTCAGTAACAGCTACTGCTTACCATTTTGGTAAAGCTATTAGATTCACCAAGAGAAGGTCCTGTCAGACAAATCTGATTGATTTTTTTGACTGGGTGACTAAAGAACTGGATCGAGAAAGAGCGCTCGATGTGATCTACTTGGATTTCAGTAAAACCTTTGATATGGTCCTGCATAGGAGACTTGTGAATAAATTGAGAAGCTTGGGAATAAGTGCCAAGGTGGTGGCATGGATTACAAACAGGTTGACGGACAGAAGACAGCGTGTGATGGGAAATGGAACCTACTCTGAAGAGAGAATGGTGTTAAGTGGAGTGCCAGAGGGATTAGTTTTGTGACCTGTTCTGCTCAATATCTTTGTGAGCGACATTGCGGAAGGGATAGAAGGTAAAGTTTGCATATTTGTGGAAGATCTGCAACAGAGTGGATATGCTGGAAGGAGTAGAGAGAATGAGACATGATTTAAGGAAGTTTGAAGAGCGGTCGAAGATATGGCAACTGGGATTCAATGCCAAGACGTGCAGAGTCCTGCATCTGGGGTGCAGTAATCCAAAAGAGCTGTATGTGATGGGGGGTGAAGGGCTGTTTTGCACGGAGCAAGAGAAAGACCTTGGGATGATAGTGTCTAACGATCTGAAGACAGAGAAGCAATGGGACAAGGCGATAGCTAAAGCCAGAAGAATGCTGGATTGCATAGAGAGAGGAATAACCAGTAAGAAAGGAGGTGATAATCCCCTTGTACAGGTCCTTGGTGAGGCCTCACCTGGAATACTGGGTTCAATTCTGGAGACCGTATCTCAAAAGGGATAGAGACAGGATGGAGGTGGTGCAGAGAAGGGCGACCAAAAAGGTGGAGGGTCTCTATCAGAACACTTATGAGGAGAGGCTGAAGGATTTGAATATGAATACCCTGGAGGAGAGGAGGTGCAGGAGAGATAGGATACAGACCTTCAGATACCTGAAAGGTTTTAATGATGCACAATCAACAACAAACTTTTTCTGTTGCAAAGAAATGAGTGGAACTAGGGGTCACGTAATGAAACTCCAGGGAAGACGCCTCAGAACCAAAGTCAGGAAATATTTCTTCCCGGAGAGGGTGGTAGATGCCTGGAATGCCCTTCTGGAGGAGGTGGTGAAAACAAAAATGGTGAATCCCCTAAAGGCCAGAGGATGGGAATGAAGAAAAGAGTGCATGGGGGTAACTTGCTGGTGTGGGAGTTACTTACTACCCTTAACCAATAAGCCTGAAACTCTTGATGCAACGTCAACATTGCTCTCTGCTTCAAAGGCAGGAGATAAATGGGAATTGGACCCAAACAGCAACCAACAAGTGCCCTGACTTTGACGGTATGGGAAACTGAAAAGTATGGGGGGACTTGTATGGCACAGCAGAAACTACCATAAGCTTGCTGGGCAGAGTGGATGGAGCTTTGGTGATTTTCTGCCCTCATTTCTATGTATCTGTGTTTCACAAGTAGTGCTAGCCATGACTAAAACACATTTTAAAAGAGATTGCTTGATAAGATCGTGCAGAGACGCCTCTGCCAGGAACATCACAGAAACTTTGGAAGCGTTCAGGTATTCTTTGCTCTGTGCTTCTCAGGTTCCACGATGCGTGCGCGTTTATCCACGGGATACAGAGACGGCCCTGAGAGGGGTGGAGGTCGGGGAAGGGAGGAGAGGAAAGAACAATGTGCATGCATGTGATTTTCAAACCTATGCACATTATTTTACGCCCAGCCCTCCCCGAGGCCCCTACAAGTAGCAGGTGCAGAGCGCATGGACACTTTTAAAGGGAGGGACGTGGCACTTGCAGTTTTCAACGTGGGCAGTAAAACTTTGAAAATGCGCGTAAATTCTGTGCGTTAAATGTGCCCGCGCAGCCCACACCCTGCACGGCTTGTCCGGAAACCTCACCCTATTCTGCCATCTCAGACACGGGACTGCATTCCTCAGGAGGTCACAGAATGGCTCAGGAGGTCGTTCAGCCCACACCCTGCACGGCTTGTCCGGAAACCTCACCCTATTCTGCCATCTCAGACACGGGACTGCATTCCTCAGGAGGTCACAGAATGGCTCAGGAGGTCGTTCAGCCCAAACCCTGCTGCTCTCCAGACAGACTTCACCAGGGCTCAGCTGAGAGTTACAAAACGACCCTGAATCGCTCCTCTCATGTAAAGCCCGTTACAGCCAACCGCCACATTAGTGTTCATTAACCAAAGCCGGGGGCAGTCAGAACGCCGTCACCTCACCAGGATCTGAAATGCAAGGCCACAGGGCGACAGCCGTCATCAGCCAGGAACCTCAGCAACTTGGGAGACCCACTGAGCCTGGGGCGAAGGGCCCCAAAAGACAGGCGAGGGGAACGCCCTGCTCCCGAGTCCCAGCAGCCTCCCAGAGAAACCCAGAAGAGGAAGCAGAGCAAAACACCAGCTGCCTGCGCCCTTCTCAGTCTCGCAAGGTGCGAGTCTCCTCATTACATCTGAGATGATAGGGTTTGCCTCCTTCACTTTATTCGGCAGCGAGCACCTTTAGTCTGCTTGCAGAGCTGCCTCCCTCCGCTTTATCTGAGGAGATGGCCTTCCCAGGAGGACTCTGCCAGGAGTTCCCCCAGTGAGGGAAGCCCCACAGGACTCAGGTGGTTGGGGGGGGGGGGGGGAGAGAGAGGACGCCACGGGCTTCTCCTGCAGCTTGCAATATCGCCTTCTCTTTCTTTCACAACTTAGCAGAATCTTCTACATATTTTTTCTAAATATTCTCCCTGGAGCTGCCTTTCCCTCTGAAGCACCTGGAGAACGCTCTCTAATTGCACGAGGAAGCCCTGAGCCTCAGGAACCTGTATCTGCAAATGAGATGAAATTCCTGTTCTGCCAGGGGAACACTCTGCACATGGGGGCCATGAAAGAAGTCTAAAAGAGACAACCAGCTGTGATTTACATCGCAAGGAAGGCGCGACTGATTCCATGGAGAGGAGGGGAGAACACCAGGTGCACAGGCCGCAAGAAATAGCAAAGTGAGAACATTGCCACATCCAGAACCAACCTGATAATGTAACGTGATGCAAAGACAAGATTAAGACACTGAGCGGCAGATTCATCTCCACCTAAACCGAGTTGTGCATAAGAGCTCCCTAATTCTATCTTATTGTATGGATCTCTATGGCAAAACAGGGGTTTTGCATGCTCTGTGGTTTATTGCTCTGCCTGTGACCCTATTTCCCCAGCGAGCTCATTTCCTGTCTGCTGGTCTGCAGGTGGTGTTTGACCTCTGCACTGTCGTTCAAACAGAGGCTTTGGAAGGTGGCTTGATCAGCATATGCAACACTGAAACACTCTGCAGTGCCATTGGCCATAAAGCCGTTAGTATTGTGTGTTCTGATTGGCCCTGGAGACAGAGAACTCGCCCTGAGGGTTCTGGAACTCTCCAGTCTTGCCCGGGAGTACAGAGGGATCAGAGCTCTGTGCTGAGGACCTGTTCAGCCTTTTTCCTGACCTCCCCAGGCACTAACCAAGTAGTGAAAAGCATTTAGCTAGTTTCTACAGTTTAATCCTTGTTGTTTTACCTGTTTCTGTTTGTAGTTTAAATCTTACATCCGTGCACTGTTCTTACTTTTTCTTAATAAACTTATTAGTTTCTTAGCTCTGCCTCTCTTGGACTGACTATCGATCCCGGTATTGTCTGTGTATTTGGTCTGGGGTGTATTTCTGGGAATGGTGTGACCCTTGGTTGTGAGGGGTCTTAGTGTCCCTAGAAACCACCAGGAGATAGATTGTGAGCGGGGAAGTTGCCCAGAGGCAGGCAGGAGGTTGCCAGTGTAAGAGATGTTGTGCAGGTGCAGAGGGGCTTGGGCAGTGCTTGGCAGGACCCTCCGGGTGGCCACAAGGCTTTACCCCTCACACCCCCACAGCTAAGGATCCTCTGTGCTTATCCCAGGCTTTACCCCTCACTCCCTCACAGCTAAGGATCCTCTGTGCTTATCCCAGGCTTTACCCCTCACTCCCCCACAGCTAAGGATCCTCTGTGCTTATCCCAGGCTTAACCCCTCACTCCCCCACAGCTAAGGATCCTCTGTGCTTATCCCAGGCTTTACCCCTCACTCCCTCACAGCTAAGGATCCTCTGTGCTTATCCCAGGCTTTACCCCTCACTCCCTCACAGCTAAGGATCCTCTGTGCTTATCCCAGGCTTTACCCCTCACTCCCCCACAGCTAAGGATCCTCTGTGCTTATCCCAGGCTTAACCCCTCACTCCCCCACAGCTAAGGATCCTCTGTGCTTATCCCAGGCTTTACCCCTCCACTCCCTCACAGCTAAGGATCCTCTTGTGCTTATCCCAGGCTTTACCCCTCACTTTCCTCACAGCTAAGGATCCTCTGTGCTTATCCCAGGCCTTTACCCCTCACTCCCCCACAGCTAAGGATCCTATGCTTAGCTTACCCTCCCATCCCCCCATGATCTCTTGTATCCCAGCGTTACCCCTCACTCCTTCACCAGCTAAGGATCCTCTGTGCTTATCCCAGGCTTTACCCCTCACTCCCTCACAGCTAAGGATCCTCTGTGCTTATCCCAGGCTTTACCCCTCACTCCCCCACAGCTAAGGATCCTCTGTGCTTATCCAGGCTTACCCCTCACTCCCCCCACAGCTAAGGATCCTCTGTGCTTATCCAAGGCTTTACCCCTCACTCCCTCACAGCTAAGGATCCTCTGTGCTTATCCCAGGCTTTACCCCTCACTCCCCCACAGCTAAGGATCCTCTGTGCTTATCCCAGGCTTTACCCCTCACTCCCCCACAGCTAAGGATCCTCTGTGCTTATCCCAGGCTTTACCCCTCACTCCCCCACAGCTAAGGATCCTCTGTGCTTATCCCAGGCTTTACCTCTCACTCCCCCACAGCTAAGGATCCTCTGTGCTTATCCCAGGCTTTACCCCTCACTCCCCCACAGCTAAGGATCCTCTGTGCTTATCCCAGGCTTTACCCCTCACTCCCCCACAGCTAAGGATCCTCTGTGCTTATCCCAGGCTTTACCCCTCACTCCCCTCACAGCTAAGGATCCTCTGTGCTTATCCCAGGCTTTACCCTCACTCCCCCACAGCTAAGGATCCTCTGTGCTTATCCCAGGCTTACCCCTCACTCCCCCACAGCTAAGGATCCTCTGTGCTTATCCCAGGCTTTACCCTCTCACTCCCCCACAGCTAAGGATCCTCTGTGCTTATCCCAGGCTTTCCCTCTCACTCCCCCACAGCTAAGGATCCTCTGTGCTTATCCCAGGCTTTACCCCTCACTCCCCCACAGCTAAGGATCCTCTGTGCTTATCCCAGGCTTTACCCCTCACTCCCCCACAGCTAAGGATCCTCTGTGCTTATCCCAGGCTTTACCCCTCACTCCCCTCACAGCTAAGGATCCTCTGTGCTTATCCCAGGCTTTACCTCTCACTCCCCCACAGCTAAGGATCCTCTGTGCTTATCCCAGGCTTTACCTCTCACTCCCCCACAGCTAAGGATCCTCTGTGCTTATCCCAGGCTTTACCTCTCACTCCCCCACAGCTAAGGATCCTCTGTGCTTATCCCAGGCTTTACCTCTCACTCCCCCACAGCTAAGGATCCTCTGTGCTTATCCCAGGCTTTTCCCTCTCACTCCCCCACAGCTAAGGATCCTCTGTGCTTATCCCAGGCTTTACCCCTCACTCCCCCACAGCTAAGGATCCTCTGTGCTTATCCCAGGGTTTACCCCTCACAGCTAAGGAGCCTCTGTGCTTATCCCAGGCTTTACCCCTCACTCCCCCACAGCTAAGGATCCTCTGTGCTTATCCCAGGCTTTACCCCTCATTACCCCACAGCTAAGGATCCTCTGTGCTTATCCCAGGCTTTACCCCTCACAGCTAAGGAGCCTCTGTGCTTATCCCAGGCTTTACCCCTCACTCCCCCCACAGCTAAGGATCCTCTGTGCTTATCCCAGGCTTTATCCCTCACTCCCCCACAGCTAAGGATCCTCTGTGCTTATCCCAGGCTTTACCTCTCACTCCCCCACAGCTAAGGATCCTCTGTGCTTATCCCAGGCTTTACCCCTCATTACCCCACAGCTAAGGATCCTCTGTGCTTATCCCAGGCTTTACCCCTCACTCCCCCACAGCTAAGGATCCTCTGTGCTTATCCCAGGCTTTACCTCTCACTCCCCTCACAGCTAAGGATCCTCTGTGCTTATCCCAGGCTTTTACCCCTCACTCCCCCACAGCTAAGGATCCTCTGTGCTTATCCCAGGCTTTACCTCTCACTCCCCCACAGCTAAGGATCCTCTGTGCTTATCCCAGGCTTTACCCCTCACTCCCCCACAGCTAAGGATCCTCTGTGCTTATCCCAGGCTTTACCCCTCACTCCCCCACAGCTAAGGATCCTCTGTGCTTATCCCAGGCTTTACCCCTCACTCCCCCACAGCTAAGGATCCTCTGTGCTTATCCCAGGCTTTACCCCTCACTCCCTCCCTCAGCTAAGGATCCTCTGTGCTTATCCCAGACTTTACCTCTCACTCCCCCACAGCTAAGGATCCTCTGTGCTTATCCCAGGCTTTACCTCTCACTCCCCCACAGCTAAGGATCCTCTGTGCTTATCCCAGGCTTTACTCCTCATTACCCCACAGCTAAGGATCCTCTGTGCTTATCCCAGGCTTTACCCCTCACTCCCCCACAGCTAAGGATCCTCTGTGCTTATCCCAGGCTTTACCTCTCACTCCCCTCACAGCTAAGGATCCTCTGTGCTTATCCCAGGCTTTACCCCTCACTCCCCCACAGCTAAGGATCCTCTGTGCTTATCCCAGGCTTTACCCCTCACTCCCCCACAGCTAAGGATCCTCTGTGCTTATCCCAGGCTTTACCCTCACTCCCCCACAGCTAAGGATCCTCTGTGCTTATCCCAGGCTTTACCCCTCACTCCCCCACAGCTAAGGATCCTCTGTGCTTATCCCAGGCTTTACCTCTCACTCCCCCACAGATAAGGATCCTCTGTGCTTATCCCAGGCTTTACCCCTCATTACCCCACAGCTAAGGATCCTCTGTGCTTATCCCAGGCTTTATCCCTCACTCCCCCACAGCTAAGGATCCTCTGTGCTTATCCCAGGCTTTACCTCTCACTCCCCTCACAGCTAAGGATCCTCTGTGCTTATCCCAGGCTTTACCCCTCACTCCCCCACAGGTAAGGATCCTCTGTGCTTATCCCATGCTTTACCCCTCACTCCCCCACAGCTAAGGATCCTCTGTGCTTATCCCAGTCTTTACCCCTCACTCCCCCACAGCTAAGGATCCTCTGTGCTTATCCCAGGCTTTACCTCTCACACCCCCACAGCTAAGGATCCTCTGTGCTTATCCCAGGCTTTACCCCTCACTCCCCCACAGCTAAGGATCCTCTGGTGCTTATCCCAGGGTTTACCTGTCCACCCCCCACAGCTAAGGATCCTCTGTGCTTATCCCAGGCTTTACCTCTCGCACCCCCACAGCTAAGGATCCTCTGTGCTTATCCCAGGCTTTACCTCTCACTCCCTCACAGCTAAGGATCCTCTGTGCTTATTCCAGGCTTTACCTCTCACACCCCCACAGCTAAGGATCCTCTGTGCTTATCCCAGGCTTTACCCCTCACTCCCCCACAGCTAAGGATCCTCTGTGCTTATCCCAGGCTTTACCCCTCACTCCCCACAGCTAAGGATCCTCTGTGCTTATCCCAGGCTTTACCCCTCACTCCCCCACAGCTAAGGATCCTCTGTGCTTATCCCAGGCTTTACCTCTCACTCCCTCACAGCTAAGGATCCTCTGTGCTTATCCCAGGCTTTACCCCTCACTCCCTCACAGCTAAGGATCCTCTGTGCTTATCCCAGGCTTTACCCCTCACTCCCCCACAGCTAAGGATCCTCTGTGCTTATCCCAGGCTTTACCCCTCACTCCCCCACAGCTAAGGATCCTCTGTGCTTATCCCAGGCTTTACCCCTCACTCCCCCACAGCTAAGGATCCTCTCTGCTTATCCCAGGCTTTACCTCTCACTCCCCCACAGCTAAGGATCCTCTGTGCTTATCCCAGGCTTTACCCCTCACTCCCCCACAGCTAAGGATCCTCTGTGGTTATCTCAGGCTTTACCCCTCACTTCCCTACAGCTAAGGATCCTCTCTGCTTATCACAGGCTTTACCTCTCACTCCCCCACAGCTAAGGATCCTCTGTGCTTATCCCAGGCTTTACCCCTCACTCCCCCACAGCTAAGGATCCTCTGTGCTTATCCCAGGCTTTACCTCTCACTCCCCCACAGCTAAGGATCCTCTGTGCTTATCCCAGGCTTTACCTCTCACTCCCCCACAGCTAAGGATCCTCTGTGGTTATCTCAGGCTTTACCCCTCACTCCCCCACAGCTAAGGATCCTCTGTGGTTATCTCAGGCTTTACCCCTCACTCCCCCACAGCTAAGGATCCTCTGTGCTTATCCCAGGCTTTACCTCTCACTCCCCCACAGCTAAGGATCCTCTGTGGTTATCTCAGGCTTTACCCCTCACTCCCCCACAGCTAAGGATCCTCTGTGGTTATCTCAGGCTTTACCCCTCACTCCCCCACAGCTAAGGATCCTCTGTGCTTATCCCAGGCTTTACCCCTCACTCCCTCACAGCTAAGGATCCTCTGTGGTTATCTCAGGCTTTACCCCTCACTTCCCTACAGCTAAGGATCCTCTGTGCTTATCCCAGGCTTTCTCAAAATCTGTTGCTGTTTCTGCCTCCCCAGGGATGCTGTTCCATGCATCCAGCATCCTTTCTCTGAAGAAATGTTTCCCAGTGTTACTCCTGAGTCCTCGTATTCTGATCTCTTATTCTAGAACTTTAGAACTTCTGAACACTGTTTGCACATCTCGGGCTGCCCCTGTCTCTATGATGTCTCCCATCCTGTAGAGTCCTCAACAAATCAACTTTAATAGGAAACCAAGGATGAACGGAGCAGGAATTCATCCAATAAACTGCAGTCAACAGGCATCGGGGGGGGGGGGGGGGAGATTTATAATAACAGATCGACTAAAAATTGTTTCTCTTCCCGTTGAAACACGAGAGGGCAAATGAAATACATAGGAAGACATTGGGGCGTATTCAGAGCCGTTTGCGTCCCCAACAAGGCACTGCTCCTAACCCCCGGGCTAGCTGCAGCAGAACTGCGTAAAAGTGAAAGCAACAGCACTGGCAAAACCAGATATCGATAATTCAGCCGTCTGGGAACCCAAATTATTAAGATAAGATCTTTTACAATACGGATTCTTTCCCTTCGTCTCCAAAATTAGATAAGTCTGCTTTGATATTAATTTCAGATTTTGGTGTATATAAGGAATTTTAATAAACTGGTTTTTATATTTTTAAGCACTCCCCCGCCCCCCCGTCTGAGGCCCTCCTAGCATTATGAATCAAAGCCAATCGGGGGCGCTGCTGTGCAGATTGTCATCAGAGATCCCCCCCGTGCAGGCATCACAATGATACATGTAAAGGTTTAATACAGCAGGCACAGCTGAAGAGTGGGTCTTCAGCAGAACCCCCACGCTGGTCTCACAATGATGCACGTAAAGCACGAATACAGCAGGGACAGCTGAAGATTGGGTCTTCAGCAGAACCCCCATGGTGGTCTCACAATGATGCACGTACAGCATGAATACAGCAGGGACAGCTGAAGAGTGGGTCTTCAGCAGAACCCCCATGCTGGTCTCACAATGATGCACGTAAAGCATGAATACAGCATGGGCAGCTGAGGGGCAAATTCTCCTCAAAGCTCCATGCAGGGGTGACACTAGTATATCAAAATAATAAACACTGCACGGACAGCTGAAGATCAGATTTTTATCAGAACCCCATGCAGGTATGACAATGATACAAATAAAGCATGAATACAGCACGGACAGCTGAAGAACAAACTTGGGAAAGGAGATTTTAAAAACAAGCGGTCTAGCCTCATTTACAGATGTAGACTTCAGTTCTCAAGAAAGAGCAAAAACATCATACAATTTTATCAGGACTATAAAGAAAGTGCAAGTGGCCACAAAAAGCCACAACACAGCAGCCGATATACATTTTGAAGATGCAACCTTCCTATAATGAGGCACTAGGGACTCTTTTCTCAGAGCCAGAACTCCTATAGAACAAATCTGTAAGTGAGTGAGGAGACTGAGGCCTCATGCAATAACAGAAACGAATGTAAACGAGGAAGCGAAAGCCACCTGCTGCAACTTCTACCTTCTGCTGAATTCTCCTGGCTTTTTTCATCGGCAAACAGTTGTGGAAGATGCTGAAATCAAAACATTTGTCTGAGCTTCTCTCTGCTCCCATCGTGCCAAATTCCCATCTTCCAAACCCGCCGTCCTAGACCAGACTAACCCCCGGACGGGAGGGTGCCCAGCTCACTGCACTTCTGGGCTCATCTCTAAGACCTGTGGTTCTGAGGAGTCCGCGGGCGAGCCCTTCCTGCCACGCTTCTGTGCCCCCACCAAGCCTGCAGCACCAGCCCTGGTTTGCTGACGCACTTGGAAGCCTTTGAGGACTGCACCTTTCAAAAACAGGCTAAGTCAATTAGTCTTAGCAAGGCTGGAAAGATGTTCCCTTGTGAGGAGCAGAAAATACAGCAGCATGCGCTATACATAACACAGAGACATGAGAACCAGTCCTGCCTGGGGCATGACGCGAGCCTTCCTCCGGGGCTGAAGAGCCGCGCTGCACACCAGCGCCATCTCGCATCCACGACGCCGTACCCAGACCTCAAAGTAAAGTCCCCGTGAATGGGCCTGAGCTCAGCAAAGAGCCAGAACCCTTCTAGTGTTCTCCACGCATTTTTCTTTTCATGGATTTTTTCGTGAATTTGGTGCTCCTCACACACACACACACACCCCCCCATACACTGCCCCACCACAGTACAGGTTTGTCGTGGGCCTGGGCCACAGATCAGGAACTTTGCAGAAGTGAGACCCATGTGCATACACATGAATGTGAATATTAAAATGAAACAGAGCCCAAGGTTGCACAAAAATGATCTCTTAATAAGCAAGTGAACATTACTGACCTTCTAATAGCTAATACATCACATATTCATCCAGCCAATTCGTTTACATTATGAGCCAATGTTACACAAACAATTCACTAATTAATATACAACCCCCCCAACAGATGTCATTTCCCCTTTGATTGTGCTAGTTACTGAAGAGCATGCTTTTGATTTTCAAACTCATTGATAATTTGTGCACTGTGTCCCACAAGGTTTCTGCCCACGCAGCTGAGTTTGTTAACCACCTGTTCTGTCAAGAAACCCAACAAAATTGCCCCCGGTTTTCAACACCCAAGACCGTGTTTGGACTTAGTGGACCCGTGGACTTAGTCACAGAGACAGGAAGAGTCTTCCAACTCCCGTGTCTAGATCAAATAATCCGTCAATCCTACTCATCTGATGCGCAAGTGTGATCGGACAGGAGTGATGCTCAAGAAGAACCGAGCCCGACGGAAAATAAACAACCATTCCACGACAACGGCACCCACCAGCCTAGGAATTCCAGATATTTGGCCCCATCTCTCCACGCCCCCCACGCTAGAACCTAGAGCCAAGACACTGGGAGTAAAACTTTTTCATGCTTGGCAATCCAAAAATAGCCAATCAAAGGCAAATTTATCAGTCTATGAAAGTGCAAATGATTTCCCAAAGTACAAGAAGCCCTTATAATTGCACTCAGGTTGGCTGGTGAGGACACACCAGGATGCCAGGCCACACTTCAATCTCGTGCGGCTACAGAAGGTTGCAGACGGGCATATTTCTAAGGAGACGTGACTGTCTTTATAGCTTCAGTGGCTAAGTCACAGTGCAAAAGTAAGGTCCTAATTAACAAAGGCACCCCAAGAATATCTGGCTAACTTTGCAGGGTGGGTGCTGATGATTGTGCCTGGCTATCTGTAAGATAAGTTTATCTGGCTAACTTTAGGACAGCCCTTCAGCTGGGCTAAAGTTATCCAACTATGTTAGCTAGATAATGCTGAAAATCGGTATTTATCCAGCTAACTTAGCCAGATAGTCAACTCCACCCCATAACGACCAGTCCAACCAGCAAGATAACTCAGAGCTAGTCAGCGCAGCTGGATGTTCAAATCCCACCATTTCTCTCGCTAACCTAGGACCTGATTCGTTAAGGCTTTCCTCCCGCTCTATCAGGGCCGATGCAATATAGTGTGCTCAGGCTAGCGCACCGGGTAACACGTTATTGGATGCGCGTTTTGGAGGCGCTGAAATAACCCCCCCGATGAAATACGGGGATCAGCACGTCCAAAACACACGTCCAATTGAGCGCATGGCTATTAGCGTTCATCACGTGCAAGTTCCACGCACGTGAGGCTATTAACTATTACCCCGCGCTGCCAAAGGTTGCCGTGCGGCCGAGGCGCCCATTTTAACGCGGCAAATGTAATGCCTGCACGGGAGCTGGCGATAAAGCATGCTGCGCTCAAGGGCTCACCGAAAAAAAACAACCCCCAAAGTCCTGCTTTCTGTGCTTCCTCCTTTTAGTACTGTCACGATACGAAGTAGGAGGAGGCACAGAAAGCAGAGTCGTGCTGCGCGCCAGGGCTCAATAAAACAATAATAATCCTGATTTCTGTGGGTGCAGCCCCTGCCGGCAGTAAGCGAAGGAGCGAACAGATAAATAGCAAGTGCCCGACACTCACCGACGATTGGTCCATTCACTGTCACATGACAGTGAAAGGGCCAATCCCCTTTCAGAAGGTTGTCCTGCATGGGGATTGGTCCTTTTCAGTCAGTGAAAAGGACCAATCCCCTTTCAGAAGGTTGTCCTGCATGGGGATTGGTCCTTTTCAGTCAATGAAAAGGACCAATCCCCTTTCAGAAGGTTGTCCTGCATGGGGATTGGTCCTTTTCAGTCAGTGAAAAGGGCCAATCCCCTTTCAGAAGATTGTCCTGCATGGGGATTGGTCCTTTTCAGTCAGTGAAAAGGACCAATCCCCTTTCAGAAGGTTGTCCTGCATGGGGATTGGTCCTTTTCAGTCAGTGAAAAGGACCAATCGGGGGCCAGCCCTGCTGGGGGGGTGGGGAGGGAGCTCTGGCCAGGCTGTTACGGGCGCACAGCCGCGTCTCCTGGGCACCCGACAGACAAGTTATACGCCGCGCGTCCCTTTTAGCGCGGCGGCTCGCTTGTCCAACGCACTGAGCGCCCAGGAGAGGTGGACGTGCGCGCGTTCAGTGCACTGATATTGCATGGGCCTGTCTGTCTACGGAGAAATGCTTAGTAAATGAGGCCCTTGGCTGGACCAATGATGCCGAACATGGACCTCCATCTCTTCTTTCTATGTCGGTGTCAGGGCCACTTGCCCTGATTCGGCTTGGCCGAGTGTTTTTGAGGTGGACCCGAGATGGTGCCTCTCAGCTTCCTTTACATGAATACCTGCATCTATCTTTTACTCTCCGATTGGTTCTGTGTTGCGTGTTTGTGCCTAGCCTACTTCTGGACTGGTCCAGCAGGAGCCCAGCCCCTAGCACTCAGGATATTCCAGGCTTTCCCTGGCTGGGCTCCTGCCTGGTTCACCTGACCATGTCCTTGTTCCTTGCCTGCTTCCTGAAGAACCTGCCTGCCTGGACTACCTAGTTTGCCTTCTGGGCTTGCTCTGCCCATTGAAGGAAGAGTGGCACTTCATTTGAACGTCCCTTGCTCTATAATAATATATATTTTTTAATTTTTTGCTCATTTTTTCCAACGAATGCTCACGGTACGTTACAGCATGGTTAGTATTCAGGTACAATAAAAGAGGAAACAGAAGATGAAGTGACTTGCCCAAGGTCAGTGGCAGAAGCAGGATTTGAACTCTGGTTTCACTGGTTTTCAGCCCATTGCTCTAAGCACCGCAAGGCCACGCCCTCTCACTGCGTGGCTACACGGGACGAGAGCCTGCGTGCGCTAAACAGCACCTACAGCCTTGTCCTCCCCTTTTGCCCAGGCTGTGTCCACTAATCACAGCTCGGCTGTAGGCTTGGGGTCCCTGACTGCCCACATTCCAGCCAGGAGTCCTTACCACACAACTGTGCGGGCGAACCCGGTATGTGCAACATAAGCCTACAGTGCAGAGACGCTTCGTTAAGACATTTCCACCCATGCCAGATCCTGCACCCAGCGGAATCTGGATCTGCACTGACCACAACACCGTAGCCAGAAATGTTCTGACTGCTAAAGACAAGTAACACAGAGGTCCATATTCAAAAAGTTGAGTTATCCAGCTAACTTCGATATTCAAAGTTAAGTCTGGTTGGAGCAAAGAACTGTCCTGCATTTAGCCGGATAACGTTGGCTGGCTACGTTCAATAGTGAGGCTGCACCACTGAATATACCTCCAAACTTATCCGGCTAACTTTGCTATCTGGACAGTGACTGAGTATGGACCTCATGGCTACCACTTCCTGTGCCTGGGAACTGCTAATCACGTTTAGGAGTCACCACTGTGGCTAGAATGTGCACCAGTGCTTGCTACAGTGCCTTTACTGCGTGCAGTATGTAACGTGGACGCATTAACACCACGAATGTGGCATTAGGACGCCCAACACAGCCACATTAAAAATAACCTGACTGGGTGATCTTTTAAAGCAGCCATCAATTTAAATATGCAGATACGATGGCAAGGTGCTCATTAATCACTGCCACAGGATTTGCATAGCTGAGGGAAATTTAGCTGCATCATAGGAGGTGCAGTCAAAACTGCTAGTGCAGTGACGGCGTTGATGCACTAGCAATTAACCCCTGGGGGGATGCAGTGCCCTAAGCCCACCTCTGCACCCGTCCCCGACTCAAGCACCCTCCCCACCAACAGCAGACAGCCACTTCCTGCCCACTGACACAGCAAAGATCCCCTTAATCACCTCCCCCCCTCAGAATTTCCTGCCCATCCACCCCCTCCTCAGGACTGCTGCTTTGCTGGGCTTCCTTGGCCTGCACATGCAACATGTGGGCCGTTCAGCCGAGAGCCAGCCAAGCGGCAGGAGACAGGGGGGAGTTCTGGGCAAGAGATCAGGGCGGGGGCTTTAAACGGGGAGACCTCATAGCATTGGACCCTCGGCGGTGGGCTGAGGGGGGCTTTCGCTGTCTGCAGGGGGGGGTGAGGAGTGCTTGAGCGTGGGAGATATCCGCAGGATCCAGCGGGGAGGCTGCCAGACTGCCACCCAGGCCGGGATCTCCTGCAGTCTGTACCAGCGAGGCTCCCATCTCGGGGGTCAGCGAGAAGGGGCTGCAGGAGAGGGCACAGAGGACCAGGAGCATGAACAAGGCCGCCTCCAGTTTTACACTACCTGCTTAATGCATGACGTTAGGGTGATGGATGCCAAGTGAAACTGTGGTTTAACATGCGTGCTAAAACTACGCATGTTACCTGGCAATCTTAGCAGACAGAGCCCCTTGGTCCTTGAAAAACTAGCAAGCCACAGCAAAAGAGCCATATCTCAAAAAGAAGCGGCACACGTGGGGGTCAGACTGGACATTTTTCTCCAAATATCCGCTAAGGGAGATTTTGCCATGGAAGGCATCCAACTTCTTAGCATCAGCCAAACAGGTCTCCCGGCACTTCCTTTCCCCTCCCGCCTTCCAGATACCATAAAGGAACTGCAGCTTTAGCCTCCGCGGCTCAACCTTACTGTCAGCAGGAAACAGAGAAGCAGAGCAGATGTCGGCAGCGAAGGAGCACTCGGTCCTCCGGCTATGCCAGTTTGTGCCTGTCCAGGTCTAAGTTCCGCCTGCGGCACCTGGAGACCCCCCCAATTCCTGTCGCCTACGGCGGGGGCATGCTCCGATTTCTGCGGGCCGCACCGTTACGCTGGCTCCTGAGGGGGCCAATCATGAGTTTACGGGGATGTCTGAAGTCACAATCCCTTCTTAAAGAGGCACTTCAATCTGCAACCTAGCCGGCTGAAGCTCAAATGCTACCCAGGGATGCACGAGGCCTAATATCTTTAAAACGCAAAGTTAATTTCTCCAGCATCTGGGGCTGGTGCACACCAAGAAAATCCCTGCTCCCTCTCCAGCAGAGGCCTCCTGGTGGGCCCAGCAGGAGGCCAGAGGGCAATGAGAAAGAATAGTGTCTTCTTGTAGCACTGTATATAGTGCTATGCTCTCGCATTAGGTACCTACAAGGAGCATTTCAACCTAGCTGACCTTTTCCAATCGGCTAGGCTGAAGTGCCTCTTTAAGACACAGCTTATGACTGGCTCCTAACAAGTCACTATTGCTTTCACTGGAAGCTTGCCAGGGAGGAAGCCTTCTTAAGACCCCGGCGTGGACGCCAAGAATTGTCTCTAGCGGCATTTTGGAACCTCTGGTCTGAGGTGAGCGGAAGAGGCTGCAATACCGCACCTCTGCAGTCTGTGCCCGTCTCCAGGAGCCCTTCGGTAAGACGGGCTGAACGGGTCTCTCCATTGTGCGTCTTATCGGCAAAACGCCCGGTGCCGCCTGGGCCCCGGTGGCTCTGGTGGCAGTGGACAGCAAGGTTCATCGTTATTTTAGGCAAGGCGAGTGATAGATGGGATTAAGGGACACCTCCGGGGTTAAACAAAACCTTGATGTTCACCTGAACCAAAGCCAGCAGCTGGCTCAGACGCGACCGGGAGGGCGAGGCTCTTACCTGGATGTAAGGTGTAGCTCTACCTCGGAATCTCCACAGCGGGAATTTGGACGGCTCTTCCCCGACGGACTCGGACTTGTACTGAGGGGCCCCGGGGATAATGTACTGGAGCTCGCCAGGCTCTGGAGTGCAGTGACCCTGAACAGTAGTGGGAGTCTGAGGGTCAATCGGAGGGAGGGAGAGAGAGAGAGAGAGAGAGAGAGAGAGAGTTGGAGACATTCGTGTAACATTCATGTAACGCTGCATACAGTCATGTAGCCATTTCATAATTCACCTTCTATCTCGGGCCGGGTGGATGAAATGGGGCACCTTGATGTCATCCTGCTGCCCAGCAGAGGTCTGCCACACAGAAAGGAAGGGCGGCGTGTGCCACGCAGTCTGTATATAGTCCCACGGTGTGCATATATTTACTATGTAGGGGCCCCTGCAGGCAGCATGAACCTGCCATTTTATACCCACTGTGCTACGGCTCTGCGGTCTGTCCGTCCCCACCACACCGGGGCCCTGCAGTCTGTATACACCTGGTCTGTAAATGGCTATTGGGATGGCCCTGCATGCCCCCAGCATACCAGGGTACAGCCGCCATACTGGTGCTCCTCCATGCCAGGGCCCCCTTCAGCCAGCTCTTCCCTGCGCTCAGCTGACCCCAGTGAAGGAGGGGGGGCGGCTGCAACAGAGGGATATTCTTAACAAACACAGTGCTGCCGCAGGCTGGGGCGACGTTTACTCGACCAACGGGAAAGCCGTAGGAAGATGGGGATTTACTCGAGCTGCACTGTTCCCAGTCCAACTCCGTGTGCTGTATCCTAACCACTTCGCTAGATACTTCACTACAACATTACCTGGGGGTTTCTAGGGAATACCACACCATTGCTAAGATAATCTTACAATCTTAGCATCCATTATTGATGTTATCCAAATGGTTTGAGCTAAAGTGAAGGTCAAAGAGATAGAGTAAGTTGTCCCAAGGTCACAAAGATCAGAGGCAGGGATGAGACTAGAACTAAAGCTCAAGGAGAACATAAGAACATAAGAACATGCCATACTGGGTCAGACCAAGGGTCCATCATCCCAGCATCCTGTTTCCAACAGTGGCCAATCCAGGCCATAAGAACCTGGCAAGTACCCAAACACTAAGTCTATTCCATGTAACCATTGCTAGTAGTAGCGGTGGTTATTATCTAAGTCAACTTAATTAATAGCAGGTAATGGACTTCTCCTCCAAGAACTTATCCAATCCTTTTTTAAACACAGCTACACTAACTGCACTAACCACATCCTCTGGCAACAAATTCCAGAGTTTAATTGTGCGCTGAGTAAAAAAGAACTTTCTCCGATTAGTTTTAAATGTGCCCCATGCTAACTTCATGGAGTGCCCCCTAGTCTTTCCATTATCTGAAAGAGTAAATAACCGATTCACATCTACCCGTTCTAGACCTCTCATGATTTTAAACATCTCTATCATATCCCCCCTCAGCCGTCTCTTCTCCAAGCTGAAAAGTCCTAACCTCTTTAGTCTTTCCTCATAGGGGAGCTGTTCCATTCCCCTTATCATTTTGGTAGCCCTTCTCTGTACCTTCTCCATCGCAATTATATCTTTTTTGAGATGCGGCGACCAGAATTGTACACAGTATTCAAGGTGCGGTCTCACCATGGAGCGATACAGAGGCATTATGACATTTTCCGTTTTATTCACCATTCCCTTTCTAATAATTCCCAACATTCTGTTTGCTTTTTTGACTGCCGCAACACACTGAGCAGACAATTTCAATGTGTTATCCACTATGACACCTAGATCTCTTTCTTGGGTGGGAGCACCTAATATGGAACCTAACATTGTATAACTATAGCATGGGTTATTTTTCCCTATATGCATCACCTTGCACTTATCCACATTAAATTTCATCTGCCATTTGGATGCCCAATTTTCCAGCCTCACAAGGTCTTCCTGCAATTTATCACAATCTGCTTGTGATTTAACTACTGTGAACAATTTTATATCATCTGCAAATTCGATTACCTCACTTGTCGTATTTCTTTCCAGATCATTTATAAATATATTGAAAAGTAAGGGTCCCAATACAGATCCCTGAGGCACTCCACTGCCCACTCCCTTCCATTGAGAAAATTGCCCATTTAATCCTACTCTCTGTTTCCTGTCTTTTAGCCAGTTTGTAATCCACGAAAGGACATCGCCACCTATCCCATGACTTTTTACTTTTCCTAGAAGCCTCTCATGAGGAACTTTGTCAAATGCCTTCTGAAAATCCAAGTACACTACATCTACCGGTTCACCTTTATCCACATGTTTATTAACTCCTTCAAAAAAGTGAAGCAGATTTGTGAGGCAAGACTTGCCTTGGGTAAAGCCATGCTGACTGTGTTCCATTAAACCATGTCTTTCTATATGTTCTGTGATTTTGATGTTTAGAACACTTTCCACTATTTTTCCTGGCACTGAAGTCAGGCTAACCGGTCTGTAATTTCCCGGATCTCCCCTGGAGCCCTTTTTAAATATTGGGATTACATTTGCTATCCTCCAGTCTTCAGGTACAATGGATGATTTTAATGATAGGTTACAAATTTTTACTAATAGGTCTGAAATTTCATTTTTTAGTTCCTTCAGAACTCTGGGGTGTATACCATCCGGTCCAGGTGATTTACTACTCTTCAGTTTGTCAATCAGGTCTACCACATCTTCTAGGTTCTCTGTGATTTCGTTCAGTCCATCTGAATCATTACCCATGAAAACCTTCTCCAGTACGGGTACCTCCCCAACAACCTCTTCCGTAAACACCGAAGCAAAGAAATAATTTAATCTTTCCGCGATGGCCTTATCTTCTCTAAGTGCCCCTTTAACCCCTTGATCATCTAACGGTCCAACTGACTCCCTCACAGGCTTTCTGCTTTGGATATATTTAAAAACGTTTTTACTGTGAGTTTTTGCCTCTACAGCCAACTTCTTTTCAAATTCTCTCTTAGCCTGTCTTATCAATGTCTTACATTTAACTTGCCAACACTTATGCATTATCCTATTTTCTTCTATTAGATCCTTCTTCCAATTTTTGAATGAAGATCTTTTGGCTAAAATAGCTTCTTTCACCTCCCCTTTTAACCATGCCGGTAATCGTTTTGCCTGCTTTCCACCTTTCTTAATGTGTGGAATACATCTGGACTGTGCTTCTAGAATGGTATTTTTTAACAATGACCACGCCTCTTGCACACTTTTTACTTTTGTAGCTGCTCCTTTCAGTTTTTTTCTAACAATTTTTCTCATTTTATCAAAGTTTTCCTTTTGCAAGTTTAGCACAAGAGCCGTGGATTTGCTTACTGTCCCCCTTCCAGTCATTAAATCAAATTTGATCATATTATGATCACTATTGCCAAGCGGCCCCACCACCGTTACCTCTCTCACCAAATCTTGTGCTCCACTGAGAATTAGATCTAAAATTGCTCCCTCTCTCGTCGGTTCCTGAACCAATTGCTCCATAAAGCTATCATTTATTCCATCCAGGAACATTATCTCTCTAGCATGTCCCGATGATACATTTACCCAGTCAATATTGGGGTAATTGAAATCTCCAGTTATTATCGCACTACCAATTTGGTTAGCTTCCCTAATTTCTCTTAGCATTTCACTATCAGTCTCACCAAATTGACCAGGTGGACTGTAGTATACCCCTATCACTATAGTCTTCCCCAACACACAAGGGATTTCTACCCATAACGATTCAATTTTGTATTTAGTCTCATGCAGGATGTTTATCCTGTTGGACTCTATGCCATCCCGGACATAAAGTGCCACACCTCCTCCCGGGTGCTCCTCTCTGTCATTGCGATATAATTTGTACCCCGGTATAGCACTGTCCCATTGGTTGTCCTCCTTCCACCATGTCTCTGAGATGCCAATTAAGTCTGTCATCATACACTGCTATACATTCTAATTCTCCCATCTTACTTCTTAGACTTCTGGCATTAGCATACAAACATTTCAAAGTTTGTTTTTTGTTTGTATTTTCATTCTGCTTTTTAATTGATAGGGATAAGTTAGAATTTTTTAGCTCAGGTGAGTTTTTAGTTACAGGCACTTGGACTGCTTTTCTAATTATTGAAACCTCACTGTCGGGATGCCCTAATTCTAATGCATCATTAGTATCCTTTAAAGATACCTCTCTCCGAACCATGCGCTGCTGAGCGACTGTCGGCTTTCCCCTTTGTTCTAGTTTAAAAGCTGCTCTATCTCCTTTTTAAAGGTTAGCGCCAGCAGTCTGGTTCCATCCTGGTTAAGGTGGAGCCCATCCCTTCGGAAGAAACTCCCCATTCCCCAAAAGCTTCCCCAGTTCCTAACAAAACTGAATCCCTCTTCCTTGCACCATCGTCTCATCCACGCATTGAGACTCCGGAGCTCTGCCTGCCTCTGGGGACCTGCGCGTGGAACAGGGAGCATTTCAGAGAATGCCACCCTGGAGGTTCTGGATTTAATCTTTCTACCTAAGAGCCTAAATTTGGCTTCCAGAACCTCCCTCCCACATTTTCCTATGTCATTGGTGCCCACATGTACCACGACAGCCGACTTCCTCAAGGTTACTCACAGGGTCAGTGGCAGAGCTGAGACTAGAACTGAGGTACAGGGAGATAACGTGACTTCCTCAAGGTCACTCACAGGGTCAGTGGCAAAACTGAGGTACAGGGAGATAAAGTGACTTCCTCAAGGTCACTCCCAGGGTCAGTGGCAGAGCTGAGACTAGAACTGACGTACTGGGAGATAAAGTGACTTCCTCAAGGTCACTCCCAGGGTCAGTGGCAGAGCTGAGACTAGAACTGAGGTACAGGGAGATAAAGTGACTTCCTCAAGGTCACTCCCAGGGTCAGTGGCAGAGCTGAGACTAGAACTGAGGTACAGGGAGATAAAGTGACTTCCTCAAGGTCACTCCCAGGGTCAGTGGCAGAGCTGAGACTAGAACAGAGGTACAGGGAGATAAAGTGACTTCCTCAAGGTCACTCCCAGGGTCAGTGGCAGAGCTGAGACTAGAACAGAGGTACAGGGAGATAAAGTGACTTCCTCAAGGTCACTCCCAGGGTCAGTGGCAGAGCTGAGACTAGAACTGAGGTACAGGGAGATAAAGTGACTTCCTCAAGGTCACTCCCAGGGTCAGTGGCAGAGCTGAGACTAGAACAGAGGTACAGGGAGATAAAGTGACTTCCTCAAGGTCACTCCCAGGGTCAGTGGCAGAGCTGAGACTAGAACAGAGGTACAGGGAGATAAAGTGACTTCCTCAAGGTCACTCCCAGGGTCAGTGGCAGAGCTGAGACTAGAACAGAGGTACAGGGAGATAAAGTGACTTCCTCAAGGTCACTCCCAGGGTCAGTGGCAGAGCTGAGACTAGAACAGAGGTACAGGGAGATAAAGTGACTTCCTCAAGGTCACTCCCAGGGTCAGTGGCAGAGCTGAGACTAGAACTGAGGTACAGGGAGATAAAGTGACTTCCTCAAGGTCACTCCCAGGGTCAGTGGCAGAGCTGAGACTAGAACTGAGGCACAGGGAGATAAAGTGACTTCCTCAAGGTCACTCACAGGGTCAGTGGCAGAGCTGAGACTAGAACTGAGGCACAGGGAGATAAAGTGACTTCCTCAAGGTCACTCCCAGGGTCAGTGGCAGAGCTGAGACTAGAACAGAGGTACAGGGAGATAAAGTGACTTCCTCAAGGTCACTCCCAGGGTCAGTGGCAGAGCTGAGACTAGAACAGAGGTACAGGGAGATAAAGTGACTTCCTCAAGGTCACTCACAGGGTCAGTGGCAGAGCTGAGACTAGAACTGAGGCACAGGGAGATAAAGTGACTTCCTCAAGGTCACTCACAGGGTCAGTGGCAGAGCTGAGACTAGAACTGAGGCACAGGGAGATAAAGTGACTTCCTCAAGGTCACTCACAGGGTCAGTGGCAGAGCTGCTATTGGAGCCCCTGGGGTCCTGGCTCCAAGTCCCAGCCTTTATCTCCACCCCCCCCCCCCCCCCCCTATTCCTGCTCTAGCCCAGGAGAAGTAACGCGAGACATCTGGCACTTTTATGGCCCTTGAGCTAAGCGAGGTTCCCCATGGCTGCCTGGAGCCCCTCTCCCCCTCCAGCCCTACCTTTAATTGAAGTGCCCATGGACCCATCCGCTGCCACTGTCCGTTGCTGACTTCCTCCTCATTTGACTGTCCTTTCCTCTCCATGCTGCTGGGCTGCGGCAAAGCACGCACCATGGCCCTGAGCATGCGGTCTAAAAGCACAACACTAGAATTAGCCATGTGCAGCAGACGGGAGCCATTCACATCAAGCAACACAACAGAGAGGGGGGGGGGGGCCTGACGGGATGGGGGAGGACACAACAGAGAGGGAGGGGGGTCCTGACGGGATGGGGGAGGACACAACAGAGAGGGAGGGGGGTCCTGACGGGATGGGAGAGGACACAACAGAGAGGGAGGGGGGTCCTGACGGGATGGGAGAGGACACAACAGAGAGGGGGAGGTCCTGACGGGATGGGGGAGGACACAACAGAGAGGGAGGGGGGTCCTGACGGGATGGGAGAGGACACAACAGAGAGGGAGGGGGGTCCTGACGGGATGGGAGAGGACACAACAGAGAGGGAGGGGGTCCTGACGGGATGGGGGAGGACACAACAGAGAGGGAGGGGGGTCCTGACGGGATGGGAGAGGACACAACAGAGAGGGAGGGGGCTCCTGACGGGATGGGGGAGGACACAACAGAGAGGGAGGGGGGGTCCTGACGGGATGGGGGAGGACACAACAGAGAGGGAGGGGGGGTCCTGACGGGATGGGGGAGGACACATCAGAGAGGGAGGGGGGTCCTGACGGGATGGGAGAGGACACAACAGAGAGGGAGGGGGGTCCTGACGGGATGGGGGAGGACACAACAGAGAGGGAGGGGGGTCCTGACGGGATGGGAGAGGACACAACAGAGAGGGGGGGGGTCCTGACGGGATGGGGGAGGACACAACAGAGAGGGAGGGGGGTCCTGACGGGATGGGGGAGGACACAACAGAGAGGGAGGGGGTCCTGACGGGATGGGGGAGGACACAACAGAGAGGGAGGGGGGTCCTGACGGGATGGGAGAGGACACAACAGAGAAGGGGGGGTCCTGACGGGATGGGAGAGGACACAACAGAGAGGGAGGGGGGTCCTGACGGGATGAGGGAGGACACAACAGAGAGGGAGGGGGGTCCTGACGGGATGGGAGAGGACACAACAGAGAGGGAGGGGGTCCTGACGGGATGGGAGAGGACACATCAGAGAGGGGGGGGTCCTGACGGGATGGGAGAGGACACAACAGAGAGGGAGGGGGGTCCTGACGGGATGGGAGAGGACACAACAGAGAGGGAGGGGGGTCCTGACGGGATGGGAGAGGACACAACAGAGAGGGAGGGGGTCCTGACGGGATGGGGGAGGACACAACAGAGAGGGAGGGGGGTCCTGACGGGATGGGAGAGGACACAACAGAGAGGGAGGGGGGTCCTGACGGGATGGGAGAGGACACAACAGAGAGGGAGGGGGGTCCTGACGGGATGGGAGAGGACACAACAGAGAGGGAGGGGGGTCCTGACGGGATGGGAGAGGACACAACAGAGAGGGAGGGGGTCCTGACGGGATGGGAGAGGACACAACAGAGAGTGGGGGGTCCTGACGGGATGGGAGAGGACACAACAGAGAGGGGGGGGTCCTGACGGGATGGGGGAGGACACAACAGAGAGGGAGGGGGTCCTGACGGGATGGGAGCGGACACAACAGAGAGGGGGGGTCCTGACGGGATGGGGGAGGACACAACAGAGAGGGAGGGGGGTCCTGACGGGATGGGGGAGGACACAACAGAGAGGGAGGGGGGTCCTGACGGGATGGGAGAGGACACAACAGAGAGGGGGGTCCTGATGGGATGGGAGAGGACACAACAGAGAGTGGGGGGTCCTGACGGGATGGGAGAGGACACAACAGAGAGGGGGGTCCTGACGGGATGGGAGAGGACACAACAGAGAGGGGGGGTCCTGACGGGATGGGAGAGGACACAACAGAGAGGGAGGGAGGTCCTGATGGGATGGGAGAGGACACAACAGAGAGGGAGGGGGGTCCTGATGGGATGGGAGAGGACACAACAGAGAGGGGGGTCCTGACGGGATGGGAGAGGACACAACAGAGAGGGAGGGGGGTCCTGACGGGATGGGAGAGGACACAACAGAGAGGGGGGTCCTGACGGGATGGGAGAGGACACATCAGAGAGGGGGGGGTCCTGACGGGATGGGAGAGGACACAACAGAGAGGGGGGTGGGGTCCTGACGGGATGGGGGAGGACACAGGCAGGGCACCAGGCAGGGCACGTAAGAGACTCTCCCTGCCTCCAGTGCCCTACGTCCTGGCACTATCTGAAGGGTGTGAGGGCAGGGCTGCAGCTGACGCCCTGCATGTGGGTCCCTCTGCGATGCCCCGGGAAGGTAATGACACTGTCAGCCAGGAAGGACAGCACCCATTGCTGCCCAAGCAATGGCTTGGGCAGCACCAGACTTCTGTGCAAAAGTAACTGGTAGTGCCCGTTCCCACTGCCGTGCAGGGAACCCTTAGGGACAAGCTCACTCCCCAGTGGACCGCTCGGGGTAACCTCTGGACTGATAGCCAGTCGGGGCCCACTGTTCTCCTATTTCTGTGACTCTTCAGGCTGCTGCCCTGCGCTGGCCCTGGCAGCAGCCGTCCCCAGGACACCATCGCATGCCCCCCTCCCAGGGAACGGCACCCGACTGGTTCAGGCGCTGTATGCCATGCCATGGCCAACGTGGACCAATCAGGTCCAGGAAACCTGTCATAGTATTTGACTCCCTTGCCCCCAGCAATTCAGAGCAACCACAGGGCAGAAGATTAGGACTTTAAATAAAAACCTGTGAAAGAGTAATGGCTTCCTCTGTACAGGGCGCTGCTGACCACTTCTACCGTGTGTGCATGGAATACAAGAAAACTGCTGACACGCCCTTCTCATCCACACATTTTCTTCCTCTGCTATGATAGCACAAACCTTACCACTAAGACGCTTTTGCTCCTGTCCTTGGGGACATCCCAGGCTGCAAGAGCCTCTCATCCCCATGATGCACTGCAGATGGAGGAGGCAGAAGCAGCAAGAGTGAGCGTTGGAACCATATTAGTCCAAAAATTAATACAGAAAATCTTGGGAATGAACACCTCAGGCTGAGGCAGGAAAGAGGAGTACTCTACAAGCCTCTTCTGTCCTGCTGCTAGTGACAGGACTGACTGCTTCTGCCTGCCCTGGAGGGGATGTGGGAAGGACCTTTAGTTCTAAAAGCATTTGGTGTGGTGAATCTTCCTCATGGACAATGTTCCAATCAGCAAGAACAGTTACCAACCAGAGCAGCAAATTCCTGCTCAGAAAAGCTTTTCTACAGACAGCGTCCAGTTCAGGCAGCGTACAAAACGCAGAATCCTTCAGCCATTAAGGACCAGAGGTTTCCGGTTATTCAGAGTTTTAAATTTGGAGACCCGGAACAAGTCAAGAAGATGCAGAATTCAAACTCACACAAGTCATGGGAAAACGTATCTCGTCCCTTCCCCCCCCCCCCCCCCCCACACACAAATACTGACTGCAGCTTAATAAAGAGGAGAAGGCAATGAGAGGGGGCCTTGACAGCCACACATGCCCTGTATATACACACGGAGCGTCACGTGAGCCAGCATCCGTACCGCTCCTACTGCTGCCAGAGCATCCCTGCTCCAGAGAGAGAGACAGCGAAGAATCAGGATTTCCACTCTCAAAGGTGGATTATGTATTTACTGACTTATTTAACAAATGTATAACCCACCTCCCCAAGGCAGTCTACAGAAACCCAGGCATACCAAAAGACGAATAACTGCGCAATTAGAACCCACTCCAAGCTGATTTTAATCAATCTTTCCTCGGCCTGACAAGCCAATAATATGTCATATCTGTAGGAATAGCCAGCTTTGGATTTTCTTTTGCAAATTATTAGGTGAGGATTAATTGAGGGTGGTCTTTGCCTCACAAGCTGCACAAGACAAGTAAGAAATGGGATGGTTGGGTGAGGGGCAAGAAAGGTGGAATTAGAGATAGGACCTGTTTATCTGCTCACAAGAAAGGCTTCTCGGCAGCCTGCATTCTGCCCTATACCAACTTCCTGGTACCAGGTCACAGAATCCACTCTCTCCTCACAGTCTAGCGCTTACGGGATAAAGCTGCAAAAGAAAATTATGTTGACAAGCAAACACAGAACAAGAGAGACTAATAAACATGTGGATAAAGGGGAACCGGTAGATGCAGTGTATTTGGATTTTCAGAAGGTGTTTGACAAAGTTCCTCATGAGAGGCTTCTAGGAAAACTAAAACATCATGGGATAGGAGGCGATGTCCTTTCGTGGATTACAAACTGGTTAAAAGACAGGAAACAGAGAGTAGGATTAAATGGGCAATTTTCTCAGTGGAAAAGGGTAAACAGTGGAGTGCCTCAGGGATCTGTACTTGGACCAGTGCTTTTCAATATATTTATAAATGATCTGGAAAGGAATACGATGAGTGAGGTTATCAAATTTGCAGATGATACAAAATTATTCAGAGTAGTTAAATCACAAGCAGATTGTATTAAATTGCAGGAAGACCTTGTGAGACTGGAAGATTGGGCATCCAAATGGCAGATGAAATGTAATGTGAACAAGTGCAAGGTGTTGCATATAGGGAAAAATAACCCTTGCTGTAGTTATACGATGTTAGGTTCCATATTAGGAGCTACCATCCAGGAAAAAGATCTAGGCATCATAGTGGATAATACTTTAAAATTGTCAGCTCAGTGTGCTGCAGCAGTCAAAAAAGCAAACAGAATGTTAGGAATTATTAGGAAGGGAATGGTTAATAGAACAGAAAATGTCATAATGCCTCTGTATCGCTCCATGGTGAGACCGCACCTTGAATACTGTGTACAATTCTGGTCGCCGCATTTCAAAAAAGATATAGTTGCAATGGAGAAGGTACAGAGAAGGGCAACCAAAATGATAAGGGGAATGGAACAGCTTCCCTATGAGGAAAGACTGAAGAGGTTAGGGCTGTTCAGCTTGGAGAAGAGGTGGCTGAGGGGGATATGATAGAGGTGTTTAAGATCATGAGAGGTCTTCAATGAGTAGATGTGAATCAGTTATTTACACTTTCGAATAATAGAAGGACTAGGGGGCACTCCATGAAGTTAGCAAGTAGCACATTTAAGACTAATCGGAGAAAATTCTTTTTCACTCAACGCACAATAAAGCTCTGGAATTTGTTGCCAGAGGATGTGGTTAGTGCAGTTAGTGTAGCTGGGTTCAAAAAAGGTTTGGATAAGTTCTTGGAGGAGAAGTCCATTAACTGCTATTAATCAAGTTTACTTAGGGAATAGCCACTGCTATTAATTGCACCAGTGGCATGGGATCTTCTTAGTGTTTGGGTACTTGCCAGGTTCTTGTGGCCTGGTTTGGCCTCTGTTGGAAACAGGATGCTGGGCTCGATGGACCCTTGGTCTGACCCAGCATGGCAATTTCTTATGTTCTTATGGTCTTGCTTGTAACTGCACTATTCTTTACATAAGGTATAGGGGTAGCCTGCACGGAGCAGCAGTTACCACCCTTGGTGGACCCTTGGTCTGACCCAGCATGGCAATTTCTTATGTTCTTATGTTCTTAAAAGGTCAGAGAAATGTCTTGTACCCATGGATGTTACAGTAAATGAAAGAAAAAAATGCTGTGTCCACCATCCTCACCCGCCCAATTCATCTATTCCAGTAAAGAAGCGAGGGATCGTACACAGGGAAGCAGAACCTACAAGGTTTCTGAAACTTAAGAACTTTGTTAAAAAAAAAAAATATGGAACAAAACTTAAAAGCTAAAATTCTTTCTAGCTTCCCACTGCACTGTTTTTTTCTGGACTGTGTGATTCTGCTGACAGTGAATGCCATGGGTAAGTTAAAAAGTCACAGACACTGGGCATTCACTGTCAGATCAGAGCTTTTGGTTAATTGGAAGGCAAAGCAATGCTGACTTGATGGCTGGATGCAAACTGACTGAGTGTCAGATCCCTAGAAACGCCCTCACCCTGTTCCCTGACAAAAACAAAACCTACTATCAGGAGATTCAAGATGGCAGACAGGCAGCTCTGGCTCGCTGGCAACCTCTTCTTTCCATGGCTCCTTTGTCACTGGGTTTCTCAGGGCAGGGTCTGACTTGTTAAGTGAGCGAGGGTTTTCAGGGCTGGGTGGGGATCAAGTCTCTTAAGCTTCGGGTAGGTACACAATAACGACTCTGCTACATCAGGGGCAGGGCTTCTGTTTCCAGGGGTTCATAAACCGTACACGTCTAGGGGCTGTTCATTAGGGTTTGTCGAGGGTGCTGGGAACTGGTGTTTCTCACCGCTTTTAGGATGCAGGGTACCTGGGCAGGGCACCTTTTCCTGTCAATTCAAACACTGGACTCGCAGCATCTTCTGCAATCTTATTTACTGTAAAGCGCGCCTCCGCTGCTCCGTCCCAAAAAGACCGAGACCACAGACACCCCGAGGCTGTGAATCCTGCCCTCAGCCCCCCAACCACAGCCCAGCAAGAGAGTATCGGGGGAGGGGGCAGTGGTTTCCTGGGTTCATCCATTCGGATTTCGTTTTATTTTCACAGTGAGGAAGGGCTTTTATCGGTGAAAACCTAAAAGCAGAAGCCCTACTTATAAATAATAACAATAGAAAGATTTAAACCAATCAACTTGTCCGTGGGGTTGGTACAATCTCAGTGTCTTACCTTGGAAATCTGGAATTTGGATTCTCTACTTTTCTGACAACAGGGAAAACAATGTTTTGGTCTTTTTTTTTTTAGATGTCCATTTCTTAAGATAATATTTCTCCTGTTAAATTACAAAAACAAGCAATTAGCAAAAGGAATGTCACCTTAATCGTGCTCCCCATTCCCCCGTCTTGCCCCATTCCCCCGTCTTGCCCCGCTGGAGGGGCAGCGAAGAAGGGGTGGGGGTTGGTGGGGAGAGGGAGAGGGAGAGAGCGCGCGAGTGCTTGTCTGTCTGAACGTGCCTCCGTCTGGGACCGTCTGCACCTGTGTCTGTCTGTCTGTCCAGGTGTGTCTGTGCATGGCTTTCACTCTCTTACAGGTGACTTGTACCACAGCCGGAAATAGCTAAAAGTATTTAATGGAACTTGCAGGAGAGCCAAAATGAAGCTCTGCGGCAGAAACAGACAGCGGTGGCATCCATAGGTATCAGGGTCATCAACCTTTTGCAGTACAGAATAGCAATTTCCATGTTCTAAGCTCGAGTTGTGACAACATTAATCCTACTGTGCCCGCCATCCAAGAGGTTTCGAAAGTGATGGCTATGAGGAAGCTGAGATTGGGGAAGGGTGAGGGGTGGTGAGGGAGGGGGATACCCTAGCGGGAGCATTGGATCCGTGTACATTGGACTGTTTATGGCTTGATTGTACTTTTCTGTTTCTGTTATAACCATGGGCTTGGCCCAGCTCTTGTACAATGGTTATCCCTGAAACAAAATGAAGCTTCTACGTAACTTAGCTCCCTCACTGCAAAGTCAGCATTTGCATGTGATTAAACTTTTGTATGGTGCTCTTAACAAATCAATCCATTTACAATCCAGCAAGGGGAGGACTGTCAAAGCTTCTTTTCTTCTGCCCTTCTTCCCCTGCCTGTGAACGCCGTGACCATCCCCAGGAGTGAGAGAGTGGTGCTCTCAACAGGACTGCAGCCAACCTGCCTTAATCTGCCCCTCTAGACACTTCTTCAAAAGGCCCAGTTGTGTCGGCTCATGGGGCATGTTTTGTGAAATCATTCTCCAGTCGGAAGCCAGCAGTGCCACACCATAGGGCACCTCCAAAATTCACTCCTGGTTTTGCTCTGTCTGGCCACTGAAGCATTTACTGCATCAGTAAGTGACTCAAGCTTTCATCCCCGTATCACACAAAGAGCCCCCGAAACCCCAGCTAAAGCATGACCCCCCCCCCCCCCCAGCACAGAGTCAGTCACCTCTTGGGAATTTCAATAAACACATTCTACCTTACTGCATTACATCGTGCATCACCTCCAACCAAGAGCACCACCAGTCATGGAACATCTCACACACATACCCAGAGAAAGGGTAGCCACAAACCATACATCCATATATTCTCCTTATATATCCTCCCTGAGTCTGAGTCTCCCTATATATTCTCCCTATATAACATATATCCATATATCCTCCCTGAGTCTGAGTCTCCCTATATAACATATATCCATATATCCTCCCTGAGTCTGGCCACTAGGTGCTGCTATTGCATGTTGGCTGAGACACCCTCCCCTCAGGTGCTCTGCCTCTGAGGCATCCCCAGCCCCGGCTAGCCTAAGGAGCGGGGTCCTGGCCAAGGAATCAATCCCAGGTCTTCTGTGTTATTTTTTAGAGCATTTATACTGCCCTTCTGTAATTCACGCCAATCACTGGAGGTAGCCTGGAGAATCGGGCTGCTTCACGCAGTCTGTGTGTGTATAGCTTATCAGTGGTGACATCACAGACAGCAGGAACCAATCACAATCAATGAGTGGTGACCCTTCCCAACATGGCTACCTCCAGTGATTGGCGTGAATTACAGAAGGGCAGTATAAATGCTCTAAAAAATAACACAGAAGACCTGGGATTGATTCCTTGGCCAGGACCCCACTCCCTAGGCTAGCCGGGGCTGGGGATGCCTCAGAGGCAGAGCACCTGAGGGGAGGGTGTCTCAGCCAACATGCAATAGCAGCACCTAGTGGCCAGACTCAGGGTTCACATTAGCTGAGTTCCAGGGGAAAGTCTGTGCCCCCAGGCCAAGGACCTGAACTGCAATGTCTGGGCTGAGTTGGGTGGGGGATATAAGAATAAGGGGAGAAAAACATAAAACTGTTAAAGGATATATAGTGAGGAAACTGCTGGCTGTGAGCACTCTGGAAATTCTTTCTTCAATATATAAACTCCAACTCTTTGCATTCTGAGACTCCCAGAATGAAGCAGAGACCTTTACAAAATCAGATATGGCCTGGTAATAGGTTGATCAAGCTCCTTCATACTGCCTCCTTGATGCATCACGTCTAGTGGGAATTGTTAAGGGTCAGATCTCACACCTCTCAATCCTTCATCTTCTCCACCTTTAATGGGGATTATTAGGGGGTCACATCTCATGCCTCTCAATCCTTCATCTTCTCCAACTCTAATGGGGAATTGTTAGGGGTCACATCTCATGCCTCTCAATCCTTCATCTTCTCCACCTCTAATGGGAATTGTTAGAGGTCACATCTCATGCCTCTCAATCCTTCATCTTCTCCACCTCTAATGGGAATTGTTAGACATCACATCTCATGCCTCTCAATCCTTCATCTTCTCCACCTCTAATGGGAATTGTTAGAGGTCACATCTCATGCCTCTCAATCCTTCATCTTCTCCACCTCTAAGGGGAATTGTTAGGGGTCACATCTCATGCCTCTCAATCCTTCATCTTCTCCACCTCTAATGGGAATTGTTAGGGGTCACATTTCATGCCTCTCAATCCTTCATCTTCTCCACCTCTAAGGGGAATTGTTAGGGGTCACATCTCATGCCTCTCAATCCTTCATCTTCTCCACCTCTAATGGGAATTGTTAGAGGTCACATCTCATGCCTCTCAATCCTTCATCTTCTCCACCTCTAATGGGAATTGTTAGACGTCACATCTCATGCCTCTCAATCCTTCATCTTCTCCACCTCTAATGGGAATTGTTAGACATCACATTTCATGCCTCTCAATCCTTCATCTTCTCCACCTCTAATGGGAATTGTTAGACATCACATTTCATGCCTCTCAATCCTTCATCTTCTCCACCTCTATTGGGAATTGTTAGAGGTCACATCTCATGCCTCTCAATCCTTCATCTTCTCTACCTCTAATGGGAATTGTTAGAGGTCACATCTCATGCCTCTCAAGCCTTCACCTTCTCCACCTCTAATGGGAATTGTTAGAGGTCACATCTCATGTCTCTCAATCCTTCATCTTCTCCATCTTTAATGGATAATGTTAGAGGTCACTTCTCATACCTCTCAGTCCTTCATCTTCTCCACCTCTAATGGGGATTGTTAGAGGTGACATCTCATGCCTCTCAATCCATCTTCTCCAACACTAAAAGAGATTTTAAGGGGAAACATTTCACACTTCTCAATCCTTCATCTTCTCCACCTCTAATGGGGCTGCTGGGGTCTAATCTTAAACCTGTTAATCGTTCGTTTTGTCCATATTCAGGGGTTATTGCTGCAGGTCACACCTCTCAGTCCTTTGCCTTCTCTATATCTAGAGGACAATATTGAGGTCAACTTTCAAGCTTCTCAATATTTTGCCTTCACCAGCTCAGCTCTATTATATTTATGCTTCACTGAAATCTCTAAGAGATTATATTAATATATCACAACATAACCTTAAGAAATAATATCTGCTACAGGAGGAACATGACAACTGAAAGCACATAAATCAGAGCCTCCATTTTTAATGATATCCTGCAAAAGGCAGGAAATGTCAGAAATCTCTTTCTATGGAGAAGATGGAGTCTAGTGATTCGGGATTGATTCGGGAGAAGACCCAGTGCATGTGCTGAAGACTGCCCTCGACCACTGACTGTGGGCAAGATCTCTTTATCTCCCATGCCTAGCTGAAAACAAGGTATTCGTTTTAATTCAGTCAACAGATCAAATCATTTAATGAATTACCAATGTATGCAGCAGATTCATGTTATCTGTGTGAACATATATTTCTCACTCAAAACAGCTGACTCGGTCCTCTGTGTCAGAAGAAGGCACCAGTATGGTTCAAACGTTCAACCGATGGAAGAGGGAGGGCCAGAGCACCAGCAAAAGAGCTAACCAGCAAGTCAGAAGCAAGCAGGGCCAGGCACCATAAGAGGTCAAGAAGGGAGTATAGTGGCTATTCCCACTCGGTCAACCTGATGGGCCACAGGTTTACTGGAAATCAAATAGTAGTTACCACTAACTGAAAGGCTATGCAGGCCAACCAGAAGGCTACCAAGCACTGTAGGTGAATTCTCTCCTCCAGTGGCAAAGCTGTGCTACTTGTCATGATTCCAGCCTCAATTCCAGCTCCAGCTCCATTTCTAGTTCTGGCTTCAATCTCTGCTCTAAGTTCCAGTTCCAGATTTAGCTTTAGGTTCTGGTTCTCACTTCAGTTCCACGTTCCAGGTCTGGCCCCAGTTTTTGTTCCAAATTCCAGCTCCCGCCACAGTTCCCACCATAATTCCTTCTCCAGACCTACCTCTAGCTTCAGCCCCAAAAAAACAGTATCAGCTACGGCTATAGCACGTGAAGCCTCTTCTGGCTTTGAAAATCCAGTTCCTACTTGTGAGTTCCAATATGGCTAGGAAACTCTACTTATCCAATGATAAGGCCGCTTCCAGCAAATACCCCGAGACATGCAGCTGACGTGGGAGAAAGCAAAATCACAAACATTTGATGTTTTACGAGTCATTAACAGCTTCGTGAGCAAGAATAGGAGACAAAGTTTATGTTCAGGTTGGCCTTCATCTTCAAGTGTGAATGTTTAAAATTAAAATTCATGACACAGAGCCACATGTCCACCATTAGGAAATGCATTAAAGCATGGCCCACTTAAAAAAAAAATGCTCTCAAGAGGTGTATAGTGCTATTCTGTAGTGCTACAAACCCTACGGATATAAAAATGAATATGAAACTCTGTGCTGGGTAGGTAGCACATGCCAGAAACTGTGTATTCCCGTCCTCCAGTCGGAAGCCCTTACAGAGGCAACCATGTTCTGGAACTGTTCCCCGATAGCCTCCTCACCATGTCCCCTCACCACGAAGGGCAAGTGACAACCAATAGCAATGTACCCACAACACAGAGCCAAAACCACTTCTTAAAATAGACTTGCCTTTAAATGTTACATCATTTCATGTTATTCCAATTCTCTGCAGTCCCTGAGATCTTTTACTGGATCAAGGTAAGAATTCTTCAAACGTACAGCTGGAAAAGCTTCTGAGATCACATTGGTCATTTGAAGACGGGTCCTCTATGGTCAGGATTGCTCATGTGCGGTCCAACATCTCAAGCTTATTCTGATGAAGGTCCAGTACAAGGTCAACCTCCTGCAGCGAACCCCCACCTCTTCTGTAGGACCAATATAGGTAATGGTCCTCTATTCTGCTATGAACATCATCTCTTGCCCTCAGCTATCTGAAGCCAGCAGCCAGTTCCCAAAGACACAGGGTCAATCTGCTTATCACCTAATGGTCCCCCTTATTCCTCTGCTTCTATAGGCTCCCAACTGGAGTGTGGAAACATTTCCAAAAGAGACAGCTCTCAAGTCAGCAATGTTAAAATACTGTTTGCAGGTCAGGTTTAATGCTAATAATTCTAGGCTTCCACTTTGCAACCATGGCTACTAATCAGTTACAGTAGGCTAGTGGCACGGGTGAGCATCATGAAGCCCAAATAAAAACTTCTAAATCTGCACTAGAATCCAGGCAGACAAGAGCATAATTCAATCCAATCAAAAAACCGCAGCTGTTCTAGGGAGGAAATGGCAAGAGGAAAGCTTCTAAGGGCCGCAGCAGAGTAACCTGGGGTCAGAGAGCAGCAGTGTGCGAGAAGAGCAAGC
Source organism: Rhinatrema bivittatum (assembly GCF_901001135.1). NCBI lineage: Eukaryota > Metazoa > Chordata > Amphibia > Gymnophiona > Rhinatrematidae > Rhinatrema > Rhinatrema bivittatum. Next base: position 475,676,569 of record NC_042618.1, read on the forward strand.
GTCACTGAATCTCCACAACACAAATCAGATAAAAGCAAATATAACTCGGCTTTTCAACAGATCTGATTGTCTGCACCTTACCTCATGCCACTGTAGACCAGCTTCCAAAGCCTCAATGCGATTGGTTACTGGAACCACTTTTGTGATGTCACAGCTGTGTTGTAATGCAATGGATAAAATCAATACCGTGAGCTCACAAACCAGTGAAGTCCCATCAAATAAAAACAATCAAAATCCTTCTTACTAAAGCACAAAGGCGTTCTGCAGAAGAGTCATCGTTTGTCCCTCTCCATTGTGGCTTATAACACACCTGAGGCGCGTCACTCGGCAAGCAGTTCTCTTAATACTGAACTGTAAGACAGGTAAAAAACCATCGCTTTCCCAGCCTACGATAACCACTCCCATCCAGATCATAAAAACAGAAGTGAACCTCTCCTGGTTTTTCAAAATTCCGTTTCTGCAAGACTCGGAGGACCTCTCAATACAAAACAAGAGCTGAAAGGCCAGGCCTGCTCCACCAGCCAGATACACTGCAGCCAGGTCCCTTCTCAGACAGATACAAAAGAAAAAATGAAATGAAAGCCAAGCAACTAAAATAAAAACATACATAAGAACATAAGAACATGCCATACTGGGTCAGACCAAGGGTCCATCAAGCCCAGCGTCCTGTTTCCAACAGTGGCCAATCCAGGCCATAAGAACCTGGCAAGTACCCAAACTTTGACTGAAACACTCCTGCCTGAGGAGAATACGCCTCAGAGTTCAATATAGGACTACCCAATAAAGCTTCATCTGCCTCCACGGCAGACCCAGACCCTCGGAGCTGACTGCTCAGATGTTCTGTTATCAATGAGGGGTTTTTTTCCTAAGAGGGACACTGTGAGAGACGCAGCCATAGTGGACACAGCATTGAGCTCCAAAGGCCCTGTTCATGCACAAGAGCTCAGAGGCACTGCAATGGCACTGGGATGATGATGTGACGGCTCAGTGGCGCTCCAGACTCAGGTTTTTCTGCTCCCCAGGACAGCCAGAGCTGGTACTGCTGAGTTGTAGCACTCATAGCCCTGGGGGGTGGGATGTGGAGAGGGAATCATAGTTATCGTGCATGGGCAACTTCCAGTGGTCCTATTTAGGGCACATGACTGCAGTGGTTCAGAAGAAGCTCCTGGGTGAACAGTGGTCTGCAGTAAGCTGAGAGGGGATATAACAGAGGGGGGAAAATCCCTGAGCAGGTCCAAATGTAGGTTCATAGCACTGCATCCCAGCCCTGGTTCTAACTGAGCTGGAAGAAATTGTCACAGCCCCTGGGGGAAGAGAGGAAGTAATTGTCTAAGGTACCTACCTAACAGGCCGATTCAGTAAAGTCCGCGGGAGACTATTTAAATGAGGCCCGGCGGTAGAAATGGGCAAAAGGAGGCACTAGGGACACTAGCGCGTCCCTAGCGCTTCCTTTTGTCCCGGAGCGGCGGCTGTCAGCAGGTTTGACAGCCGACGCTCAATTTTGCTGGCGTCGGTTCTCGAGCCCGCTGACAGCCACGGGCTCGGAAACCGGACGCCGGCAAAATTGAGCGTCCGGTTTCCGACCCGACAGCCGCCGGCCGACTTCCAATTTTTTTTGTCTTTTTTTTTTTACTCTTCTGACTTAATATCGCCATGATATTAAGTCAGAGGGTGCACAGAAAAGCAATTTTTACTGCTTTTCTGTGCACTTTCCTGGTGCTGGAAGAAATTAGCGCCTACCTTTGGGTAGGCGCTAATTTCTTAAAGTAAAATGTGCGGCTTGGCTGCACATTTTACTTTCTGAATCGCGCGCGAATACCTAATAGGGCCATCAATATGCATTTGCATGTTGAGGGCGCTATTAGGTTCGGCGGGTTGGACGTGTGTTTTCCGCCCCTTACTGAATAAGGGGTAAGGGAAAACGCGCGTCCAATAGCAGGTTAACAGTGCGCTCCGTTGGAGTGCACTGTACTGTATCGGCCCGTAAGTGCATGCAATTCTCAAGCTGTAAATGCACCAATTTCTGACCCTGCTATCAATCACATTTGAGCAAGGCAGCCAGCTGTCCTGTGTCTGAAGGGTTAATATCTCATTCTGGATGAGGCAATCCTTCCCCTCCATTTGTGCTTTGCATAGAGTATCTGTTTGTTTTCCCTGCTGTTTTAATTGTTAATGTTTGTTATGTTTTAGCTATATGATTTATGTTTCACTATTCACCGCTTAGCCTGATTGATTTGTTATAAGCGGATTATAAACACTATTTAAACAAAAAAAAGTCTGATCCATCTAGCCCTTCTGTGCCCCCCAGAATAACCTTGCAAGCTTGGCCACCCTCACTTTAGCAGTGAAGAGGAGCATACTTGCATGTTAACCTCCCTAATTATAACAGAAATGTAAAAAGACATATTTCAGCAGAGCGTGGCTGTTAATGATGACAGAATCCTGCAGCCTTCGTTCAGGAAAACAGCTGAAACCAGCGTCCCACCATGGCTGCAGGTAGGATCAACAAATCCAAGTCATCCAGGGATGTGCTGAGCCCCCCAGTTTCACTAATAAAATCTTCACGGGTCTATAGAAACACTGGAGCAACCACAGGAACTGGCTAAGCCTGTCCCTGAGGGCCTACAGGCAACTGGTGACTTCTCATTAATTTTCAGCATGGGTCAAGGTGTGGGTGCTTGCCGCCACGGCCTGTCTGGCTAATCTTCGGTTTCTAATACCAGAAAAGATTTTGTAAAGAGCAGATGTAGCAGAGTGCCACACCAGAGCAGTGAAAGACGTCTTTAAGGACTTCACTGGGAGGAGGTTACTTTCTGAGAGAGACACTGCAGAGCACAGCAGCAGTAAATGAAACCAATCTCCTTTCAGTGTCCTTTTAAAAGACAAAATTCAAAGTGTAGCAGGGCTCTTCTATTTTATTTCCAATGGGCTACCAGAATACGCCCGTTTATTTCCTGAAATGCGGGAGATTTTACAATGTACCAAAAACAACTGGCAGAGAGCAAGAAAAGGCCCTTCAGATAAAACAGGTGTCACTCCTACCAAAACAGCTTGCTCGCCTTCAGCAACTGGCCCACTGGCCTGTGCTACTTTACATGTACTTACGCACAGAGAATGCAGCTGTTTCTTTAACACATACATTAAAGAATACAAAGTCTACCAATCAACAATCGCCAGAGGTGGCTCACATTGTCTGCTGGTTCCTGTCTTTCTTGCCCTTTTGCATCACTGATTTGTGCTGTGCTCCCCATTATCACTGCTGTGACAGGTTATCCGACCTAAATGAACAGCCAAGCACTGCTACAACATGATCTGTCCTACAAAAAATAAACTATAGTAACAGAGGTGGAAAGCCAAATCAACAGTCCAAATTGGAGCACAGGAAAGATTTGGCATAAACTTAAATTGTCCAAGAGGGTTTTTTTTATTGTATTCATAAAATTGCAACAATACCTTTTGACAGGAGAACCATGAATTCTGTCGAAAAGTATTGTTGATGATTATATAACTATAATAAAATCCTACTTTTGAACAGCAAAAATACCTCTTGGACAATTTAAGTTTAGGCCAAATATTTTCCTGTACAAAAAATAAATCACATAATAAAAATATGGGGATACCCGGAACAAAGACCTCAGTAGCTGTGCGATGTTAATGTTTTGCATATATGCATACATGATGTGGGTGTATAGATGTATGTATAATAGTGTGTGATTTACATGTGATTTTTGTGTGTATTGATGTAAGTATATAGCTGTATGTTGTGTATGTGAGGTGTGCACTTTATGCGTGATGTGCATTGTGTGTACGTGACATATGTATATAACTCTATGCTCTGCATACGCTGTCTGTATATCTGATGTGTGTGCATACATTTGGTTACATCCTGTGCTGTTATGTGATGAGTGTATTATATGAATGTATGCATGTATTTGTGACTATATCTCCCGGTTGTGTATGTGATACCGTATGTACATGTGTGATGAACATAAGAAATTGCCATGCTGGGTCAGACCAAGGGTCCATCAAGCCCAGCATCCTGTTTCCAACAGAGGCCAAACCAGGCCACAAGAACCTGGCAATTACCCAAACACTAAGAAGATCCCATGCTACTGATGCAATTAACAGCAGTGGCTATTCCCTGTCAATGTATATATTCTGTGTATATGGTGTGTATGTCATGTCTGTACATATGAATCCTGTGTGTGTGTTGCTGTGCATGTGATGAGTGTGTACACAGTCTATATGTATGGTATGCCTGTGTTGCGGATGGTGAGCATGGTGATGTATGTGTACACACTCCATGTATATAGTGTGCACGTGATGTGTGTACACAGTCCATGTGTATGGCGTGCATGCTGTGCATGTGATGTGGGTATGGCGCATGCTGTCACTGAGTAGCAGATGACCTGTCCCCCCCCCCTGGGGATGCCCTCCGTTGGCAGGGCGGGCGCCTCGCTTACTCTTTGTCCGGCGGCACAGCGCTGATCAGCCGGGTCCGCGCAGGCGGGGAGGAGCTGCGGAGTACATGCTCCCGGGAGAGGAGCTGCAGCAGCAGCAGCAGCAGCGATCGCTCTCTTCTCTGCCTCCCCACGTGCTCGCTTCCCACCGCCTGCCCGTCACCAGGGAAACCGTCCCACCCAGCCCCGCCCCACTGCCGCCTGCCAATCAGGGGGCTTTGTGACGTCGCGCGCTCCGCGCTCGTTCGCCGACTCACCGGCCGCCCCCGCGCCTGCGCTCCTGCACAGCGCTACACGTGCCACAGGCCGCAGTGCCTTCCTGCAGTGTAAGCGAGTGGTCAGGGCCTGTGCATCTTGTGCTTCTGGCGGCTCACTGAAGCTCTTATGTCACAAGAGACGCAAATGACTGCACCTATCATACTGCAAAGCCTCTCTGTTTTCTTGTACTTGCAGGCGCTGGCTAATAAATGGCATTTTACTGAATTCTTGAATAAACCCTGGGGCAAGGCTTTTCACTGCCCTCTCCCTGTGCTAAGGCTGTTCTTCGGAGAGGGTCGTGAGTCTTCTAACCGAGGGCTACGAGTGCTTGAACGCTTTGCATTCCTCTTCGAAATAGGTTCAGAACCGGATTTTGAGGCTACGGGAATGAAGCATGGAGCCAGAGCCTAAGGCTGATGTTAGCGGAGAGCTGGTGATGTTTTAGATCCGTCCCGTACTGAATTTCGGTAATTATATAGCCAGGTGAACTTTACCACGTACGGATAACTGGGGGCTTGGCCTCTACCCCCTAACATTGGCATGGAGGGGCCTTCCACTGGGAGGTGTTGGGTCTTTCAAGAGTTTACATTTTCTTTACAATTTATTTTTCTCAATTCCTAGTTTGTTTTCTTTGCTATTGTTATTAATTTCTCACGAGGATGATCGCTCAAGGCTATAGGTTAATCAGCGTTCCCAGAAGGGGAACAAGCTGGGCAAAGTATCCCGAACCTGCTAATTACAGTCATAGTTTTATGATGGCAGAAAAAGACTACAGGACCGCTCGCTTTGTCCACCTACACCAAGTGCTCCGCTCTACAATCCCCACCATTTCCTCAGCGATCGGCTCTCTGCTTTTCCCACCCCTTCTGGAATTCAGATACTCCACCCCATCCACTGTTCCCCGCCTCAGGGACAGAAATCTTATTGAGATCTTTCTGTTTAACTGATGCCCCACTTGAGCCCTTCATTTCATTTAGTTTTCCGCTCATGTTTCAAGCAATAAATAGGAAGTGCTGCTGCAAATAGCATTAGGAATGCATCGGTCCCCCTGCCTTTGTTAACCTAGAGACAGTGAAGCCTTATTATATCATCTTGGCATAACCTATCATCTTATTTTTTTGGTTTAAATTAAGGGCGTTCAACACGTTAAAAGCAATAGTTTAGCATTAAAAGGCTAAAGGTAGCTATACTTAAATACATGCAAGAACGTCCAACGCACTAGGGTTTACAAAAATCCTGCTATTCAGCACTAGGCGCTGGACAGCTCCTGCCACAGACGATAATCTGACATTTATTTATTTACTCGAAGGGCTTAGTTTGTGGGGGAAAGGCCAGGCAGTCACTACAGCCTTAAAAGGTGGCACAGCCTCTCCCCTCCTGGCACCCTGCAAGGAAAAGAAGACTAGGGGGCGCGTCTGGGAGACCCTGAAAACAGCCATTCTGCTCCCTCGTTCAGCCCCTCCCCTTTCCGTTCCAGCACCTGTAGTGCAGGGAAGGGAGACTGAAGCAGACACTGCAAAGTATAGACTCAAAAAAGTTTTAATTAGCACACGTTGGAAAGCTAGGAGCAGTATTACAAATTGTCAAACTTACACACTTATACAACCCCTTCTACTATCCCTTACAGAGGGTTTAATTTCTGGCATTCTGCCACCTTTCTCCTGGAACCCAGATATCCCACCCGAGCTAGCCCAGACAAAGGCTGATGAACTGGCTCTTCATTTCAACAAAAAAATATCTGATCTCCTTAACCAGCTGACTACAAATAACACTGATCCAGATAACACATATCTCCCCCAAAACAAAGACATCCAGCTTAACGCTTTCGAACCCATCACAATCACAGAGATACATTCAGTGCTAAAGAGAATGAAGCCATCATCACACCCATTTGATCAAATCCCCTCCAAAATGCTTCTTCTCATCCCTGACACTATAGCAAAAACACTGGCAGACATCATAAACTGCTCCCTATCTCATGGTATCTACCCAGATGACCTAAAAACAGCTTCAATCAAGCCACTGCTGAAAAAACCAAATCTAAATGCATGTGATCCCAACAACTTCCGCCCTATTTCCAATCTCCCATTCATAGCAAAAATCATAGAAAAATTGGTAAACACCCAACTATCCAACTACTTAGAGGACCACAGCATTCTTTCACCAAACCAATACGGTTTTCGCAAAGCTGCAAGCACAGAAACATTACTAATCTCTCTCACCGACTTCCTCATTTCTGGAATTGATAAAGGCCAAACATTTTTATTAATCCTCTTGGACTTCTCGGCGGCCTTCGACACCGTCAATCACACCCTTCTTCTAAAACAACTGGCGAACATTGGATTGACAGGTGCTACACTAAACTGGTTCAAAACATTCCTAGAAAACAGAGGATACAGAGTCAAAATTCACAACAAAGAATCCCAATACCACCATTCTAACAGAGGGGTGCCGCAAGGTTCATCACTCTCTCCCACGCTCTTTAATCTATACCTGTTACCACTATGTCAACTCCTTACAAAATTGAACCTGAAACACTTCCTTTTCGCTGACGACGTACAGATCGTGATTCCCTTAAAAGAAACAATTTCAAAAACAATGGAATTCTGGGACAGTTGCCTTCTACAAATTAAACCTCTTCTCACTAACCTAAACCTCATACTCAATGCTTCAAAAACAGAATTCTTGCTCATATCACCGGAAAAACAATAACACACTTCAAAAACCACCCGCACTCCTGCAAACAGTCCACGTAAGAGATCTAGGAGCTATCTTAGACAATCGTCTCAACCTTAAAACATTCATTAACCAAACCACCAAAGATTGCTTCTACAAATTACATATCCTGAAAAGAATTAAACCACTTTTTCACGCTCAGGACTTTAGAACTATATTGCAAGCAATAATCTTTTCCAAACTAGATTATTGCAACTCATTGCTACTAGGCCTCCCAGCTTCCTATACCAAACCCCTACAAATGGTTCAGAACTCTGCAGCCAGAGTCCTTACAAATTCCAGGAAAATGGACCATATCTCCCCTATCCTCAAAAACCTCCATTGGTTACCAATCCACTATAGAATCATGTACAAATCCATCAACATCATATTCAAGACCATTAACCAACACACGCATCTCGATCTACAAATACCATTCAAAAAATACACCTCCACCAGACCCATCAGGGAATACTACAAAGAGTCACTCCAAATTCCAAAAGCCAAAACCTTCCAACATAAAGCCTTGAGTCTCAGAGCCTTCTCGTCAGCTGGTCCAGCGTTGTGGAACTCCATCCCTCCTGATTTGAGACAGGAGCCATGCGCTCTAACATTTAAGAAAAGACTTAAAACTTGGCTTTTTAAAAAAGCATTTCCAAGCCTTGAATAAAACTATTACTCATCTTCATAAACTTGTTTACAATAACTGGATCTAATCAAGAATCCACCTACCATAAACTTATACTCATCTTTACCTGCTGAGGACTATCGTCTTTACCTGCTGAGTATTATCATATCATTACCTTGCACTACTGTGTCTTATTTATTTATTCTCTTGGTTACTCACTACCGTTTCATTTTATTATCATATCTTTCCAGGCACTACTGTGTCTTATTTATTCCCTTGATCACTTATTTTACCGTCTCTTATTTATGTACCATCACATGTATCCACATAGGCTTATTTATTTACTCTACTATACTATTTCATTAATTGGAAGAAATGTATATATTGCATTGTTCAATTTTCCCCCTATTCCAGCTCCAAGTTAATTTTCCCTGTTTTATTGTAACTTTCTCACACACGGTATTGATACACTGTATTTAAAGTTTCACAGTTTATTGGGAATATACGTTACGCTATGCTTTACACACATTGTTAATTGTAAACCGGGTTGATGTGATATCTGTCATGAAACTCGGTATAACAAAAATAATAAATAAATAAATAAACCCAAGACAGCAGAACAGAGGCAGCCATTTCTATCAATTCTGGCTCCCCTGATGAAACAGAACAGAGCCAGTAGGTACATGGATTACTTACCGCATGGTCCAGCTGTCAAGAGGAAGCATTTTAAGCTAGTAATTATCTGGCTACGTAACTAAATTTATGTACTTTTTTTATTATTTAATTTAATTTGCATTTTATTTTTATCTTATTTTAACTACTGTAAACCGTTTTGATAAAATTTTATTTTAAAAAGCGGTATATAAATACCTTAAATAAAAAAAAATAAAAATAAATAAGCAGAGAACAGAGTGTTGGAGCTGTTTATCCTATGACAAGGACAGCCACATGGCTTCGATTCAGGTATGTGCATGAGTTCACAGCTGGCCCTGGCCACCCCCACCTCTCCCCCCTCAACAGGTCCACTTCCTTCTCTACAAATTAAGCCCTGTAAATTTTGATGATTGATATTTTAGGAAAGACCAAATAAATAGTGCATTTCAAGTTTCACACACCCTAAAATTTAAACCTAGATTCCTCCTGTCACAGCAGAAATATCCCAACCCCCTGAGAAAGAACAGTGAAACTCCCTTCCCTTAAACAAGGCTTTTTTTTTTATTATTTAAAAGGACAAGCTTGTCTAACAGTAGCAACAGCTCCTCTTCATAAAAAAGCTCGACAATAAATCATTCTTCCAATTTTTCCCTCCCAGATTCTCAGGCTGCATTTCTTCCAGTACTCACAGGCTGCTATCACCAAACTTTTAAAGTATATGTACAGCTGCCCTCCTCTTGCCAATGCAGAGGAACACATAGGAAAATTGGTTCTTACCTACTAATTTTTGTTTCTGGAATAGCACAGATCAGTACATACTCCTGGGTTTTGCCTCCCTGCCAGCAGATGGAGACAGAGAAGAAAAGCTTTACTGACCCTGTTACTTAACCTAGTGTGCCACTTGCAGTTCCTCATTATGGCCAATACCCAAGCCAAGATGACTACAACTATAATAATAATGGAGACCCTCAACCTTCTCAAGAAGCAGGAGGAAGGCAGAGCCTCTATGGAAAACCATAGAGATGACCTGGATTCCTCCAGGAGCGGTAACAGCAGCTGAAACTCCTCCGACATCGGATTCCAACAGGCCAGGAATGCCTTCTGAAGTGGATGCATGTGCGTAAACGCCCATGGCACCAATGGACCTGCAGATAATCCCAGACATTGGGGACCAACAGGTCCCTTAGTTGGACCACTTGAGACTGCAACTTGAGCACCTGTTCCGAGGTAAGAAACACCTTGCCTAACCGGGTGTCGAATCGTGCTCGCACATGATCCAAGGACAGGGACAGTTCCGATGACTCTTCGCCTGGTCTATCACCCAGCCCAGGGACTCCAGGCGCTCCGGTCACTCGCCAAATGCAACACAGACACTCCACACCTCAGACTTCGCCTGAATGAGCCAATCGTACAGGTACAGACGCACCAGTATCCCTTCTCTTCTGAGCGCCGCCGCCACTACCAACATCACCTTTGTGAATGTTCTCGGAGCCGTAGCCAGCCCGAAGGGAAGAGCTGGAAACTGAAAATGCTCCCCTAGCACCGTGAACCCTAGAAACCTCTGAGGGTCTGCTCTGATGGGAATGTGGAGATATGCCTCCGAAAGATCCAGGGAGGCCAGAAAATCCCCTTTGCGCATTGCTGCACTCACCCTTTGTAACATTTGCATCTGAAAATGTGGCACCCACAAGGCAGCATTGACCCTTTGCAGATTCAGAATGGGCCGAAATGAGCCCTCCTTCTCGGGGACCACGAAATACATGGAATACCTTCCCTGACCATGTTCCTCTTGCAGCACTGGGAGGATGGCTTCCAGTCGCTGCAGAGTGTCCTGCATTGCCGCCCGCTCGCCGGGTATAGTGCAATGGGACACCACGAGGGTGTCTTTGAGGGGTAAAGAGAATTTTAAAGCTTAGCCTTTGCTTGTTACTTCCAACACCCACTGGTCCAAAGTGATTCTGGTCCACTCCTCGTAAAACCAGGATAATCTTCCTCTGACCGCCACCAGGGATGGGTGGATCAGCCTGCCTTCATTGGACAGGCTTTGCACCTCCGGAGCCCTGTCCGGAACGCTCTCTGGCTGGTCTAGGGGTCCCTTGAAAGGACTCCTGCCTTCCTGATCCCTGCTGCTGCTTAGAGCCTGAAGAACTTCTGCTGGAGCGAAATCTCATTTCATGGAGACGCGTGCAAGGCAGGAAGGTCTTCTTTATCTTTGGCAGATTCTAAAGGGAATAGGTTGCCTGAACGCCCATCAGCTTCTCTAAATTAACTTCCTTTCCTTAACCCTCCCCTTACCAAACAATTCAAGCACCCAAACCCATGCCTCATTAATTAAAATCCCTGTACAAAGTTCTCTTTCATGCTTGTTCCCCCATGTTAAAGCACTATAAATATATATAAACACAGTTTTGTTGCCTCTTGCGCACCCTGTACCTGATCTACCTGTAAATGTTTGAAAGTTTTTTCCTTAAAATTGTTAAAATGTAATTTCCCAATTGCTCCTAGTCTGTTACCAAAACCTCATTAATCTGTCTGTTTCACTGTAAACCGATGTGATGTGCAAACGAACGTCAGTATAAAAAAGATTTAAATAAATAATAAATAATAATAAATCCTTCCCAAACAATGACCTTTTTTTTGAAGGGGAGATTACAAAGCTCCACCTTCGACCAAACATCCACTGACCAATTACATAGCCACAGAAGCCTCCGTACAGCGACCGCGGACACCATATTCCTAGCTGAACTGCGAAGCCTATCACAGAGGGCATCAGCCACACAGGCCACCCCCCCTTCCAACTGAGCATCCTGGCCAGGCTCTGAAGAGGTTTCCGCTGCCTTCACCTGCGCGTTCTGCACCCAGCACAAACAGGCCCCTCTGCATTAGACCAGCACAGACGGCAGAGCCAAGGCTTCGAACAGCCTCTTCAACAGGATCTGCAGCTTCTGGTCCTGGGCATCCTTCAAAGCCGCCGACCCTGAACACAGGAATCATTTTCTTTGTGACCGCCGACACCACCATATCCACCTTTGGCAGCTTCCACAGCTCTAACGTGTCCTCTGGCAGGGGATACAACCTGGCCATAGCTCTGGCCACCTTCAAACCAGCTTCTGGGAAATCCCATTCCCAATCAGCTTCTTTATCTGCTTTGGCAAAGGGAATGCCCTCGGAGGTCCATGCAGTCCCTCCAACACTGGGTTTAACCCTTCATTGTCGGAATCCTCCTGTGCAACCTTAATCCCCAGCTCCTCCAGAACCTGAGGGATGAGAGGCTGCAATTCCTCCTTTCGGAATAACCTGACCACCCTCGGGTCATTCCCTTCTGCCAGAGGGACCTCGTCCGCATCCGGGTCCCCCAGCAGATCAGTCAACGGATCCATGCCCTGGCCAGAGCCCTGCAGATTAGCGCCATCAGAATCCTTACAGGAAAGATCCTCCCCTCGCGATCGATCCAGACCCAATAGAGGCTAAATGCCCCCCGTCCTGGGAGGTGCCTCAGCCCAAGCCTTCTTAGCCTTGCCTCGGGGGTCTTCTGAAAAGGTGGCCTCTTCGCCACCCGCTCCTGCCTGGCGAGATAGGCCTCATGCATTAACAAAATCCACAGCAGTCTCTCTGCTTCACGGGCGCCGGGTCCTCCCCTGTGTCCGCTGGCACATCTCCCCCTCCTCTAGGTCCCTGATGCACAGAAGAAAGCGGGGGAGGGGAGTCCCTGCCTTCCCAATCCATGTCAGGGCTCTTGCCATTTGGAGCTAAAATGGCCGCCGTCTCTTTCACACACCCCCGGGGGGGCCCTCCTACACAGGACCTGCAACATGTGTGCAGTGTCTGCCCCCTGATCCTTTTGACGAGGCTCCCTCACCGCCACAGACACAGCCAGGGCAGAGAAGGGCCACATTGAGGCGAAAGTGCCTCCCCCTGCAGGCCCAACAGGCTTTCCCGTGCTCAGTGGGAGACAACATCGCGTGCGACACGGCTAAAAACGCGGAACAGGAGAAAATAAAGCCGCAGCTGCCGCCGCTGCTGTCCCAGCATTGGGTGCTGAAAAGCAGCCCCAGCCATGCGGTTTCCTCGACACCGAGCCGACGCAAACGTCAGGCGCATCAACAGAAAAAAAAATAAACAGCCTCACAGCTTCTGAGCTCCCCCCCCCCCCGGCCCAAGTTAAGCTCTTAAAGGAACAGCCTGCTGAGCTACATAGAACAGTAAAAGCAAATGAAAATACTACTTTCCTGTTTCTGGAAGCTGCAGGACGCCACAGCCGGTCAGCCTGGGTGAGAGGACCTCAGGGGGAGCGAGGGAACCAGGACCCCTGGAATCAAGGGACGAGCCTGGCCAGGGATTTTCAACCCCCCGCTTGCCCTGCTCAACCAGAGGGATGGCCCACGAAGGAACCTAACACCTCTGGGAGCTCCGTCTTCAGTCTTCTCTCTAATCCTAAACTAATCTTATTTCACTTTAACTAACAGACTGCAGGTTTGGACCTCTATCACCTGCTGGAGACAGAATACCGAGGGACTGCAGGTGGCACTCTCGGTTATGTAGCAGGGCCTGAACGTTTTGTTCTCTGGCTCCATCTGCTGGTAGGGAGGCATAAACCCACTTGTCTGGACTGATCTGGGGAATGAACAGGGACAGGCTGTATGGTCATTTCCTGCTGACAAGTTTCTGTACAACTTATTTATATGAGATATATTTACAAAGCATTCTAAATTATTTTGAAAAGTATAAAAAAAACCCCACCTTTTTATTTATATACATTTGTAGGGATTTTTTTTTACAAAAATAAGTGGGAAATGCAACAGCACATTTTACTTACACAGAGATAGGATTGGTTTCAGCACCTTTGCCATCAGAAGGATTAAGATTCAGGAGGGATACCACTTCCATTTCAGCTCACAAGTTGTTCCAGCCATTTTGCAATATTTGCGCCAATTAAAATTAATAAAATTAAGTAGATGTTTAATTGTTAGATACAGTATTGCTGGTTCTTGGGTTGGAACATCTTAGGCAGCACAGTTGGTCATCACCTGCACTTGAGCAGTAGGTTTGCCTTATAATCTCCTTTTTTCTGGGTTAATCAGAGGCTTACCAAAGGATCCTAAGCTGTCCAGGCCGCACTGACCTAACTTATACCCCCCACTACATTACGGGATTTATAGTATTACTAGATTAATATTTGTCTCATGACGGATGTATTATTGGCATGTAAAAGTTCTATTTTTTTTGTTCAAATTCAGCAAAAATAAAAGCAGAGATACAAGTACAAAAACTAAATCTCAGATTTGTCAGACATTAAACTCTTCCAGCTTTTTTCAACCTCTTTTCTTAGGTCGAGTTTACCAGGCTGAAAAAGAATAGTAAAAACAATAAAAGAAAGATGAATCCTAAAACATAAAATCTGGTAACACCCTCGCCTCTTAGACACAACCAAGCTGCCTGAATCTACCTGCAGTGCTAAAAAGCCCTTCCTACACCAGGAGCCTGGTGCTCCGTGGGACCCAATTCCCTGGAAAGGACCGTTCTAGTAAGATGCGTACAGCAAGGATTTCCTTCCAGGATCTGGAAATATGATGTTTTCCTTCCAAATTCTGGATTTACTTTTCAGACCATTTCATAAAATCAGGTTTCTAGGTTGTGGATTGCATTGAAGTCTTCACCTACAGGTTTGCTTTCATGCTGTCCATTCCCTCTTCTCCGTTAAGGCAAAAGGATAAATAGTGCACATTCGCAATGGTGAGTTCTTTCAAATTCTCCGGGAACAGCTGGGCTCTCAGCACTGAACCAGGGACAGAGGAGGAGCAGAAGACACCCCAGCACCACGCCACACTGCAATCTTACAAGCCAGAGAGAGGATGTCAGCTACTTGCAGCACTGGGGTGCAAGGGTTTGACTCTTGCAAACCTTGACAGGCCCAGTCTGAGACCTTGATTTGGGGATTTCACAGTAACTCGCCCCAGTGAGTTACTGCTATTTCCTGACAGACCTGCAAATTAAAAAGGAAAAAATGATTAACATAAACTTTTCTAAATGAGATGAAACATTCCCATCTGCAAGGTATTTAGACAGAAACACCACACTGCAGCTCGAGCTACACGGGGTCTCTTCAGGGCTGTGTAGAAATGTACCCCAAAGACTCAGTGTGAGGGGATCTGATTGAAGAGGTGTGGTCTGACTGTGAGCTAAGAGAATATTCTGCTTCCTGCTCTGCTGCTGATTCTTTGGGACCTTCGGCATGTCCACAAATCTCCCTGTGCTTCATTTTACACAACCAGAAAGGAAAATTGGTTCTCACCTGCTAATTTTCGTTCCTGAAGTACCAGGGATCAGTACAGACGAGTGGGTTTATACCTCCCTACCAGCAGATGGAGGCAGAGAACAAAACCTTGAGCGACTGCTACATAACCGAGAGTGCCACCTGCAGTCCCTCAGTATTGACCTGTACCCAAAGCCAAGATGTCTGCTTTAAACAAACCCCAATAAACCTTGGGCAAACAGAGACAAAATTGGTGCCCCCTGTAATCTAGGCCCTCTTGACGTAACAAAACATTTACCAACTATGTACAGTTATCACTGATCAAATCGAATGTCAGCTCAATCAGCTTAGCCATCTCCAGAAGCGAGGAAGTCTTTCATCAGAAGGGGACAGGTCTCTGGACTGATCCATAATACTTCAGGAACGAAAATTAGCAGGTAAGAACTAATTTTCCTTTCCTGTTCATACCCCGGATCAGTCCAGATGAGTGGGATGTACCCAAGCCCCTCTATTCTGGAAGGGAACCCAAAAGACCTGCACGCAATACACTCCCCCCAAATATCGCTTCCTCTGGAGCCCGCACATCTAATCGGTAATGTTTGGTGAAAGTGTGGAGGGAAGGCACCCAACCCCTCTGGCACCGGTAGGCCATTGCAGATGTAAGCCGAAGCTCTCGTCTCCTTTAACCAGCGAGCAATCGTGTCCTTGGAAGCCTTATTTCCCTTCTTTGCTCCACGAACAGGACAAACAGATGATCCGATCTCCGAAAGGGATTCATCACCTTGAGATATCGCAAAAGGATATGACACACGTCCAACAAGTGAAGTCCTCTAACCATCGAAGAATCAGCTGCCAAGTTCGAAAAGGCAGGAAGCTTGACCACCTGATTAAGGTGAAAGGAGAAGACTACCTTCGGCAAAAGGACGGAACCGTTCTTAAAGAGACTCCATCATCAGAAAAACGGAGGAAAGAAACCATACACGACAACACTTGCAGCTCAGAAATTCGCCAGACACCAAGAAAAGTGTCTTCAGGGTTAAATCTTTCAATGACGCCCTTTGCATTGGCTCAAAGGGGGGCCCACACGGCACCCGAAGAACCAAATTCAAATTCCACACCAGACAGCTCTTCTGCACCAGAGGAAGCAGATGCTTTGCCCCTCTCAGAAAACGAGCCACATCCGGATGAGACGCCAGCAGCTTTCCCTACATCCTGCCGCACAGGGAACCCAAAGCTTCTTCCTGGACCCAAAGGAAATTATACGCTAGCCCCTTAGGTAACCTGCACTGCAGAAATTCCAAGATCTGTGGGACATCCACCTCTAAGGGCTGTACTCTATTCAGCAAACACCATGATTCGAATACTCTCCAAACCCGGACGTAACCCACTGAAGTGGAAGGTCTCCTTGCCTGAAGCAAAGTTGCAATCCTTGGCTCCGAATATCCCTTCAAACGGAGCCGCCGCGTCTCAAAAGCCAGGCTGCTAAACAGAAGCGATCCTCTCGGTCTGAAAATATGGGTCCCTGACAAAATAATCCTGAGAGATGAACCAACTGAATGGGTCTGTCTACTGCGAGACGCAGAAGGTCCACAAACCATAGCCGCCATGGCCACATGGGGACCACCAGAATCACCCTGCCCAGATGAGTTTTGATGTGCCGCAGCACCCATCCTACGAGTGGCCACAGAGGAAACATGTACAGCAAGAGGTGCGTCAGCCATGGTTGAATGAGAGCATTGATGCCCTCTGATCCGACCTCCCGTCTGCGACTGAAAAAGCAATCCGTTTTCGCACTTGCTGGAGTCACCATGAGGTCTATCACTGGTTTGCCCCACCTTGCTTGCAGCAAGGCGAAGGCTTCTGCCGACAACTTCAATCCCCTGACGCTGTCTGCTGAGGAAGTCTGCTTGAACGTTGTCCACTCCGGCCACATAAGAAGTAGTAGTCTCTCCAGATGTTTCTCCGCCCACAGGAACAGCTCCTGTGCTTCCAATGCCACTAGATGACTCTTCGTTCTGCATTGTTAATTGATGTACGCTACTGTTGTCGCATTGTCTGAGAATACTCGCACTAATTTGCCCCGACCGAGCGGAAGAAACGCCAACAAGGCCTTGCGCACTGCTCTGGTTTCCAGTGATTAAATCGACAAAGCTGCCACCTCTGGCTACTACTGACCCTGGGCTGATTTCCCCAGGCAAATTGCCCCCATCCAAAGAGGCTGGCATCCGTGGTTACAAGTACCCAGTAAAGCATTTCCAGATCCATTCCCTTCTCGAGATTGTGCCACGACAACCACCACGAGAGATTGGATCTGGCATCCTCTGGCAATGGAAGCTGAAATTCTTCCGACAGTGGATTCCATCGGGATAACAGAGCCCCCTGTAGAGGCCGCATGTGAGCAAAAGCCCATGGCACTAAATCCAGCATAGAAGCCATGTACCCCAGGAGCTGCAAGTAATCCCAGACCCCAGGCACCGCCATGCTCTACAACCAAAGCACCTGACTCTGCAGCTTGAGGGCTCTTTCTGAAGTCAGGAACATCTTCCCCAGTCAGGAATCAAAGCGATCGTCCAGATACTCCAAGGACTGAGTCGGCTTCAAATGACTGTTTACGAGGTTCGTCACCCAGCCCAATGCCCTCAGAAGCTGGAGCACGTGCTGGACTAAGCAACTACACACTACCTCAGACTTCGTTTGAATGAGCCAATCATCCAGATACGGGTGTATCAGGATGCCCTCCTTCCTGAGAGCCACCGTCACTACTTCCATCACCTTTGTGAATGTGCACAGCGCCGTCGCTAACCCAAAGGGAAGAGCTCAAAACTGGAAATGTTCTCCCAAAACCATGAATCTCAGAAACCTTTGATGTTCGGGTTGAATAGGGAAATGAATGTAGGCCTCTGACAGATTCATGAATGCTAAAAACTCTCCTTTGCGCACCGCCGCTAACACTGTGCCCAGCGTCTCCATCCAAAACCGCAGCACCCGGAGGGCAGCATTCACCTTCTGCAGATGGAGAATGGGCCGAAAGGTCCCTTCCTTCTTTGGCACCACGAAGTACACTGAATGCCTGCCCTACCCTCTCTCCTGAATGGAACAATGGTGTGTAGAAGATGTAAGCGCTGCAGCATGCCCCGCACCACCTGCCACTTGCTCCAGGAGACGCAGAGGGAGACTACAAAGGCGTCCCTGAGTGGCTGAGAAAATTCTAAGGCGTAACCTTCTGGTCCACTCCTCATAAAAAAGAAAGCCTTCCTCCGATAGCCTCCTGAGAGCAGTGGACCCTCACATCTTCATTGTCCGACCTAACGTCCACTCTCCTCTTGGGACCCACCATCCCTAGGGGACCTGCACTGATTCCGAAAAGGCTGCTGTCTGCCCAAACTCTGCTTCTACAATTTTTGTGCAGGGGCTCTGCCTGTTCGAAATCTCCTAGCCTCTCGAAAACAGGCTTGAGGATGAAAGGCTTCTTAGGACCCTTCCTGTTTTCAGGTAACATTGCCTTTCGACTCTTCCAACTGCTTCACTAGCTTCTCCAAATCCTCCCCGAAGAGGAGCTTCCTTTTGAAAGGGAGGTTCGACAGCTGGACCTTAGATCACACATCAGCCGACCAATTTCGCAGCCACAAGAGCCTGCGCGCCACCACCGCTGAGACCATACTCCTGGCAGAAGTCCGGACTATGCC
This sequence comes from Rhinatrema bivittatum, assembly GCF_901001135.1. Classification (NCBI taxonomy): domain Eukaryota; kingdom Metazoa; phylum Chordata; class Amphibia; order Gymnophiona; family Rhinatrematidae; genus Rhinatrema; species Rhinatrema bivittatum. Next base: position 475,695,223 of record NC_042618.1, read on the forward strand.
TCATAGGCCACTCCTGCCTCTAAATGGGCTGCCTGCACTACCTCAGATGCTGTTCCTGAATGCTTGTCATGAGCTTTCTGCATCCAGGACAAACAGGCTCTCTGCATCAGACTTCTGCACATCGCTGCTCGAAGGGCCAAAGTTGAGACTTCAAAGAGCCACTTGAGCAGAATCTCCAGCTTCCTATCCTGCAGATCATTGAGAGACACCGCTCCTATCACCAGGATGGTAGTCTTCTTGGTAACCACCGAAACAGCTGCATCCACTTTGGGAATTCTCCATAACTCAAAGGTCTGTTCCAGCAAGGGATATAATTTCCCCATAGCTCTCGCGAACTTCAGGCTCCCCTCGGGAGATTCCCACTCTCTATCCACCAACTTCTTCACCTGCTTTGGTAACGGAAAAGTGGTAAGGGATCCCCACAATCCCTCGGATTCACTCCTTCCTTGTCCGAGTCTTCCTGGACGTCTTTAATGCCAATCTCCTCCAGCACCTGGGGAATCAATGGATCCAGTTCCTCTCTCTGGAACAGCAGGACACATGCAGGTCATCTCCTTCCGCAACCAGAATTGCCTCCAGGTCTTGAGTGTTCGGATCCTACATGGGATCCACCAAGACCTCCAATGGATCTCGATCCAGGTTCTGTGTCGGATCCCCCAAGGCACTAACAGGGTCCTTGTCCGGTGCAACTGGACCCCCTTTGAGCTGCTCAGGATCATTCAGGGTATCCGAAGAATCTCCCTCCTCTGGGGTTCACCTGAGATGCAGCATCCACAGGATTTCTCCTGACTCCAAAGGTCCTCTAGCCCTCTTGGCCGTCCGAGACTTCCTACGCAAAAGCCTCTTCACCCCTAACTCCTTCTGGGCTAAATAAGCCTTATGAAGGAGAAGCAAAAAATCCATGGAAAAGGCCTTCAAGTCCAAGGAGGAAGAGTCCTGATTGACTCCCTCCCGAGTCCCACCTTGTCCCCTGCCACCAGCAGGGACCTTTCCCACAGGAAAAAGTGTGGGAGGGGAATCCCGGGCTCAGAAATGGCAGCCTGTACTTCTGCATGTGCTGCCAAAATGGCCGCCGGATCCTCTGGGCCCCCCCCTCCCCCAGAGCCTCAGGAGCTGACCCAGCTGCCTGCACTTTTTCACCGCTCCCCCCCCCCCCCAAAGCGCAATCATGGCAAAAAAAGACTGCATCGAGGCAAGAATGCCTCAGCCCGCATCTGTGGCAAAGTCTGCCATGCTGTGCAGGAGCTGGCATGTCGGGGCAGTCGGGCCTAAAAATAAACATAGCAGCAGCAATCACACTGATCGTTGTCCCAGTGCTGAAATACAGCACTACCCAACCCCAATAAAGGCAGGCACTTCAGCTCACTCCCTCCTGCCTGCCTCCCGGCAGAGGAAAAATAACAAGCTTACCTGCTCCTCAGGCCTGCACACTGCTGAGGTCTCCCGGTCCCTGCTTCTTTTTTTTTTTTTAAAGAAACAGGGCCTAAAGGAAGAAACAGGAGGGAAAGACTACTCCCCTGCTTCTGGAGGCTACCCACCGAGGAACCAGGCACACCGAGGGAGCGAAGGGCCCAGAGGAGGAGAGGGAAGCAGGGCCCCTGGCTATCTACCGCCCCCCCCCCCCCTCCCTGCCATAAAAGGGCCGAGTCCTGACAGGGATTGCCCTGCTCTACCAGAGGGAATCTAACACCTCGGGGAGCTGAATCTATGCAGGTCTGCACCTCTACCATCTGCTGGAGACAGAGAAATACTGAGGGACTGCAGGTGGCCCTCTCGGTAATGTAGCAGGGCCTCAAGGTTTTGTTCTCTGCCTCCATCTGCTGGTAGGGATGCATAAACCCACTCGTCTGGACTGATCCGGGGTACAAACAGGAAATGAGTAATACCTTATAACACTGCCTTTCCAACCAAGTGTTTGGCATATTGAGGCTTGTTCCTGTTGTGCCAAAAAAAGCTACTTCTACCTCTCTTTCCTCTATAATCTGCCAACCCAATCAAGAACCATTCTGATAGCCACACTTTTCAACCCAGAGGTGGCTGCATGCATGTTTATTTGAAGATTTAAAATTATAAATTGCATTTGGATCTAGTCTGAATGAAATGTGCTTGGGAAATCCAAATCAGCCATGACTGCTCTGCTCCATCAACAAAAGGACCGAATTTTAACTTTGCACATTATTTTAAGGCACTTATTGTTTGCAACATCCATAGTTGATCAATAAAATAGTCATAAAAACCATAAAAATCAAATAAATATTACAAATAAACAATAACTATTTATGATAAAATCACAACATATCAGCACAATAAACATCCATTCAGCTAACATGGGTCAGAAGTTTGAAGAGCGAAAGTCCCAGGCTGGAAGCATGGCATTGTTATTTTCACTGGCAGTGTAGGCAGCTTTAGATAAGAGTTCCCAGCACTGCAGAGCAACACAGCAAGGTAAGAGACATGTGACACACACAGGCTATGTATTTATTAATTAGCAAAGCCATAGAAATTATAAACAAGCTTTGCAGCTTTCAGCCATCTTATCTTTTCACTTTCCCACGTTTTCTTTCATTTTTACCTTCCCATCTCACATCTCTCAGCTTGCCCATGTATTTATTGTAATTTTGCATTTTTGTTAGTTTTATACTTGGTGTCCTGGAACTGTGTCTAGGCTATATGAAGGCTCTGGCTATAAATGAATCAGAGTCAATGGTGACCTACTGCTCCCTGGGATAACAGTGAAGATAACCTGCATGGCCCCCAAGTGACAGCAGTATAATATACCCTAGAGACAATAGGGCCTTCTGCCCCATCATCTGTACTCTGTTGTGCTGAACACCACCATGGAACGCAAGCAAGGAAGGAAACCTCATCTTTAGGATAAACAAATGAAAATCTCATCTGCTCCTTCTTTTCAAGCACATGGATACATACAGCTCCAGGCCCTCCCCTTCCGAAAAAGGCAATGCCTCAGAATAAATATCCTGGGAAAAGAAAATTATTCCTTACCTGCTAATTTTCGTTCCTGTAGTACCAAGGAACAGTCTAGACGGTGGGTTATGTCCCCCGTCCAGCAGATGGAGTCAGAACAGACTTCAAAGGGTGTTAGCATATAAGCCAGTGCACCCTCTGCAGGAGCTCAGTATAAAGTATATCAAAGCTCAACAACAGAACACTGAACAAGCAGAATGGATCAAGTATACTTAACCATAACAGGTACTAAACAACAAATTCAAAATGTAAACCAACGTACGGCAAGAACTGCCAACTTGCAAGGAGCTGTGGACACAGATGTGAAGGACGAAAAAGGCACAGCATTCTTCAGAGGGAAGAGAGCAATCCGAGCAGGAAAAGCCAAGAACCCAAAGAACCAGAGAGATGGGCATCTGGACTGATCCTTGGTACTACAGGAATGAAAATTAGCAAGTAAGGAATAATTTTCTTTTCCCTGTACATACCAGGATCAGTCCAGACGGTGGGATGTACCCAAGCTTCCCTACTCCGGGTGGGCCCCTGAAAGCCTTGCTCAGAATGGCGTCCTTTGGCCATCTCGCAATCGTCGTCTTCGAGGCCTGGGAGCCTTTCCTCGAGCCCGACCAGAGCACAAACAAATGATCTGAGACCCGGAAGTCGTTAGTGACCTCCAGGTAGCGGAGCAACGTGCGCTTGACATCTAGAAGACGGAGAGACCTTGGCTTGTCGGGTGAGAAGGACGGAAGCTCGACCGTCTGGTTCAAGTGGAAGGCCGATACTATCTTGGGCAAGAAGGAAGGAACGGTGCGGAGGGAGACCCCCCCCCCCAAGTCCGTGAATCGGAGATAGGGTTCCCTACAGGATAACGCTTGAAGTTCCGAGATGCGACGAGCGGAGCAGATGGCCACGAGAAAGACTGCCTTGAGAGTGAGGTCCTTGATAGTTGCGTGGTGCTGAGGCTCGAAAGGAGGCCCTGACAGCGTTGAGACTCCAGGAGGGGCACGGATCCCTCGCCGGAGGCCGCAAGTGCTTAACCCCCTTGAGGAACCAGACGATGTTAGGCTGGAGCAGGAGAGAAGGATGCTCTCCATACTGTATGAGCGAACCAAGGGCGGCCACCTGGACTCGCAGAGAATTATAGGCAAACCCCTTATCCAGGCTGTCCTGGAGGAACTGCAGGATCTGAGGGACTGATGCCTTCGTGGGACGAGTGCCATGATTGGAGCACCACATCTCAAAAACCTTCCAGACTCGCACATAAGCGACCAAAGTAGACATCTTCCGAGCCTTCAGCAGAGTCGAGACTACCGCCTCAGGGTATCCTCTGCGCCTGAGGCGGCGCCGCTCAAAAGCCAGGCCACAAGATAAAAGCGTTCTGCCTGCTCGAAAAATACCGGGCCCTGGTGGAGCAGACGAGGAAGATGTCCCAGCCGAAGCGGACCGTCGATCGCTAGCTGTAGAAGTTCCGCAAGCCAGGGTCGACGAGGCCACTCTGGAGCCACCAGGAGAACAGGCCCCTGATGACGTTCTATTCTCCGTAGGATTTTGCCCACCAGCGGCCAGGGAGGGAAGACGTAGAGAAGAAGATGGCGAGGCCACGGCAGGACTAGGGCATCTACCCCTTCCGCGCCGCGCTCTCTTCTGCGGCTGAAGAAGCGGGGGGCCTTGGCATTGAGGGATGTCGCCATCGGGTCCAAGTGAGGCGACTCCCACCGATGGACAAGAAGCTGCATCGCTTCGTCGGAGAGAGACCATTCTCCTGGGTCTAGCTGTTGTCGACTCAGGTAGTCCGCCTGAATGTTGTCTACCCCCGCGATGTGTGAAGCCGCGAGGTGTGCTAGATGAATCTCTGCCCACTCCATCAGACGTGTCGACTCCTAGTGCCTCCTTGGCGGTTGATGTACGCCACAGTGGTGGCGTTGTCTGAGAGTATCCTTACCTCCCGATTCCGCACCAGCAGAAGGAAATGTAGGAATACCAAACGCACTGCTCTGGTTTCTAGGTGATTGATCGGCCACGACGCTTGTGCCTTCGTCCACGTCCCCTGCGCCGAGCTCTGTTCGCATACTGCCCCCCATCCGGAGAGACTGGCATCGGTGGTGACCACCACCCAGTTGAGAACCTCGAGGGAGATGCCTCGGGCTAGATACCTCAGATCCAACCACCACCGCAGGCTGTCCCTGGCAACCTGCGGGAGAGGGAGCACCTTCTGATAATCCTGCGAGACTGGTTTCCAGCGAGAAAGCAGAGCCGCCTGAAGAGGACGAAGGTGCACGAAAGCCCAGGGCACGAGGTCGATGGTGGAGGCCATGACGCCCAGGAGCTGAAGATAGTCCCAGGAGGTGGGTGCTGGTAATGCAGTAAAACGTCTTATGTGGTCCCGTAAGGATTGGGCCTTGTCAGGACGTAAGAAGACCTTGCCCTGACGCGTATCGAACTGCTCTCCCAAGAAGTCCAAGTGCTGGGAAGGGACGAGGGAACTCTTGGCGAAATTCACGACCCAGCCCAGGGAACGGAGAAGTTGAGCCACCCTGGCGACTGCCGACTGTCCTTGGACAAACGACTTCGCCCGTATCAGCCAGTCGTCTAAGTAGGGGTGGACGCGAATGCCCTCTCTCCTCAGGTCTGCTGCCACTACCACCATGACCTTCGTGAACGTATGAGGAGCGGTCGCCAGCCCTAAGGGGAGAGCATGGAACTGAAAGTGTTGATCCAGGATCTTGAAACGGAGAAACTGCCGGTGAGCCGGGAGAATGGGTATGTGGAGATAGGCCTCTGTCAAATCCAGAGAGGTGAGGAACTCCCCCTGATGCACTGCCGCGATGACTGAGCGTAGTGTCTCTATGCGGAACCGGAGGACCCGGAGAGACTTGTTGACCTCCTTGAGGTCCAGAATTGGGCAGTAGGAGCCGTCCTTTTTGGGCACGACGAAGTAGATGGAATAATGGCCCGAGCCCACATCGCCGAAGGGGATGGGAAAAATGGCCCCTATATTCTGCAACCAGTCCAAAGTCTGTTGTACCGCCCGTCTCTTGAAGTCCGACCCACAGGGGGAAAAGAGGAACCTGTCCCTCGGGGGGGGCGGACAAACTCCAAGGCGTAGCTGTTCCTTAGGATATCCAGGACCCACTGGTCTGAGGTGATGTGAGCCCACTCCTCGTAGAAGTGAGAGAGAGTCGACCCCCGATCCTGGGGGTGGAGGAGTGGACGATCCTGGCATCATTGAGTGGATTTGGGGGGGTTCCCCTGACCCAACCCCTCCTGAGCGGGTCTGCGCCCACGAAAGGACCGGGGCCAGGACTGAGATCTGGAAGAGGGCGTCCGTGGTCCCGTCTGCCTGTAACTCCGGTAGCGACACTGGGCCCTGGCCCGTGTCCGAGAAGCGGTAAAAGACCGGATGGTACGCTGTCTGTCCTCAGGCAAGCGGTGGACCGCGTTCTCCCCCAAGGACTTGATGATCTGATCTAGATCCTCACCAAAAAGGAACTTGCCCTTGAAGGGGAGAGAGCCCAGGCTGGACTTGGAAGAAGCATCCGCCGCCCAGTTACGGAGCCACAGGAGACGTCTCGCCGCGACTACCGAAACCATGGACCTTGCCAGTACCCTGAACAGGTCATACAAGGCATCCACCCCGTATGCTATGGCGGACTCCAAACGATGAGTCTGGGCGGCTTCCTCGGGTGGCAGGTCTTGTGAAGTAAGAAGTTGCTGAACCCAGCGAAGACTTGCCCTCTGCGCGAGAGAGCTACACATGGCCGTGCGCATACCTAGAGCCGAGACTTCAAAAACTCTCTTAAGGAAGATTTCCAACTTGCGGTCCTGGGTGCCCCGCAGTGCAGTGCCGCCCGTAACTGGGATAGTTGCCCTCTTGGTGACCGCAGAGTCCACCTTCGGTACCTTGATTAACTCCAGGAAATCCTCCGGGAGCGGATACAGCTTATCCATCGCCCTGCTGACCTTCAAAGAGGATTCAGGAGTGTCCCATTCCCTAGCCAGGATCTGCAAAAAGGAGGAATGCGTAGGGAACGCCCGGGATAGCGGACGCAAGGCGGCCAGGACTGGGTCCCCCTTCTTGGAAGACAAAGAGACGACTGGGGCAACCGGCGACGGTGGGTCTGGAGGAGGATCCAGGTCCAGTTCCTCGAGGATCTGAGGGATCAGGTCGTCTAACTCCTCCCTCCGGAAGATGCGGAGCGCTCGCGGGTCATCACCATCCGGCTGAGTGTCTGAAGGAGCAGTGTCCGGAAGAACAGGGGGATCCCCCCGATCCAGGGAGGCGCCCGCCCCTCCAGGAGCAAAATGGACCCTGGAGGCTCCTCGGGGAGCCCCAGGTACCGCACCCGCCGAGTCAGGGGTGCCCTGCGGCGCAGCCATGAAGCGCGATGTTTTTGCGGGGGGGGGGGGGGGGGGTTGGACCCGGAGGCGGCACACTGGGGGCCTCCAGCCACTGTAAATATGCATTGTGCATAAGCAGAATGAAGTCCGGCGAAAAAATCGGCATGCCCGCGGGGGGGCCAGAAACGGAGGCAGCTGAAGAGACCTGGCCAGGGAAGGTCTTTACCGGCAACAAAATCGGGGGAGAGGCACCCCGAGAATCCCTTCCCTCCTCCTCTGACACTGGAGAATCGCCGTGCCGCGAATCCAAAATGGCCACCGTTCCCGCCAAAGGCGGCGAAGGGGCCAGCCCGCGCCGCCGGGCCGCGCTGAGGGGGAAAAAGAAAATGTGCTGACCGGCTCCGAGGTGCCTTCCCCGCCGGGGAGGCACCTTGCACAAATCCCCTCGCGTGAAATCCTCAACCCCGGCTCGCCACAGGCCGAACACCGGGATGGCCGAGGCATGATGGCCGCCGGGGGAGGAGATGAAAGGCCGTGGGCGGGGGGGGGGGGGGGGGGGGCCGAGAAAACTGAGAGGTGCCACGGGGGGGCCAATCAAGCCTGCACTGCCCGCAAACGCCCCGGACGGCAGCAGGGGAATCACCCCTCCCTGCTGCAGCGGCCCCGGGGAAAATTTCATCTCGGGGCCGTGAGGCAGTCGTCGGCACCGTGTGGAGAGGCTGGCACCACCAGCTTCCACCTATTCCGCCAGAGAAAGGCAGCCGCTGACTGAAAAACAAACCTAAAAAGGAAACCAGAACCGAAGGAAATGAACAAACTTACCCCCAGAGGCCAGAGAAGGAGGAGGAGAGAGAAAGAGGCAGCTTAGCCTGCAAGCCACGCCTCCCCAAAAATTGGACACCTTTTTTTTTTTTTTTTTAAACTAACTTGATCCAAACTGCAATAGACGTAAAAAGGAAAGAGAAGAAATGAGAGAACTTAATCCCTGAATACACTGGGGAAGCAACGGGTTCCCCTACTCTCATCTGCTGGAGTCAGAAAGATACTGAGCTCCTGCAGAGGGTGCCCTGGCTTATATGCTAACACCCTTCGAAGTCTGTTCTGTCTCCATCTGCTGGATGGGGGACATAACCCACCGTCTGGACTGATCCTGGTACGTACAGGGAAAAACAGCTATTCCCCCACATAATTCATTCCAGCTTAAGTGCATACACGTACGGTTTACTAGCCTTCGGTGGATCCAGTAATACCCCGTTTCCTTCTCTGTCAGCCACCTGCAGATGTTCACCCTGTCCATTCCCACACCTCCAGGGCAGGCCTCATTATGTAGCTGTTTTAGACTCCTCACATACCAGGTTCTGCTGCATTTCAGCATTACCCTTAACAAAATGCATGGGGGCAACCTGTGCGGAGCGGCAGTTACTGCCCTTGACAAAATGCATGGGGGCAACCTGCACGGAGCGGCAGTTACTGCCCTTAACAAAATGCATGGGGGCAACCTGCACGGAGCAGAGGTTGTTACCATAAGAAACTTGCTGGGCAGACTGGATGGGCTATTTGATCTTTTCCTATTGTCATTACCATGTCAGTACTATCGCTGCTTCACTCTGCATACTCAGCCTTGAGACGTGTCCCGGTCAGTTCATGTCACGCCTGAGCTCTTGTGTCACCATGGGCAACAAAGCTTTGCTGAGACGGTGAACCCAGTGTGAAGAAAAGCCACACGGTCTCTGCTCCACAGATTTTAAAAAGCAAATTTAAAATAAAAGCAACAGTGATTCCTGTGATTTTCTAGTATGCTTTAAATCTGATAATTCACATTCTTTTTTGGCTAAGAGCCACAAGCTTTATTCTCCTCAAATTGTTTGCTGCATTGAGATGAGCCCCCCCTATGAGGTGACAGGGGAGCAGAGGTGAGCTCAGTCCCACAGTGTGGAAAGGCGAGCGGCAAACACCCACCTGGAGGGGTCCACATGGTTTGCCTGGTGCCGGAGAGAGGGTTAAGTGTTTGCAAGGGTCTCCCAGCTGCTTCTGGAGAGGCGGGAGTCTTCTTCGCGGGTGGAAGAGATTTGGTTTTGACGGACAATGGAGCAGAAGCTATGGGAGTCACTGTGGAAAAAAATAAAGGAATATGAGCTTCTGAATACGAAGTGTGAAAGGAAAGGTCCGTTTTTGGGAACACTACCTCAGTCACGGGGGATGCTCAACGTGTCAGCCTTTTATCGTAAGCCGATACAAACAAAGAAATGAAAACTATCGCAGGATGGAAATGCCAAGGAAAGGAGAAAACTGGGAGGGCGTGCACGCAGCTCTGGGCTATACCTGTAGCTTTCCTTCTGCTTTTGGGAGATTTCTTCTTTTTCTCTTCTACCGTGACCTTTAGCTTGCTGTCAGCCTTCATGTTTCCTTTAGCTTTCTTCTCCCGTTTTAAAGAAAACTCTTTATCTTCCTCACTGAAGTTGGACTCGCTCTCCGAGGCTTCGTCTAGAAGCAATGCGGAGAGAGCACAGTTTTACAAGCCAAGGCTATTAACCCCTGCGGGCAAACCAAATTCAGACAAAACAACAGGGGAATGCTTTCCTAACAGCGAGCAACAAAACGACCCGCACACACATGTGCCACCAACCAGACCCTCTCCCTGCTACAGAGCTAAAAAGGAAAGGGCATAGGAGCCATGGTGACATCTGCCACTTCCTCTGGGCAGAAATGGGCTCTTCCTCATGTTTTACAAACATGAGGAAGAGCTTTATCGATCGCTAGATCAAATTATCTTAGGAGGACTGTGTCAGTGGAGGTTTGAGGGTAGGTTAGACACTTATCTGTCTGGGTTGCTTTAGGTCCAGTGGATCCTGCCTGGATGTAGCACACAACCACCTGAGGTCACTAGAAATATCCTTTCTGTTATGATCAAAGAAAAAGAGAGACTTACTGGATGCAGAGTCTGGTTCCTCTTCATCACTGCTCTCGTCCACCGGCTGCTTTCGGGGTTCTGACAGGGCTCTAGATGTGCTTGTTCTCTGCCTGCGACCATTTTTATGGTCATCTGGTACATCTGTGATCTTATCTAACCCTGCAGGGCACAGAATCAGGAGTCAGGGAACATCTGGGATACACATGGGGCATGTGGTTCTATCTTCTTATGCATCTGTCTATTCAACTATTACGAAATAAAAACCCTGTGACTTCAGCCTTCTCCCTTATAAAGGATTTGTTGTGCAGGTGCTACAAGTATTCTGCTCACCAAAACAAACCCCAAAAAACTACTGTGCCCAATCCTTAGATTAAATAGTCACAAAGCAGAACAAGTGGGAATAACTTTGAAAAATGGTTTCATAAACCCGTTTCGCTGGCTTGGCAAAGCCTCAGACTGGTGTACACGCAGGGAACTGTATAATCAGATACCAGTAACTGTGCAACGATACAGAGGATTTCTTAAGTACAGTTTTGAAATGTAAATAAAACTTCAAATGTGGTAAACTCAAAGCAAATCGACTTGAGCAGCACTTAGCTTAAGGCAGACGAGCAGAGACACGCTGATGGCTTACATCACTCCCGATGCAGGCGTTTGCGCCAAACCACCACCAGTGCCGGGCAGTTCTTTAGAACACCAAAGCTGCTGTGTGTCAGCGTTTTCATTCGCTATAAGCTCGCATTGCCTTCAGCTAAGTGATGCTCAAGTTGATTTACCGCATTTAAAGTTTTATTTGCATTTCACAATTACTGATATATGATGCGTGTTCACTAGTTTGAGGCTTTGACAAGTCCACCACAGAGTAGTAAAACAGGTGTTTTATGATACCAGTTTCCAGCTCTGCTTTGTGGCTACAAGTATACTGCCAGATCATTTGCGTCCAAAGCCCCCATTTTTATTATTTTGATTTTTTTCTAGTGAATTTGGTGCTCATAAAAGGTAAGGGAGCAATAGCTAGTTGTTTCTGACTCACGTTTGTTTTGTGAATGTAGAGAAAAAATTGGTTCTTACCTGCTAATTTTCATTCCTGTAGTACCACGGATCAGTCCAGACCATGGGTTGAGCCTCCTGTCCAGCAGATGGAGACAGAGAAATTTTGACTGACTCTGCCACTTAACCCGAGGTGCCACCTGCAGTCTGTCAGTATTGGACTGTACTCAAGCCAGATGCAAAAACCTTTAAAAACAGACTGAACTATTTTACAAGAAGCAAACGTTGCCTGCACCAAACCCTGAATAGGAGTAACAAGAACCTGAGCCATTTTTCATAGGAAAACAACAAGTGATTCTGCAGAGAAAAAAAGGCAACCGAGTGGACTCTCCAATACCCCCTTCCCAAACTGGGCGGGCGTCTGGACTGATCCGTGGTACTACAAGAACGAAAATTAGCAGGCAATAACCAATTTTCCTTTCCCTGTACGTACCCGGATCAGTCCAGACAGCTGGGATGTACCAATGCTTCCCTACAGTGGGTGGGACCGCGAGAGTCCTGCTCGGAGTACAATTTTGCCAAAACCGCCAAGCTCTGGAACCTGGACATCTAAACGGTAATGCCTGGCAAAAGCATGTAAAGATTTCCAAGTAGCCACTCTACAGATTTCTTGCGGCAAAACCTGCTGGCATTTGGCCCAAGAGGCCGCTTGTGAACGGGTAGAATGCGCCTGAAGACCGGACAGCACTGGACGACCCTGAGTCATGTATGCCGAGTTAATGGCCTCCTTCAACCACCGCACAATAGTAGCCCTGGAGGCTTTATGCCCCCGTCTAAGGCCACTCCATAGAACAAAAAGATGATCAGACAAGCGGAAACTGTTTGTCACCTCTAAGTAATGCAAGAGAGCCCTCTTCACATCCAACTTCCGCAACTCTTTGGACTGAGGAGTGGAAGGAACCACGTCTGGGAAGGATGGCAGCTCCACAGACTGATTTAAATGAAAAGTCGATACCACCTTAGGCAGAAACGAGGAAACTGTTCTTAAGGACACTCCTGAGCCCGTAATTCACGAAAAGGGCTCCCTGCAGGATAAGGCCTGAAGCTCAGACACCCGTCTGGCAGAAGATATCGCCACCAGAAAGATCACTTTGAAAGTAAGATTTTTCAACATCACCCGCTTCAAAGGCTCAAACAGAGACGTAACATAGCTTTCAGGACGACATTAAGACTCCAGGAAGTACAAGGATTCCGAACCAGAGGTCACAAATGTTTCGCTCCCCGGAGAAAACGTACTACATGCGGATGTGCCGACAAGGCAACTCCTCACACTTTGCCACGAAAACAACCTAGGGTCGGCATCTGAACTCTCAGGGAATTAAAGGATAAACCCTTAACAAGGCCAACCTGCAAAAAGGACAAGACATACCCCACAGAGTCCCGAAGAGGATCCACTTTGTGCTCAAGGCACCAAGACTCAAAAATTCCCCACATGCTGACATACGCCAACGAAATGGAGGTCTTCCTGGACTAGAACAGGGTAGCTACCACACCATCCGAATAACCCTTATTTCGCAAACGCTCCCTCTTAAAAGCCAAGCCACTAGACAAAAGTGATCTGCCTGATCGAAACAAACAGGGCCTTGATGCAAGAGATTCGGCAGGTGCCCTAACCTCAGGGGACCGTCCACCGCTAGGTTGATCAGATCTGCAAACTACAGACGTCTCGGCCACTCCGGTTCCACGAGTACCACCTCGCCTGGCTGTATTTCTATGCGGCGCATGACCTTGCCTATTAATGGCCATGGCGGGAAGACATACAGAAGAACATGCACTGGCCAGGGCAGAACCAGGGCATCCACCCCTTCTGCGCTTGTCTTACTCCGTCTGCTGAAGAAACGAAGGGCTTGAACGTTGCAAAACATCACCATCAGGTCCACACGAGGAGTAGCCCACCTGAGACAAATGAAAGGAAACACTTCGTCCAATAATTCCCACTCCCCGGGATCCAACTGATGACAGCTCAAAATATCCGCCTGCAAACTGTTGACGCCTGCGATGTGGGATGCTGCCAATCTCTCTAGATGTAGCTTGACCCAGGTGACCAATTCCCAAGCTTCCTGGGCTACTGCCCTGCTCTTGGTCCTGCCTTGACAATTGATGTAAGTCACCGTGGTTGCGTTGTCTGATAACACCCTCACTGGCCTTCCCCTGAGCAGTGACAGGAGGGCCTGGTCAGCCAGGCGCAGTGCTCTGGCCTCCAACCAGTTGATCGACCATGAGGCCTCCTCCGAAGACCACCGGCCCTACACCGATTTCTCCTGACAGACTGCTCCCCAACCGGAGAGGCTGGCATCCGTGGTAACAATTGTCCAAGACGGGATATCCAGGTTTACTCCTCTCCGCAACTTGTCTGGCTGAAGCCACCACTGCAGGCTGGTCCTTGCTGATTCCGGGAAGGGGAGAGGCAAATGAAAACGCTCAGACATCGGATCCCAACAGGATAGTAAGGCGGACTGAGGAGGCCTCATATGAGCAAACGCCCATGGTACCAACTCCAAGGTGGAAGCCATAGATCCAAGCACTTGCAAATAGTCCCACACTCGGGGTGATGTCTTGTCTAACAGCAATCGATCCTGAGCTTGCAACTTGACAATCCTCTCCTTGGTGAGGAAGACCTTCCCCATGCTCGGGTCAAACCGTGGCCCCAGGAACTCCAACGATTGGGAAGGAATCAAGTGACTTTTGGCCCGGTTGACTACCCAACCCAACGCCTTCAAGCGCTGGAGGACCCGATCCACTGCTCCCCAACACGAGAACTCAGATTTCACTCGAATCAGCCAGTCGTCCAAGTAGGACCAGGACCCCTTCCTTCCGGAAAGCTGCCGCCACCATGACTTTGACTTTGGTAAAGGTCCTAGGAGCCGTCGCCAATCTGAAAGGCAGGGCGCAAAACTAGTAATGCTCTCCTAGAACCATGAACCTCAAATATTTCTGGTGATCGCGCCGCATCCCGATGTGCAGGTATGCTTCTGTCAGGTCCAAAGAGGCAGATACTCCCCTCTGTGTATCGATGCAAATGACGGACTGCAGAGTCTCCATACAAAAGCGGGGGATTCTCAGAGTCTGTTTATCTTCTTTAAATCCAGAATGGGATGGAAGGCACCTTCCTTTTTCAGTACCACAAAATAGATGGAGTAACAACCATGCCTTCACTCTCCCGGAGGCTCCGTCACGATGGCTCCCAGCTCTTGGAGGCAGAGGACGGTGTCCCAAACTGCCACCTTCAACTGCGCGTAAGAGCACGGGGAAACCAGAAAACAATCTCTTAGAGGCCGAGCAAATTCTAAAGTGTAGCCTTTTTCTATGACACTTAAGACCATTGGTCTGACGTCATCTTGAACCACTCCTCACAGAAAAGAGCCAATCGCCCCCCCCCCCCCCTCGCTGGCACTGAGGAGTGAGCCAGCCTTGCCTCATTGGGGGGATTTGACTTCGCCCTGCCCCTGGGAAGAGCCATCTCGCCCAGGCCGGAGTCCACGAAAGGACCGGTTCCATGAATGCTGCCTGCCGGCATATTGACGTGAAAAGGACCCTGAAAGATCTGGAGGATCTGAATCGTCGCTTTTCCCTCTCGCGGAAATAGTTTCTAGCTTTTAGTTTGTCCTCTGGGAGCTTATGCACCTTATTCTCCCCAAGGGACTTGATCATTTCTTCTAAGTCCTTCCCGAAGAGCCACTTCCCTTTAAAGGGCTGCGAACCAAGCTTGTCTTGGAAGAAATATCTGCCGCCCAATTCCTCAAACAGAGGAGTCTCCGAGCTGACCCTGCCGCTACTATGGACCTCTAAGAAGTATGGAGAAGGTCATAGAGCGCATCTGCACTATAGGCCACAACAGCTTCCAACCGCTCAGCCTGTATGGACTCCGCGGGTGACAAGGTCCTGTCCATCTGTAATTGCTGAACCCAGCACAGACCTGCTCGCAACATAAAACTGCTACACGTAGCAGCCCAGGCTCCGAGCGCAGACACTTCGTCCAATAATTCCCATTCCCCGGGTTCCAACTGATGACAGCTCAAAAAATCCGCCTGCAAAACTGTTGACGCCTGCGATGTGGGATGCTGCCAATCTCTCCAGATGTAGCTTGACCCAGGTGACCAACTCCCGAGCTTCCTGGGCTACTGCCCTGCTCTTGGTCCTGCCTTGACAATTGATGTAAGTCACCGTGGTTGGGTTGTCTGATAACACCCACAACTTGTCCATGGCTCACGTGACCTTCAGCCCCGTGTCCGGAGTATCCCACTCCTGGAAAAGCAAAGCGGTCACAGACAGATGGAATGAAAAAGCCCTGGTAGGACCCCGAAGCCCCACCATATCTGGGTTCACTGCTCCTAACTCCGAGCTCTCAGGAGGAGCGTCAATACCCAGCTCCTCCAAGACTGTAGGTATTAGCGGGCTTAGTTCCTCCCTGCAGAACAGCCAGACCACTTTGGGATCATCACTTTTGACGGTAGATGCCTGTGAAGAATCCTGGTCTGGACCCTGAGGATCCAGCCCCGAGTCTGCCCCAAGGGTCCTGCCCCTGCAAATCATCCTCTCGTGTGCCCTCTGAAGAGGTGTCTGCCGCCTGTAAGAGTGGGGAAGACCTCAGCAGCCGCTTGGCTTTTGGGTCCCTGGGCTTGACTGGGGCCCTGGTATGCTTTACAGCCTTGCCCCGGTGCCGCTTGGCTGACCTGCCTGCCTTAAACACCTTCTGTAACAGCCGCACAAAATCTGAGGAGGAGTCAGAAACCTCTCCAGGCTCTCCTTCGCCTGGCTCAGCAGTTTTCTGATCGATATGGTCCCTACCAGAGGCCCTAGTCTGCGACAATAATGGAGGCGGGAAATCCCCCTCCTCCCGCCCCCGCAGCAGACCTGAACATTGACAAAATGGCCTCTGTTTCCGAGCTCAGCGGGAAGGGATCTGCCAGAGGCTGTCTCGACACTGAGAGCCTCCCAGGCTCGTGGGGATTTCTCACTTTCTCCTCTGCAGCAGCGCTCGATGAGGCCCCTCCCCCCTCAGGGAGACATTGAGTGCAGAATCCATTGCGCGACAGCCATGCGCGTCACTGCAGGCCCTGCCCGCAGTTCCACGCAGCATGATGGCGGCAGAAGGAAATTCACCCCAAGGGAGGGGGGAGGGGGGAGGTTGGAGAGCCGCCGCAGCAAAAGGAAAAACTCGGGCCATGCCTGAAAGTGCCGGCAGTGCTAGAAGGGAAAAAAAAAACACACCTCTTTTTTTTTTTTTAAACAGAGCAAGAAAACTTCCCTGAGAAGGCAGCAGGCTCAAGTGGATCCCAACAGGGTGAGTGAACTGGGTCCCCCGGAGTCACCCTGAATGGCGGCTAGGCTCCAGGAGCTGAAGAGAAATCTCCGACCATCAGCTCTCCTGCCTTACATACCAGGGGGGATAGTCCCACCAGGACCTAACTACCCCCCTGGGAGGCTGTTTGAAGAAAACTTCTTCCTTTACTTTCTATCTTTTTTTTTGTTTTTTTTAAATCTCAGACTGCAGGATTTTGCACCTCCACCATCTGCTGGAGACAGATAAATACTGACAGACTGCAGGAGGCACCTCGGGTGAAGTGGCAGAGTCAGTCAAAATTTCTCTGTCTCCATCTGCTGGGTTGGAGGCAAAACCCAGCTGTCTGGACTGATCCGGGTACGTACAGGGAACAACAGCTCAAAAAATCTGGTTAAACTAAACGTAACATTCTGTTGAAACAATGGTAATTCCACGAGTGTGCTGGCCCAAAGCTTTGCTGCAGTTCAGAGCGATACACTTAGGTGACATGCAGCTGAATGAGGCTGGTAAAGCTGGGTCTGTGTCACTTACGGAGAAACAACCCTTCAAGAGCATCAAGAACTTACCCAGGACACTGCCGTCTACACTGCAGCTGGAAAGGGGGGGCAGGTCATCCATGCTGCCATCCTCAGGTGATGGGCACTCTTCAACCACTGCCAAACAAAGCACTACAGTGAACACCCATGGATAAGATGGAGTTTATTGCTTCTATAAACTCGGTAGACGATGAATGAACCACAGATAATGCAAGCCATGCTTTTGCTGTAGATGCAGCCATTTTAATTATGTGCTGCATGAAAAAACGCTTTCTGATTTGCTTTAAAAGTGCTATTAGCTTTCCGAAGTGTCCCCTAGTCCTAGTACTAGTGGAAAAGATAAATAACTGCTCCCTATTTACCTGTTCAAACCCAGTCATGATTTTATAGACCTTATCATATCTCCTCCCAGCCATCTCATCTCCAAGCAGAGCCGTTCCATTCTCTTTATCATTTTAGTCACCCTTCTCTGTACCTTTACTAGGTCCATTACATCTTTTTTGAAATGGGGCAACCAGAACCACATACAGTACTCAAGGTGCAAGCGTTTCATGGATCAAAACAATAGTATTATATGTTTGTTTTATTTTATATTCCTTTCTGAATAATTCTTCATTTCTACTTTCTTTTTTTTTATTTTCTATTTCCTGCTGCTGCATAAGGATTTTCTTGTTTTCATTTCCAAGCTGCCAGGGGCTGGCCTGGATCTAGTATCGGGGACAGGTTTATTTATTTATATATTCAAATCTTATAAACCTCACATTCCATTTGATTGTTCATAGCGGCTTCCAAGAATTAACATTCATAAAATATTAATTACATTACAACATTAAACGAATAGATAAATAAATGAAAATTGGTTCTTACCTGCTAATTTTCGTTCCTGTAATACCACAGATCAGTCCAGACCAGTGGGTTGTGCATCCCTACCCGCAGGTGGAGTCAGAGAGCAAAACTTTGGGCACTGCCACATATACGAGAGTGCCACCCGCAGTCCCTCTGTATTGGCCTGTACCCAAGCCCATACTAACAGAACTAATGGGCGAAGAGGGTTGGAACCCAAACATAACGGACAACCCATTTGCCCCCATGAAAAATATAATCTGCTCCATCAAGAACCTCTGCAAAAGGAGCTCGTAGAAAACAGCAAAACAACCTAGCTTTAATGTCCAGCCGATAATGCTTAGTGAAAGTGTGAAGTATGGACCAAACCTCCGCCCTACAGATTTCCTGAGGCGACAGAAGCTGACACTCTGCCCAGGAAGTAGCCTGGGCCCTGGTGGAATGAGCTCTCAGACCCAAGGGTGCTTGACGCCCTCGGACAATGTATGCCGACCAGACGGCTTCTTTAATCCACCCTTCTTGGGCCTGCTGAATAGGATGAACAGATGATCTGTTCATCCTATTCAGCAGATCTGTTCATCGGAAGTCATTGGTAACCTCCAGATAGTACAACAGAGTGCACCATACGTCTAGAAGATGCTTTTCTTGAGGAGAATCCCAGGACCACTGTGGAAAGCCCGGGAGATCCACCATTTGATTAACATGAAAGGCAGAAACAACCTTGGGGACGAAGGACGGCACCGTGCGCAGTGAAACTCTATTGTTGTTTATCCGAAGCAAAGGATTGAGACATGACAACACCTATAATTCTGAAATCCATCGAGCAGAACAAATGGCCGCCAGAAAAATGATTTTTAAAGTCAAATCTTTAACCGAAGCCCTGCGTAATGGCTCAAAAGGGGCTCCACAAAGCACACGAAGTACTAGATTCAACTTCCAATCCGGACACATAGGGCAAGCAGGAGGGCGCAAATGTTTGACCCCTTCGAGAAACCGTGCAATATCCGGGTGAGCCGCTAGCGAACAACCGTGAAACCTGCCTCTTAAGGCACCTAAGGCCGCTACCTGGACCCGAAGGGAATTAAATGCTAAACCCTTAGCTAGCCCCTGCTGAAGGAAATCCAGCACCGGGGGACATCCACTGATAACGGATCCAAGGAGCGCTGGAGGCACCGCGCCTCAAAAAGCTTCCAGACTCTAACATAGGCCATAGAAGTAGCCGGTCGTCGTGCGGACCTTCTTAGGCAGGGGAAAGGATGTTGTTTGTCCCCGAATCCTATCGAGCACCGGATTAACCCCTTTCACTATCAGACTCCTCCTGAGAAACCTTAAGACCCAGGACCTCCAAAACCTGGGGAATAAGCGGCCGCAGTGCGTCCCGTTTAAACTAACGGACAACGCTGGGATCGTCTCCCTCCGCAGCCAGGAGCTCGTCCGCATCCGGGTCGTCCTGAGATACGTCTCCCAGATCAGGAACCGGTCCCGGGACCACCCCCGGGCTCGACACTGCTCCCGAGCCAGGCACTAGTCCCTGTGGCCCCCGGGAACCGTCCTCCCCAGAGCAAGGCTGTTCCCCCAAACACTGCTGGGGTTCCGCGGGCCTCCCCCTCTTAAAAGGCGGTTCCGACAGATCAACCGGTCGCCTGGGTCTCTTGTGCGCAGCTTGTTTTCTAGCTAGGAAGGCCTGGTGGATCAGGAATATAAACTCCGGTGAGAACTCTCCCGGTCCCTCCTCCCCCACTGGAGGAGCATTAGGCACCGGCAAGTCATCCCCAAAAGAGGGATCCTCCTCCACGGGGGCCAAACCGGGGGGAATCCTCCTCACGCGATCCGCAGTGCGAGGCACCCCCCCCCCCATGGGGGGAGGGGGGACACCAGTCCCGACGGAGGCTCTGCTTTTCAAGGCGTCCGCCTGAAGAAGAGCCCTCCATCCCAGAGGAGCAGGCTGCACAAAGGGAGGCCGCGTCTAGCGCCTGTCCGCACGCACCACCCGCGCAGCAGGCTGCCATTTTGGCTTGAGGCGCCATAAAATCTCCTGTGCTGCCACGCGATCCAAGGCAGAAGGAAAAGGCAGGCGTCTGGTGCAGAAGCGCTTCGTATCTCTGCGCGGCAAGAATTTCAGTCAGCACGCCAATGCGGTTCCCGCTGACTGCACCCCACTTCCCATACTCAGCGAGCGCATCCATTTTCCCAGCGCAGTACCAAAATGACAGGGAGAAATTTAGCAAACCTGTGCTGACTATCCTCCCTCACACTACTGCTGAAATCCAGACCCCGGTCAGCCCACACAGTGGACAGGAGGCCAAAGAACGCTTCCTCAAAGCCAGGAACGCAAAGGCTGCTGTCATGACCTAGGCCAGGCTCCCTATCAGTACCTGCCAATTTTTTATTTTTTTTTTTTAACTTCTTAAAGTGAGGCTGCCTTCCTCAAACTAAATCTGTCAGAAAATAATTAAAAAGTACTTTCCTGCCTGGTGACGTCTTAGGAAGGCCAGAGAAGGATCAGCCAGCGAGAGGAAGATGAGGGGAGGAACCGAGGGAGCCAGAGGCACTGGTTATCAAACCCCCCTTCTGGGCAAGGCAACAGCGAAAACAAGGCTCACCGACTCCCTGCTCTACCAGGGAGATGGTCCCAATGCAGGACCTAACACCCTGGGAACTATTTAAACTCAGACTGCAGGTTAGACACCTCTACCATCTGCTGGCGTCAGAGGATACTGAGATACTGCAGATAGCACAGCATCTTCTGTATCTACTGTACAGTGAAGACTTTCTTCTCTGTCTCCATCTGCTGCTAAGGGAGAAAAACCACATCATCTGCGATTGGTCTGGGTAATAATGAGATACTGTCATTCCATGTGTTATGGTGCAGAAAAGCAAAAGTGAAGGGAATTACACAAAAAACAGGTGCCTCTCACACTAGAATGGCTAGGAGCCTTCACCAGCACAACCCTCCTGCAGCAGAGTACTTTAAAACGTATGCTCCTTATTGTTAGAACAGCATTATAAATACAGAGAGAGTACAGGGCTAAATGCCACACATCTGGAGCCCAGACTTGGCCACAGTTGTTTCTATTCCTTCCCAGCATCAAGCAGCTAAGAAGGTTTTGATGCAAGTAGCATGAAGAGGAACCAGCAGCTAGGACAGAGAAGGAGCACACAGAACATATGCAGAGCTGGGAAAGGGTTATCTGTAAGGAAACACGGAAACCCCCCCAATCGCACAGCATGAGAGCAGAACCTGTTTCTGGCGAGGCCTGTGTCGCTGGGGTTTCTTCAGCTCTTTCTTGCACTGAGAGGGCCAATGCAACTTCTAAGTCTCTCCGGTACAGTTTTTCATCCAAAGGTATCCTAAAATAGACCACAAATCAGATTGGGTGACATATTTTTGATATTTCCTAGAACCTCCTTTTTTAAATTTCAGTTAAGTTCTTTTGAACTGTGTTAGGTAAGCCCTGCTCCAACCAAATACAGATTAATGTGAAAATATGATTCATTTTCCATCTGCCTTATCTGTCACTTGACAAAATTTCACATTTTGTGACTGAAGTAGTGCAGATATAACAGAGTAAATGACCAAAATGGCCCATCCAGTAGGCCCAGTTGAGATTCTTCCTCTCTGTTTTCACCTCTTTGGGTAGAAGGAAATATAAAATTCCAATACTTAAACCATCTCCAGCTACCCTCATCCTCATGCCTTTTGCTCAGCTTCACAACCCTTTCCCTACCACTGCCCTTCAGATTCAAATTCTGTTATAGCGCTGGCTCGGACTACCTCTGCTGGTAGGCAATTTCTTCCTCTATGATTCTCACATGTAATCCAGCACCCAGGCCCCCCTTCCATGTCTTACTACCAAATTCCTCTGGCAAGCCACAGAGCCACTAAAAGGAAAAATTGGTTCCTACCTGCTCACTTCCTTTTCTGGAACTCCACAGATCAGTCCAGAAGCCTGGGTTTTGCTTCCCTGCCAGCAGGGATGTCCCTGTACCCAAGCCAAGATGATAATAAACAAACATTAACCACTAAAGTACTAATCCACCTTAACGAGCACGGGGAAGGTGAAGTCGCAAAATAAAAAGTCCTTTCCAACAACAACAAAAAGAGATCATCATTAAATCCCTCAACAATTCTTCATGATATTTAAACTATCAGTACGAGCGGACTCTCCCAAACAGGTGGAGCTCCAGACTGATCTGTAATAGTCCAAGAATGGAAATAAGCAATGGTAAAATGCCTGGTAAAAGTGTGCAACAACTTCCAAGTAGCTGCCTGACAAATCTCTTGTGGTGACACTTGACAATACTCAGCCCAGTTGGTCACTTGAGAGCAAGTCGAGTAAGCCCTCAAACCCTCTGGTACAGGACAACCCTTACAAATGTAAATTTTCAACTGTACCTTAATTTTTGAGCTCTTTCATCTTTTGTATTTATACTGTATTCACACTTCATTTACTCTATCCCTTTTATATTTATTTTCTATATAATATTTATTACTATATTACTACGTTTAATTGGTTATCTATTCTATTTGTTCCATCATTATTGTTATTGTTCTATTGTTACCTGTTTTATTGTTCAATTGTTCTATGTAAAGCCCCCTACTCTTCTTGGGCATTTAAAAGTTGTATGTAAACCGGATTGATTTGTAGTTCCTACAAGAACTTCGGTCTATAAAAATTAAAAATAAATAAATAAATAAATAAATAAATAAATAAATGTAAGCCGAGGCAACAGCTTCCTTCAGCCAACGCGCAATCATAGCTTGGATGCCTTATACCCTTTCCTTGGACTACTCTAAAGCACAAAAAGATGATCCACATCCAAAAACTATTAGTGACCTTGAGATACCTCAATAATGCCTGCCATACATCCAACATCCAAAGTTCTTTTGCATGAGGCGCAGATGCTCCACAGTTTGACTAAAATGCCACAGAGTCCAAAATCTATAGAAAGGGATCTCTACACGGTAACACCTGAAGTTTCAACATCCTTCTGGCCGCACAAATTGCCACTAGAAAAACCTCCTTCAGGGTTAAATCCTTTATAGTCGCCCTTCTCAACAGTTCAAACTGAGCCTCGCACTTGCATCTCAGAACCAAATTTAGATTGCAAAGAGGACATATCCTTCGGACTGGAAGATGCAAATGTTTGGCTCCCCGAGGAAAATGAAACGCATGCAGATACGCGGCCAGGGACACTCCTTGCACTTTACCCCAAAGATAGCTTAAAGCTGCCACCTGTACTTGAAGAGAGTTAAAGGCCAGTCCTTTAACCAATCCCTTCTGCACAAAAGCCAAAATATCTAAAAACGAAGCATGAATCAGTTCCACTCCTTATCAGTAGACCAGGACTAGACAACCCTCCAAATCCTCACGTAGATCAAGGATATGGATGCTCTTCTGGCCTGCAGTAAGGTGGTGATGACATCCTCGGGCTAACCTGTCCATTTCAGACGTTTCTTCTCAAAAGCCAGGCCATGAGACATAAGCAAGTCACCTGATCCAAAAATATAGGACCCTGGCGAAGAAGCCTCGGCAGGTGACTGAACCTTAATGGCCAGTCCTCTGCCATGTTGACCAAATCTGTGAACCACGGTTGACGTTGCCATTCTGGAGCCACCAGAATCACCTGACCCAGGTGATTCTCTACCCACCCTCCCTACAAGTGGCCATGGAAGGAACACAAAGAACTCCTGGAGGCCACGGAAGAAGCAGAGTATTGAATCCTTCTACCCCATTTCCCACCTGCAACTGTAAAAACGAGCCACTTTGGCATTCTGCCATGATGCCATTAAGTCCATGTGGGGCATTCCCCATCGGGTCTGAATGAAAAGCATCGCCTCCTCCAACAGCTCCCACTCTCCCAGGTCTAGTCGTCTTCGACTGAGAAAATCCGTCTGGACGTTGTCTACCCTGGAAGTGACAGATGTTGCTACACCCAGAGAACCAACTCCTGGGCCTCCTGAGCCATCTCTCTACATTTCGTTCCTGCCTGCCGGTTGATGTAAGCCACCATCATTGAATTGTTTGACAGAACCCATACTGGCTGACCATGTAACTGTGGCAGAAAGGCAAGCAATGCGAAACATACCACCCGCATTTCTAACTGCTTGATGCCTTCTCCTTCAATCATTGGCTTTGTGCTGACTGACCTTGGCACACCGCTCCCCAATTGGAGAGGCTGGTATCAGTGGTCATGATCACCTAGTTCTGGACTTCCAACTCCACTCCTCAACTCAGACCAAGCCACCATGAGAGACTGGGTCTGGTGGCCCCCTTGAGTGGAAGTGGCAGATGAAACTCTTCTGATAATGGATTCCAACAGGAGAGGAAATCTTTGTGCAGAGGCCGCATATGAGTAAATGCCCAAGGAACCAACTCTGTGTAGAAGCCATAGAGCTCAGGACCTGTAAATAGTCCCAGACCTTGGAAATCAAAAGCCCCAAAAGGCAACGAACCTGAGCCTGTAGTTTCAGCATCCGTTCCCTCATGAGAAACAACTTCCCTACTCGTGTGCTTAAGCGAGCCCCTAGGTATTCCAGGGATAGAGAAGGTGCGAGATGGCTCTTTGCTAGATTTACCACCCAGCCCAGGGATCTTAACCTCTCCAGAACCTGTTGTACCGATTGCCGACAGAGATCTGACAACTTTTACCAAATGAGCCAGTCATCTAGCTATGGATGTACCAATATCCCTTCCCTTCGGAGCGCCACCACCACCACCATTACCTTGGTGAAGGTAAGCAGAGCTGTTGCCAACCTGAAAGGAAAGGTGTAAAACTGAAAATGCTTCCCCAGAATCATGACTTGTAGGAAGCACTGGTATTCTGGTCTATGCAAATACACCTCCGTCACGTCTAAGGACACCAGGAACGCTCTTTTGGGCACTGCCACTATGACTGAGCGCAGAACCTTCATACAAAACTCATTCAAGGTTCCCTCCTTTTTTGGTACCACAAAATAAATGGAATATCTTCCTGTTCTCCGTTCCTCAAGGAATAGGACTATAGCCCCCAGGTGCTGCAGGAACGGGAACTATAGCCCCCAGGAAATGTAGGCTTCTCGGAGCAGTCGAGCAAATTCTAACGCATAGCTGTCTCTTATCACGCTTAGGACCCACTGGTCCATTGTAATTTTGGTCCACTCCTCATGAAAGAGAGCCAAGTGACTCCTGATGGCCAGAATAGAAGAGGGGACTGACATCATTTCATTATGATGACTTGGCCACCCTGGTTCCCTGCCTAGGTTTGGCTTCCGCTCCTCACGAAAGGACTGCTCCCAGAATTGTGTTCTGCCTGAGCCTTGTCTCTAAGTCCCCGAAGGGGCCCTACTATGCCAAAATCTCCTATTATCCTGAAAACAGGAGTGGGTCAGAAAGGACCTCTTTCCAGCATATACGGTCTTGCCCTCTGGCAATTTATGCCTTTTGGACTCTCCGAGATGCTTCAATTGCTCCAAGTCCTCCCCAAACAGAAGCTTGCCTTTGAATAGCAAAGTCCTTAATTGTGACTTAGTCCAGACATCTGCTGACCAGTTCCTCAACTAAAGCAGTCTCCTGGCTAACACTGCTGACATCATAATCCTGGAAGACGTTCTGATCAGATCATATATGGCATCTGTAACATGTGCTACCACCGCCTCCAGATGCTACTCCTGCTTTGTTGCAGATGCAAACATAGGCTTCTTTGCCTGCAAGTGCTGGATCCAGCTCAAGCCAGCTCTTTGCATAAAACTACTGCAAACTGCAGCCCGTATACCCAAAGCTGACAACTCAAAAATCTTTTTGAGATTAACTTCCAACTTCCGGTCTTTAACCTCTTTTAGCACAGCTGACCCAGTCACCAGAATGGTGGTCTTCTAGTTACTGCCAATATAGAAACATCCCACCTTCGTAATCATCAAAAGTTCGAGTGTCTCCTCAGACAACAGGTACAACTTAGCCACTGCTCTACCAACCTTCAGGCTGGTCTCAGGTATGTCTCACTCCCCGACCAACAATTTTCTCACCAAATTTTAGAAGGGAAAAGCCTTTACCACATCCCTCAATCCATCCATGACAGGGTCCACACCCTCCTGGTGAGACTTTTCCTGCGGGATCTTGATACCTCGTGCCGGCGACAGAAATACTGAGAACTGCAGGTGGCACATTGGTTATATATGGCAGTGTCAGTGAAACTTTTTTCTGTCTCCATCTGCTGGCAAGGAGGCAAACCCCAGGAGTCTGGACTGATCTGGGTAGGAACAGGAATTAGTGGTTGTTTTCCAAAACATCTGGCTGCCCGTGCTCACTGAGGTTTGAGTTTGAACCGTGGTTGCTCTGTGCAGGTTACCCCTGTACCCTTCTGAAAAGCCTGATGTAGGCACACTGCTGCTGTTTAGGGCTCTAACCACTGCTTTGTGCAAGATATTCCCACTGCTGTTAGGGCTGGAACCACGGTTGCTCTGTGCAGGTTACCCCAGCCTCCTTGGAAGCCTGACGCAATTGCACCACCAGGCTTTACCCACTGTACATTTGCCTCTTTGGAATTCTAAAGCTTGAGTAAACACTGGGGCCCCTCCTTCAATTCTTCCATCTCTTACCGCCCACGTGCTCGTATCCCCAGAATCTGCGTCTGTCCCAAGCACGTTTAAATACGGACACTGTTTTGGCTGCCAACACTTCTGCCTGTGGGCTATTTCAGGTATCTGCCACCCTTCTCAGTAAAGAAGCATTTTCTCCTTTTTCCTCTGCACCTTCCTATCATGACACATTGCACCTGAATTTCCTTTTCTATGGAAATTTTCTCCTTTTAATGAACCTCAATCTAAAAGCTAAAGGAATCCACCAGGTTAACCTCTAAATTTCCTTTGAACTTACATTTTAAAAAACTGGTTTAAAAAATCTCTCATATCAGAAATAATTTTGCATGAAATGACTTGTATCCTCCGATTCATCCAGGACCTCAGTGACCTTGACAAGATGCAGTGCAGAAAGTGCGCATCTATGAAATCTTGGAGTCTGTGTACGATCCAGATTACAAATAACTCCAACACAGGAAGAGTATAGCAGGATATAATGGGCAGAAAGCAGAAAACATTTTGTGTGACCTGAAATAAAACCATGTTTAAAAGAATGGTTATGGCTGGAAACTTGAGATCATACTTTTGATTCATTTTAACTAAATTTACTCCCCAGAGAAAAAAAAGAAAAAATAATACAGAGTCGGGAATGGATGAAGTAAAGAATTTGATGGTAGGGGGGGTCAGGCAGTAGCAGTGCCAATGCTGGCGACAGATACAGAAAAGGTAGTGGCTGAAACAGGGTTGAGATGTCAGATAAAAGGAAACTTAGAAGGGGAGCGGGAATCTGTGTTTCTTTAAGTATAGGAATGTATCTGCTCATTGTGATAGAAAACGAGAGAGAAAGAGCACTGGGCACACTGGATAGGCCAATTTGACTTTATCTGCTGTCATTTAATATGTTACTAAGCCTAACAAATGTCTGGTCAAATCTACCTCACATCTCTTATCTTGCTGTCTCGGATGGCTATAGGGGGCATGGGATGATTCATTTACATCAGCAGTACCAGTAAGCAAGCAGCGAGGAAGTCGCTGACAAGCTGGAAAGAGATATGCCACCTGCATTCACTTAGCCCAATCTTACCTTTCAACCCGAGGCGGATGTTCTGACACAGTCTCCTCTTTCTGGGACTTTTTCACTGGTTTCTTTCTCTCCCCTTTCATCTCGGTTACTCTGGACTTTTTGCTTGGAGGAGCGGCTGTACATGTAAAATCCTCGTCTGTGAGAAGAACAGGAGAATGTGATTCTTCTCACAGCAGGTGGAAGTTTTCAAGGACGCCCCCACTTTTTGGGGGAAAGTGTCTCACTGGGAGAATATTCAGTAAAACCATCTTGTGAAAGGGACCACAAAGTGGAACATGACAGGATGCAGAGGACCATGGCTAGGAGATGCACACCCAGCCCCATCAGATGGTGAGAGAGAGCTAAGTACTGCTTTCATAATGATGTTTAGTGGTGTCAAGCAGTAACACTGAAAGTATCTCCAAAGTGAGAGGTAGCCCTACTGACAATGCAGTAGAAAGGTGCTATAGGATAGGAAAATTGGTTCTTACCTGTTAATTTTCATTCCTGTACAACCACAAGCCAGTCCAGACTCCCGAGTTTTGCCTCCCTCCCAGCAGATGGAGACAGAGAAAAAAAAAAAAAAGTTTCACTGACGTTGCATATAACCTAGTGCACTACCTGCAGTCTCTCAGTATTGACCTGTTCTCAAGCAAAGATGATTAAAAATAAACACTAACAACTAAGACTCCAAAACCCGTTCAAAGGCAGGGGAAAAGGTGAAGCATCAAAGGCGGAAATCTCTTCCAACAGTAATCAAGGAGAACATCACTGAATCCCTCACCTACTCTGCATTATATATTAAATATCAGTATAAGTGGACTCCTCCAACAGGTTGAGATCTGGACTGAACTGTGGTATTACAGGAACAAAACTTAGCAGATAAGAACCTATTTTCCTTTCCTGTTCATATCCAGATCAGTCCAGACAACTGGGATGTACCCAAGCTTCCCTACGCAGGGTGGAACCAAGACAGTCCCATTTGTAGAATACTCTCCCCAAATCCCATTGAATCTGGAGCCCGGACATTCAAACAATAATGTCTGGCGAAAGCGTGAAACGATTTCCAAGTAGTCGCCTGACAAATCTCTTGCGGTGACACCTGTTGACACTCGGCCCAGAGGTCGCATGAGAGCGAGTCAAGTGAGCCCTCAAACCTTCTGGTACAAGGGAACCCTTACAAATATAAGCTGAGGCAATAGCTTCCTTTAGCCAATGGGCAATTGTAGCTTTAGATGGCTTACACCGTTTCTAAGGACATTCCAAAGCACAAAGAGGTGATCTGACAAACAGAAACTATTAGTAACCTTGAGGTACCTCAACAACACCCACTGTCCATCCAGCACCCAAAAGCTCCTTCACATGAGCTTTGGATGAATCCAAGTCTGGAAAGGCCGGAAGCTCCACTGTTTGATTAAGATGGATCGCAGAAACAGCTTTCAGGAGAAAGGAGGGTACTGTGTTCAACGAGACCCCAAAGTCCAAAATCTGTAGAAAAGGATCTCCACACGACAATGCCTGAAGCTCGGAAATCCTTCTGGCCGAACAGATTGTTACTAGAAAAACCACCTTCAGAGTTAAATCCTTTATAGTTGCCCTGTTCAGTGGTTCAAACGAGCTTCATGATGCCTCCATCTTTGACCAATGGCCTTGCACCGACTGACCTTGGAACACTACTCTCTAACCGACAAGGTCAGCATTGGTAGTTACTATTACCCAATTCAGGACTTCTAGCTCCACTCTTTGACTCACATTGGCCTGACCAAGCCATCATGAAAGACTGGATCTGGCATTCCCCCCCGCGAGGAAGTGGAAGATGGAACTCCTCCGATAACAGATTCCAATGGGAGAGAAGAGACTTCTGAAGAGGTCGCATATGAGTCAATGCCCAAGGAACCAGTTCCAGTGTTGATCCCACAGAATCTAGGATCTGTAAATAGTCCCAGACTTTAAGCACCGAAAGTCCCAAAAGGTAACGAACCTGAGACTGAAGCTTCAGCATCTGTTCTTCATGGGAAACATCTTCCCCACTTGAGTGTTAAAGCAAGCCCCCAAGTATTGTAGGGATTGAGACGGCGAGCAATGGCTATTTGCCAAATTCACTACCCAGCCCAAAGACTCAACTTCTCAAGGACCTGCTGTACCGACTGCCTACAGAGATCTGCTGACTTTGCTCAAATGAGCCAGTTGTCCAGATATGGGTATACCAGTGCACCTTCCCTTAGGAATGCTGCTGCCACCACCACCATCACCTTGGTGAACATCCGAGGAGCAGCTGCCAACCCAGGAGCACGAGACCCTTATCTTCCCTGATGGGAAAACATAGATATGCTTCTGTGCATTTACGGACAGCTCCAGTCACTATGCATAGTGATTTCCATTGGACATGGGGCACTATCAGAGCTGCATGCACCTTCTTCAGATCCAGAATAAGTCGATAGGCACCTTCCTTCTTCAGAACCATGAAATAGATGGAAAAACCATCCTCTGTCCAGCTCCTACAAAAGTACCAGGACAATCAACTCTAGTTGTTGTAGATGATCTAGTGTGGAGCAAACCACCTCTCATTAGGTGTGCAAGGCATATGAGGAGCACATGTAGACCTCGCCGACCGGATGAACAATTCCAAGGCGTAGCTGTCTCTTTATGACAGAGGACCCACTGGTCCGGCGTTATCTTGGTCCACTCCTTGCACAAGAGTGCCAACCATCCCCCTGTGACCTCTGGGGAAGAGTGGACTAGCCGTGCTGCCTTGTACTTACTCCTTCTGGCACCAGTACTGAAGCTGCCACAGATGGGCACATGTGATTCTGGAAAGGACCCCCTGGTCCTTTCTGCTTCTAAGAGGAGAGACCTCAACCTAGCTGATACTCCCATGGGAAGTCTTCTTGTTCCTCTTGGGCTTAACTTTGCATAAGGGACCTACTCAAGTGCTTCACCAGCTATTCCAGGCCTTTGCCACATAAAAGGCATGCCTTTGAAGGAAAAACTGCCAAACTGCGACTTAGACCATAAACGATTTCTGGCTGAAACAGTAGATCTCCACATCCAGGCTGGAAGAGATCAGTAAGTCATAGAAGCATCCACAATATAGGGCTCAGCAGTCTCCAAATGCTCTGCTTGCTTGGAGGAAAGAGATGATCCTACCCCCCTGTACCTGAGGCTGATGAAACCCTAGCACAAACAGGCTGGTGCGCCCATGGCCAGGACTGCAAAAATATCTTTTGCAAATGTATCCTATCATCCCATGTGCCATAACACTAGGAAGCGCCAGGCTGCTTCTCCAATAAACCCCTGGAGAACGGCCCCAAACATTGCCTTTGCTATCCTTGAGAGTCATGCTCTCTTCAATATGAACCCAAAACCAAGGGCTCTCCATGTAACCCTTTGAATAAGGCTGCAACACCATCGCTTTTCACGGAGACCATTTCAAACAAGACCTATGGGATGGGAAACTTAATGGGATCATATTCCCTCCAAAACAGGGCTTTCCTTATCCTTTCCCAGCCTTAGTCCCCTTGCCAGGACACCCAGTATGCTAGGGATTATACTAACGCCAATTTGCCCCTCCTGAACAGCTGAACCAGTTTGGCATCAGCCCTGTCAGGCACAGGGGTTGCAACCCCATCACCATCTCCAGGAAAACAAATCTCAAGAGTGCCCTTCAGGAAAAGCTGAGCTCTGAGCCAAATCCAATGCAAAAAATGGGCTACGCCATCTTTTTTTTTTAATTTCTTCTGGGAACAGGAAGGCACAAGAGGATGACCAGAAACTGCCCCCCCAAGAGTTACCACCCTCAAAAGGGGCCCCCTGGGATCAGTACTCTAACACAGGAAATCACTGTGATCAGACCATTTCCTGAGCACTGATAAGAGTCCTTCGCTTTAGGAGACAATTGCAGAAGGAGAAGTCTTTCTTCCCTCGCGAACCCCTGCACCGCGCGAATAAAACCCAAACCGGCCGCTGTTGCCACATTGTAGGGAAAGCCCAGCACTACCCGCCTCTGCCGTCCATAGAGCTCGCCTCCTCTCAGCTGACTTCACTGTATTTGCAGCAGCATTAACAGTGCCCGAACTGCTTCAACAGATGCAGACACGAGCCCCGCGCAGCACCAAGGCGTGAAGACATGCTTTGCGTGTCCGTCCCCCCACACCGCCCCCCCCCCCCGGCTGCATTTCCTGTACTTAGCGGGAGCGGCCATGACGCGTGTCCAGACCGGCAACCACCGCCAGGAACTTCCAAGCGCCCTGCGTCTCCACCTGCATCGCCGTGCTTCCCGTGCTCGGCGAGCGCCGCAGTGACACACCGTGAAACAGGTCATTACCATCGGGAACGGCTACGGGTCTCGCTTATTTAAAGCGCAGCCACCTGTTTCTTGCCGGGGTCTGAGCTAAAACTGGCACCGCGCAGCTCTCTCCCCCCCATATAGAGGCTGCTGATCTCCATTAGTCCCCACAACACAGGAACTTTACTGACCCAGCCAAAAGCAGCCCAACCAGAGCTGAAGTGCTGACTGCTCTGCTCCAGACCCTCAGAACCCCTTTTTTTTTTTTTTTTCCAATTAACAAATAGGGTGATAAGCAGGGAAAATTCATTTCCCTGATCCGGAGAACCGAGGAACAGGCCAGCAGCAGTCCAGGAAGAGAGGAGAGTCAGAGGAATGAGGGAGCCAGCACCACTGGCTTTCAAGCCTCCTCAGGAAAGGTCAAAAGCACCCAAGGATCAGCAACACCTTGCTCGTCTTCACTTGACCAAGAGGATAGACCCCCCCACTAGGGACCTGCCCATTCCTGAGAGTAAATTATCCAGCAAACCAGCCGACTGCAGGTTTTACACCTCTACCATCTGCTGGAGACAGAGAAATACTGGCAGACTGTATGTAGGTGGCACACTAGGTTATATGCAGCGTCGGTGAAACTTTTTTCTCTGTCTCCATCTGCTGGCAGGGAGGCAAAGCCCAGGAGTCTGGACTGATCTGGGTATGAACAGGAAGGTCTATTTATGGAAGGGGAAGGCAGGAAACAGACAATGATGGAGACTGTACATGATGCTTCCATGATAGACCTTGCATGAGAAGATAAATATTGAAAGAACAGAATGGTGCCTAACTGGCTACTGGTGGGTAGCAACTGCATGAAAAGATTCCTTAAAGCAGGGGTGGGAAAACATCGGCCCACAGGCCAAAACTGGCCCGACAACAGATTTTTTTCTGGCTCTCCTCTTCCTCAATTTGCCCCATTAGATCCGGCCTGCCGACACCTTGCAATGATGTCATCAACAATGGCCTGACATTGCAGGCCTTTGTTGACAACTTCGACCTGGATAGCGGCAGCAGGAGGTGACACCCCCCCTTCAGAGGCAGCGTAAGGAAAGCAGCACAGTCCCAGTACCCACCAATTAAAAGAGTATCAGCTGGGTAGGAAGAGGCGGAGCACCGCCCAGCCAGAATCAGCTGCGTGCCGGCAGTCGACATAGAGAGACCCGTGCAGCCTTCGGTGGACCCCATTCCACCAGCGGTGAAGAGAAGGTCCGCCTCTTCAGTGTGCATCTGCACTCCTGGGAGAACTGAGCCCATCTCGTTATCTGTGCAGGTCTTGTGGTATTAACAGCTTGCGAGGGCAGCACTTTCTCTGTGCTGATCTCACAATACACGAGATCAGCATGGAAAAAGTGCTACTCCCGCAAATGTTTACAGCTGCGGGGCCTGCAGAGGATGAGCAGGACAGTGGACAATGGGTTGGCTCCTCCCCAACTGGAACCATGGTGGTGCCTAGAGGTAGGGGTGTGTGTGTGTAAGAGAGAATGAATGGGTGCCTGCCCTAGGATCTGGGTGTAGGTGAGAAGGAATGTGTGGGAGACACACGAAAGCGTGTGTGGGAGACCCAGTGAGAGTGAATGCATGTGTGTGTGTCAGGGAGTCAGTGAGAGTGAGTACATGTGTGTGTCGGGGAGTCAATGAGTGAATGTGTGTGTGAGGGAGCCAGAGAGAGTGCATGTGTGTGTGTGTGGGGGGGGGGGGGTGAGTTAGAGCTCACTGCTTGTATGGGTGAGAGAGTATGTAAATATGGGTGGGTGAGAGTTTTGTGTGTATGGGTGAGAGAGAGCATGAATGTATTGTGCGGATGAGAGAAAGAGAGCACGTGTGTGTGTGCAATAACCCCCGCACTCCCACCCCTTCCTCTTTGCCTAATAATCCATGACAATCTTGGGACATCCAGAACGTAAAATTCCCAGGAATAGTTTTAATTACTGGGTATTATACGATGGGTATGTAACTATCTCTTAATTGTGTTGCCTTATTCTTTTTGTTTGTATGGGGGCTGCTTTAGTCCTCTCGGTGTGGGATTTACTTGCCCCGCTCCCAGAGATATAAAGGGGGACCCCAGCCCTCGGCTCCAATAATGTAGCCCTCTTTAAAAAAAAGCTTTGCCCACCCCTGCCTTAAAGCAATCAGGGTTTATTTGGTTGCACGGTGTATACTTCTATAGTCAAGGTGACAACATTTTAGACATTTGAAATATTTTTCATGTGAGGAAAACACATGGCTTACTTACCATCATCAAACTGTGAATAATCAACAGGTTTTCTGTTCCTGTAATAAACACACAATTTTTCACTTTTTACTGAGGTGATAACATAGCAGAAAGCAGTAGATAAAGACAAATAGGTTTATCCAGTCTGCTTGGTTATTCTGGTCTACTCTGCAACCATATATCCACTCCCGTGATCCTGAGGCCCTGCTCGAAACTGCATAAGTAGCCTGTTGCCATATAATTTACAAAAACAAATCCGAAGCTGCCTCGTGTTAATTCAATCGTCTGAGGGAAGCTACAGTGTGCGCAGGGCCGATTCTGTCTCAGCGGCCTGAAAAGGAAACTCTGTGCTTCATTCATTCTCCAACTATTCCCAGGCAACCTGTAAAACAGGAGGGGTGGAGAGTGAGAGATTTGCAGCTGCGGCTGGAGCAGACAAGAGCCAAGCCACTCTGCAGGGAAGTCAGTCTGCGTAAGAGGAGATAGGGCAAGTAGTCAGTGTCTCATCCCTCAGAGATGTCCAGGAGTACCAGGATATAATCAATAGTGGAATGGAAACCTCTTAATAAAGGTGTCAAAAGATGATATCAGTAAGGTTTCAGTGCTGTGGCTTTTTCGAAGGCCATGCTGGTTCAAGTGTAGCAGCTCGTTGTCACAAAGGTAGTTGTTTAGTTGATATAGTTGTTTTTCTTTTTTTGGATTAGTTTAAACTGATCGGGGTATTCGCCGGTGCAGAGTGATTGGTTTATTAAATTGACAAGAAAATCATACATGGGCATGGAGAGTGATTTCAAGTATTGTCCATGGCAGGGGTTAAATGGGGAGAAAGACGTTTTTATATTTTGAAGAACACATACACGGTAATTGTATCTGAGTCTATAGGAGTGAATGAAGACCAGGTGCAATCTATCTTAGAAGAAGAATCCTTAGGATAGACGGCGTGTAAAATCCGAGGATATACGAGTTATTTTGTTTTTTAAACAGGAAGCAATTTGATTGCAGAAGTCCTTACTTAGGGCTGGAAGAGCAGGTGTTGGGGAGTTGTTAATCGTTTCACAATATTAAATAGCATGGAGTTATTGCCATTGAATGTTTTGATTTTTGAGGAATAGAAATTCTTTTTTCCCAAGGAAATTTCTTTTCTGTATTTTCTGAGACAGATAAAATAGTTTGGTTTTTTTTTTGAGTTTGGAGTTTTTTGTTGTCTCCAAGCACGTTCCGATTGTCGCAATTTGGTTTTTAATGTCCTGAGTTCAGCCGAATACCAAACGGCGGTACATTTGGATTTAGGACGAGGACATGAGACAGGAGCTCTCGAATCTAGGACATTAGAAATAGTCTTATTACAGAGATCTACAGAAGAAGTGACCTCATGGAGAATAGAGCTTACTTTGCCCTCCATTGCCTCAGATGCCAGCTTAGACCTTAAGCCCTCTCTGGGAAAGAGACCACTCTACTGTACATTGTGCAGAGCATGGGTTTGGATAAATGGGTAATTAAATCCAAATATTATTGGGCAAGTGATACTTGATACTTGTCCACAGGCACAGTTAAAAGTATAGAGGTGTTAGTTACTTTCCTACAGAATGTATACACAAGGAATTACTTAAAAATCTAAGATGTAGACTAAGGAAAGAACATACTGTTTTACCACATATTCACCCACCTCTAAACTGTCAGCAATGAATAAACAATCCAGGTTAGATATCACAGCTTCAAGTCCTATCACGGCTGTGCAGTTGGTGGAAGAGTACAGCTGCACAGAAAGAGGGGTCAAGTTGCAACCTAAGACCATTTGCTCAATGGCCGGACCAGAGCCATAGCTAGCCTATGGCCAATATGGCCTGGGCTATAGGCACCAGTGCCAGAAGGGTGCCCTGTGCAAAATAGGAAGTGAGGGCTCAAATTAGGGAGTGGAGTAGCTCTTCTTTGCTCTGTCCATTCCATTATCTCCTTTTCCTCCTATTCTATACAAGACAGGAGAGGAGGTCTAGATCAGGAGTTCTCAACCCAGTACTTGGGACACACCTAGCCAGTCAGGTTTTCAGGATATTCATACTGAATATTCATGAAATAGATTTGCATACAATGGAGGCAGTGCATGCAAATCTATCTCATGCATATAAAATCCGAGGATATACGAGTTATTTTGTTTTTAAAATAGGAAGCAATTTGATTGCATAAGTCCTTATTTAGGGCTGGAGGCAGTGCATGCAAATCTCTCTCATGCATATTCATTATGAACATCCTGAAAACCAAACAGGCTAGGTGTGTCCCAAGAAATGGGTTGAGAACCCCTGGTCTAGATTAGGGTGCAGCATGTCTCTTTGCTTCTCTGCTGCGGCCTCTGCGTCAGCCAACCCCTTCCCTGCAAGCCACCTGATGGGGGTGGGGTGGCACAGGAAGGAAAGGACAGCTCTCTGCTGAGTGAGATTCCTTGTACGCCTATCACTAGGGAAGAGAGTGCTGAAGTCATCCCTGGAGGGGAGAAAAAAAGAACGAGTATTGTGTGAGGGAAGGAGTGGAAGAGAAAGTTGATGTATGCACCCTGCCCCACGCCACACTCAATCTCAGGGTAATCACAAATTAAAAGTTCCAAGGTATGGCATTTGAAGAGCAGACAGGATGGGGAACGGGCTTGGAGGGAGGGTTTGCTGTTTCAGACTACATACAAACAGCAAGCACTGGAAATGTAACCAGGTCTAAAATGGGGTAAGTGTTGATCCCATTCATAAAAAGAAAAAAAAAGAAGATTAGGTTTCAAAACTAACCAGCTGTGAAGGAGAAAAGAAAAGAAAATTATTCCTTACCTGCTAATTTTCGTTCCTGTAGTACCAAGGATCAGTCCAGACGGTGGGTTATGTCCCCCGTCCAGCAGATGGAGTCAGAACAGACTTCGAGGGACGTCACCAGTATAAGCCAGTGCTCCCTCTGCTGGAGCTCAGTATCCCGTATAGCAAAGCCCAAAGGACCCGAAAGGGATTGAATCAAGTTACTCAACATACCTGAAAGACAGGCACTGAACTGCAATAACAATGAACCGCCAACGAGCGGTAAGAACCCAACTTGTAGAGAGCTGTGCAACATAGAAACAAGGCACAAACAGCAGGTAATAGAAGATATCGACAGGCATCAGAACCGAGCAGAAGCAGAAAGATCCCAGAGTGGTGGGCGTCTGGACTGATCCTTGGTACTACAGGAACGAAAATTAGCAGGTAAGGAATAATTTTCTTTTCCCTGTACGTACCAGGATCAGTCCAGACGGTGGGATGTACCAAAGCTTCCCTAAACCGGGTGGGCCCCTGAAAGCCCTGCTCGGAGAACCTGGGCACCAAAGTGTCCCATGGAGGACGACGCCAGGTGCAGTCGATAATGTCGTGAAAAGGTATGCAGCGACTTCCACGTCGCTGCTCGGCAGATCTCCTGGGAGGAGACGGAGCGAGATTCCGCCCAGGACGCCGCCTGCGAGCGGGTGGAATGAGCGATAACCCCGCTAGGCGGAAGACGGCCAGCTCCAATGTAGGAGACCGAGATCGCTTCTTTAAGCCATCGTGCAATCGTTGTCTTCGAGGCCTGACGCCCCTTCTTCGGACCGGACCAGAGAACGAAGAGATGATCTGAGAGCCGGAAATCATTGGTCACCTCCAGATAGTGACGCAAGGTGCGCTTGACATCCAAGAAACGAAGAGACCTAGGCTCGCTGGGTCCAAAGGACGGAAGTTCCACCGTCTGATTCAAGTGAAAAGACGAGACAACCTTCGGAAGGAAGGAAGGTACGGTGCGCAGGGAGACTCCGGAATCCGTGAACCTGAGATAAGGCTCCCTGCAAGATAACGCTTGTAGCTCCGAGACACGACGCGCAGAGCAGATGGCCACAAGGAAGACCGCCTTTAGAGTCAGATCCTTGAGGGTCGCCCCACGTATCGGCTCAAAAGGTGCCCCGGACAAGGCTCGAAGCACCAAGTTGAGACTCCAGGAGGGACAAGGATCCCGGACAGGAGGGCACACATGTTTGACCCCCTTGAGGAAACGGGCAACGTCCGGTTGCAGGAGAAGAGAGCCATCTGCGCGCACGAAGGAACTCAGGGCCGACACCTGGACTCGTAGGGAATTATAGGCGAGTCCCTTATCCAGACCATCCTGAAGGAACTGCAGAATCGACGGGACAGACGCCTCCGTGGGTCGGATCCCCCTGGAAGAACACCAGACGTCGAACGTTCTCCAAACTCGCACATAAGCAACAGAAGTAGAAGACTTCCGGGCCCGCAGCATTGTAGAAACTACCACCTCAGGGTAGCCCCTGCGTCGAAGGCGGCGCCGTTCAAAAGCCATGCCGCAAGACAGAAGAGTTCGGCCTGGTCGAAATATACTGGACCCTGGCGCAGGAGCCGAGGAAGATGACCGAGCCGAAGCGGGCCATCCACCGCCAGCTGGAGAAGGTCCGCAAACCAGGGCCTGCGCGGCCACTCCGGAGCGACGAGAACCACAGGACCTTGATGATTTTCTATCCTGCGGAGCGTTTTGCCCACCAGGGGCCACGGAGGAAAAACGTAGAGCAGCCGACGAGTCGGCCACGGAAGGGCTAGGGCATCCACCCCCTCCGCGCCTCGTTCCCTCCGGCGACTGAAAAACCGAGGTGCCTTGGCGTTGGCGGCCGTGGCCATCAGATCGAAATGCGGTGCGCCCCACCGCTGAATCACCAACCGCATCGCTTCGGCGGAGAGCTCCCATTCGCCGGGATCCAGTTGTTGACGACTGAGAAAGTCCGCCTGGATATTGTCCACTCCGGCGATGTGAGAAGCTGCGATCCTGACTAGATGCCTTTCCGCCCACTCCATTAGGGGGGTCGACTCCAGGGAGACATGTTTGCTCTTCGTGCCTCCCTGTCGATTGATATAGGCCACCGTGGTGGCATTGTCGGAGAGGATTCGTACTTCCCTGTTCCGGACCAGGGGAAGGAACCGCTGTAGTGCCAGCCGCACCGCCCTGGTCTCCAGACGGTTGATCGGCCAGGTCGCCTCTGTCGGGGACCACGTGCCCTGTGTTGCGCTGCGGTCGCAGACGGCGCCCCAGCCCACGAGGCTGGCATCGGTAGTGACCACCACCCAAGTGGGCACATCGAGAGAGACACCCTGAGCCAGATTCGTCGGTATCAGCCACCAGTCCAGACTGTCCCTGGCGACAGAGGGGAGAGGAAGGATCACCTGATAATCCTGGGACACCGGGTTCCACCTGGAAAGGAGGGACGCCTGCAGAGGGCGCAGGTGCGCAAAAGCCCAGGGCACCATATCGATGGTGGACGCCATCACTCCCAGCAACTGAAGATAATCCCGGGAAGTGGGCTCCTGCAAAGCTGAAAAATGACAGACATGCTCCCGCAACGACTGAGCCTTGTCCGGACGCAAAAACACCTTGCCCTGCAGCGTGTCGAAGCTGGCACCCAGGAAGTCCAGGCGCTGAGAAGGAACCAAAGAACTCTTGGCGAAGTTCACTACCCATCCCAGGGATTGTAGGACCTGGACCACCCTGGTCACCGACTCGTGTCCGTGGGCAAAGGACTTCGATCGAATCAGCCAATCGTCCAGATAGGGATGGACAAGTATCCCGTCCCTGCGGAGAGCCGCGGCGACGACAACCATGATCTTGGTGAAGGTGCGAGGCGCTGTCGCTAGACCGAACGGGAGAGCTGTGAACTGGAAATGCTGGCCCAGAACCTTGAAGCGGAGAAAACGACGATGCGCCGGCAGGATGGGAATGTGCAAATAGGCCTCCGTCAGATCCAAGGAGGCCAGAAATTCCCCTCGATGAACCGCAGCAATCACCGAGCGCAGCGTCTCCATGCGGAACCGGCTGACTCGCAGAGACCTGTTGACTTCCTTGAGATCGAGAATGGGCCGGAAGGAACCGTCCTTCTTTGGCACGACGAAGTAGATAGAATAATGACCCGAGCCCACCTCGCCGAAGGGGACGGGGGCAATGGCTCCTATGCCCTGAAGACGATCCAGAGTCTGCTGTATCGCCGCCCGCTTGAGGTCCGAGCCACAGGGGGAGAAGAGGAACCGGTCTCTGGGAGGGCGGGCAAACTCCAAAGCGTAGCCGTCCCTTATAGTGTCCAGAACCCACTGGTCCGCCGATATCCTTACCCACTCCCCGTAGAAATCCGCCAGGCGACCCCCTATCCTGGGCGTGGGGGAGTGGGGGCATCTGGCATCATTGGGACGACTTTGGTGGAGGAGGACCCTGCCCGGAGCCATCACGGGCGGAGCGGCGCCCTCGAAAGGACCGAGACCAGGTCTGGGGTCTGGAGGAGGAGGAGGAAGCCCGGGTCCCCGGCTGCCTGTACGACCTATAGCGTCTCTGCGCTCGGGTTCTAGTCCGGGTAGCCGCAAAAGCCCTGGAGGGTCGATGTCTGTCTTCAGGGAGTCGGTGAACAGCATTCTCCCCGAGAGATTTGATGATCTGATCCAAGTCATCTCCAAACAAGAATTTTCCGCGGAAAGGCAAGGACCCCAAGCTCGACTTAGAGGAAGCATCCGCCGCCCAGTTGCGGAGCCAAAGGAGCCTCCTAGCTGCCACCACCGATACCATGGAACGCGCCTGTACTCGGAAGAGGTCATATAGGGCATCGGCCCCATAGGCGATCGCGGACTCCAGGCGGTCAGCCTGCGCGGCTTCGTCCGGTGGTAACGCTTGAGAAGTCAGCAACTGTTGCACCCACCGGAGACTGGCCCGCTGAGCCAGTGAGGTACACATGACAGCCCGCATGCCCAAGGCGGAGACTTCGAAAACCTTCTTCAAGAATACCTCCAACTTGCGGTCCTGAGTATCCCGGAGCGCTGTGCCGCCCGTGACCGGGATCGTCGTCCTCTTGGTGACCGCCGAGACGGCCGAATCCACCTTGGGAACCTTGATAAGATCCAAGAAGTCTTCTGGGAGCGGGTACAACTTCTCCATAGCCCGAGTGACTTTAAATGAGGCTTCAGGGGTATCCCACTCCCTGGTGAGAAGCTGCAGGAAGGACTCATGGATGGGAAATGCCCGAGGCCGGGGACGAAGGGCAGCGAGAACCGGGTCCCCCTTTCTGGCCGATGTGGTGACGGCGGGCGCCACCGGGAGCGGCGGATCCGGAGGAGGATCAAGATCCAGTTCCAAAAGGATCTGCTGTATCAGATCATTCAGTTCGTCCCGCTGGAAAATCCGGAGTGCCAGCAGGTCATCCCCTTCGGAAGGGAGTTCCGAGAGCGCAGGGTCCGCGGGATCCGGTGAGGGTGGCGAGATCGGTGCCGCCGCTCCCGTGGCAGGCCGAGGACGCGGAAGAGGGGCTGGGGCCCCGGCCACCGACCCGACCAGGTCAGGGGGCGTCCCAGGAGGGGCCACAGGCACCCGAGGAGTCTTTGCCGGTGGAGGGCGAGGGGCCAGGTCCCCGGGAGCCCCCAATCCCTGAAGGTACGCACTATGCATGAGTAGAATAAACTCAGGTGAAAAACGAGGCAAGCTGGGAGGGGGGGTCCGAGGGAGGAACCTCCGAAGGCCCAGGATCGGGCAAGCCCCCCTCCGGGGATAAATTCGGAGGTGAGACCTCCCGAAAATCCCTCCGCTCGGTCACAGCCTCCACAGCAGCGAGGTGCCGCGAAAGCAAAATGGCCGCCGTTCCCGCCAACGGCGGCGAAGTGGCCGGCCCGCGCCGCCCCTGCCGGGGGGAGGGGAGAGAGGAAGAAACGTCTGCCGGCTGCGAGGTGCCTTCCCCGCCCGGGAGGCACCTCGCGCAGATCCCCTCCCTTGAAATCCTGGACCCCGGCTCGCCGCAGGCCGCGCATCGAGACGGCCGCGGCATTCGCAAAAAGTCGTCGGGAGCGGCAAAAACCTCAGGGGGGGGGCCAGGAGCACTAAGGAGGTGCCGCGGGGGGGCCGGAGGGCCTGCACAACCCGCCAAAGGGATCCCTGCAGCGCCGAAGAGGACGCGAAAAATAGGCCGCAAAGCCGCGGGATCGCCTGCCCACACGTGGAAGCCGGCCCACCGGCAACCACGGGGAACCAACAACCTGTGAAGAGAAAAAACCCTGGAAGGAAAAATCAACACAGGGGAACAAAAACAAACTTACCCCAGAAACGGAGGAAGCAACAGAGAAGGAAGCAAGAGAGAAGGCAGAAGACACGCCTCCAAACAAGAAACCTTTTTTTTTTTTTTTTTTTTTTTTTTCAAAGAATTTAACTTTAACTTGATTCAAATAGCTCAAGACAAGAAAACCTGGAAGAAGAAATAAAGAGAAATCCTGAAAAAGAATCCAACCAGCCTGGGGAGACCGTGGATCCCCCAACTCTCATCTGCTGGAGTCAGAAAGATACAGAGCTCCAGCAGAGGGAGCACTGGCTTATACTGGTGACGTCCCTCGAAGTCTGTTCTGACTCCATCTGCTGGACGGGGGACATAACCCACCGTCTGGACTGATCCTGGTACGTACAGGGAACTGACCTTTTTGTCTTGAGGCAAAACAGAGAAAGCTAGTGATTGACTAAGCAGTGAAAAGCGTTTAGAAAATGATGAGAGGATCGGCCAGGTTTGTAGGTCTGTTGTGCAAACAGCTTTAGGTAACAGGAGCCACAGGCTGGGCAAGAAGGTTGCTGCCGTGCAAGTCCTCGGTGTTATGGTAGAGCAGATTCTGTGTTTTTGGCAGGGTTTTGGGTGTACATCATAATCTGCCTGGCTGTGCAGAGTGTTTGCATGGCTGTTAAGGAGATCTCATCAGATTCAACAAAAGGAATGACATCTTCGTGGCTTAAAGACACACTTCCTCTTGGGCCTCTACTGTTTACCTACACTACCTAAACGTAATCTGCTTTGAAGTCTTACAAAAAGTAGAATATAAATAAAAATAAACCCAACAACAAGCTACATATTACTAATCAGTTGCATGAGGGTAAAGGGTCAGTAATATTTTTGGGAACAGGGTTATACTTGTGTCTACTTATAGGTTACAAATAATAAGCGTGTTTTAAATATCTCCTCCACGGAAAGAAATATTTAACAGTATCGCATAAGAACATAAGAAAATGCCATACTGGGTCAGAGCAAAGGTCCATCAAGCCCAGCATCCTGTTTCCAACAGTGGCCAATCCAGGCCATAAGAACCTGGCAAGTACCCAAAAACTAAGTCTATGCCATGTTACCATTGCTAATGGCAGTGGCTATTTTCTAAGTCATCTTAATTAATAGCAGGTAATGGACTTCTCCTCCAAGAACTTATCCAATCCCCTCCCAAACACAGCCACACCAACTGCACTAACCACATCCCCTGGCAACAAATTCCAGAGTTTAATTGTGCGTTGAGTAAAAAAGAACTTTCTCCGATTAGTTTTAAATGTGCCCCATGCTAACTTCATGGAGTGCCCCCTAGTCTTTCTATTATCCGAAAGAGTAAATAACCGATCCACATCTACCCATCCTAGACC
Organism: Rhinatrema bivittatum; assembly: GCF_901001135.1. Lineage (NCBI taxonomy): Eukaryota > Metazoa > Chordata > Amphibia > Gymnophiona > Rhinatrematidae > Rhinatrema > Rhinatrema bivittatum. The sequence continues at coordinate 475,738,752 of NC_042618.1, forward strand.
TCTCATGATTTTAAACACCTCTATCATATCCCCCCTCAGTCGTCTCTTCTCCAAGCTGAAAAGTCCTAACCTCTTTAGTCTTTCCTCATAGGGGAGCTGTTCCATTCCCCTTATCATTTTGGTAGCCCTTCCCTGCACCTTCTCCATCGCAACCATATCCCTCTTGAGATGCGGCGACCAGAACCGCACACAGCACTCAAGGTGCGGTCTCACCATGGAGCGATACAGAGGCACCACGACACCCTCTGCTCCATTCACCATTCCCTCTCCAACAATTCCCAACATTCTGCCCGCCTCCCTGACCGCCGCAGCACACTGAACCGACGACCCCAATGCGCCATCCACCACGACACCTAGATCTCTCTCCTGGGCTGTAGCACCCAATATGGAACCCAACACTGCGCAACTACAGCATGGGTTATTTTTCCCCATATGCATCACCCCCCACCTATCCACATCAAATCTCATCCGCCACTTGGATGCCCAATCCTCCAGTCTCACAAGGTCCTCCCGCAATCTATTACAATCTGCCCGTGACCCAACTACTCTGAACAATTCTGTGTCATCTGCAAATTTGATTATCTCACTCGTCGTATTTCTTTCCAGATCATTTATAAATATATTGAAAAGTAAGGGTCCCAATACAGATCCCTGAGGCACTCCAGTGTCCACTCCCTTCCACTGAGAAAATTGACCATTTAATCCTACTCTCTGTTTCCTGTCATTTAGCCAGTTTGTAATCCACGGAAGGACATCGCCACCTATCCCATGACTTTTTACTTTTCCTAGAAGCCTCTCATGAGGGACTTTGTCAAACGCCCTCTGAAAATCCAAGCACACCATATCCACCGGTTCACCTCCATCCACATGTCTATCAACTCCCTCAAAAAAGTGAGGCAAGACCTGCGCTGGGCAAAGCCATGCTGACCTTGCTCCACTAAACCATGTCTTTCCATATGCTCTGTGATCTTGATGTTCAGAACACCCTCCGCTACCCTTCCGGCACTGAAGTAAGGCAAGGCAGGGCAGGGCAAGGCAGGGCAAGGCAAGGCAAGGCAAGGCAAGGCAAGGCAAGGCAAGGGAGGGGGGGGGGCACTTTTTCATTTGGTCATCGGTGTCAAATTGCCTGGCCACAGCTCTGGGCTTCACAGATTCTTCAGGTCCGTTCGGATCAAGTCCAGCGAGGCTGCACCGGCGATGGCGACGCTCCGGACAGCAGAGAGGGAAGTTTCACTGAATTCCGCTAAAAGGCTGCGAAGGTGAGAGCATAAGGTGGAAAGGGCTTATACGAACCTCAGCGCTCTCTCCATCGCCCACCCCGGCCTCTCTCTCTCCCTGGTCTCGCCGTCGCCCCTCCCCCGGACCCTCAGACTCCTCTCCGCGCCGAGGCTGCGCATCCAGCCCGGCACATTCCACGGCCGCTGACCGGGCAACGAGCGCTGTGCGCGGGGCGATTGCCTCACCCGCCCCTCATTGGTTGCTTTCTTTGGTTTGTTTAGTTTTTTTGTTTTTATTTTTTCCCGCCACCCTAACTCCACACATTCGCCGCGTTAAGAACCTGAGCGGAATCTGCCGCCTCCGCCGCTCATTGGCTGGGGAGGAGGAGAGCCCGGATGGAAGGGGGCGGAGCGGCGTTGGGGGCGCTCGCGGTTGTTGTAGTTCCCTGCTGGATCTTCGGTAAAGCCCTCGTCCTGAGGAGCAGCGGTTTCTTGCTTTTCTGTTGTTTTCGCGCGGCTTCGGAAGGCGTTAGGGCAGATAACCCGACGTAATAAAATGCGAGTGGGAAAAAAAAAAGTGACTTTACTTTAGCTCATGCACCATTTGCATCTCTGTTAAAAATGAAGTGTAACTCCGGACGGCGATGTTTCAGGTCGATCCAGTAAAGTTCAGTTGAAGATTTCTCGTCTGTAACGAGCTCGCTGCGCACAATTCGGACGCGTAAGGCAAACCAGCGATACAGTCTCCAGTTTCGCGCGTCCGTAGCGCTTCTTAAAACAGACGCGTAACCCTTCCCGCACCCGGCCTGTAAATGAACGAATTAGCTGTATAATGAAGGAATTAGCTATTCCCCTCCGATACCGTAGCGCGCGCTCAGGTTCTCTCATTAGTAACGCACTGTTTTGCCGCGGCCGTAACGTCTTAGTTTACCGCCTCCCCCTAGTAGGAGTTAGGACTGTGAGTCTAGTAACAAATCCATCGACACCGCTTAAGATACTCAAAACAATAAAACACAATTTTAAAAAAAAGCGATACAGAGATGATCGAGAAAATGTAATGATGTGGGACACATAAAACCTGTCAGAAGAAAAAAAAAAAATTTTTAAATACCTGTCGGAGGGCCGCGTGGTTCCAGGCGGCCGCGTGTTAAATCTAGGCCGGGTCCGCACAGGCACGCATTCATTCACTGCCGGTGGAGCCCTCACCGGCAGTGAATGAATGCGCGCCTGTGCGACCCCTGCGATTCGGCGCTCACGGCGTGACGTCACGGCATGTGACTGCCTTGAGCGCCGAATCGCAGGGGTCGCACAGGCGCACATTCATTCACTGCCGGTGGGGGCTGCCGGAGAGGCAGCCCCCACCGGCAGTGAATGAATTCATTCATCCAGGCGGAGGAGCCGGCTGCTTTCGCCACCGGCTCCTCCGCCTGGATGAATGAATGCGCGCCTGTGCGGACCCGGCCTAGATTTAACACGCGACCACCCGCCGGCCGTCTCGAACTAACGCGTGTCCCCCCGCCGCCGCTGCCTGGAACAGGCGCCCACCCGCCCGCGGCCTAGATTTAATACGCGACCACCCGGCTCCCGCCGCCGCCGGCCGCCTGTACCCACGCAGCCGTCTGAAACTAACGTGCGTCCACCCGCCCCCCCCGCCGCCCGGAACAGGCGCCCACCCGCCCGCGGCCTAGATTTAACACTCGACCTCCGGCCCCCCGGATCCCGCCGGCCGCCTGGACCCACGCGGCCCTCCGACAGGTATTTAAAATTTTTGATTTTTACACTTCCTGGTACCTGTCATTTCAAATGTCATTTGAAATGACAGGTACCAGCGCACCCAGGTTACTGTATAGGCGCTGTATTAAGCGCCCATACAGTAAAATGGGTTGCGCGGGCATAACCCTTCCCTACCGCTTTAAAGCCGCGGCATGCATTTGCATGCGATTAGAGGAGAGTATCGGGGAGTTAGTGAAGAGAACTGTGCGTGCGGGGAGGAAGGGTGCGCCTGACACTACCGCACTGTTTCTACCGCGGCCTTACTGGATCGACCTGAAAGTGCGCCCCCCCCCCCACAGCACACAGGTTAACCCGCGGGTGGATGTGCGTTTTTGGACGCACTACATTACCAGCCGATACAATAAGGTTATTAGCGCGCCACACAACTGCTGGGTAGCAGATAGTTCTCATCACACATCAATTCCATGGAGATGAGCCTATTACCCCCTGAGAAACAGGCCGATTCAAAACAAACAGGCCGATTCACAACAAACAGGCCGATACAGTAAAGTTCGCGGGCGGGTGGGCGCCCAGGCCACTCTCCTGTGCGCGCGATTCAGAAAAAAAAAGTATTCAAATTAGTGGCCGCCGCAAAAGGAGGCGCTCCTCTTTTTGGACAGGAGCGGCGGCTGTCAGCGGGTTTGACAGCCGACGCTCAATTTTGCCGGCGTCGGTTCTCAAGCCCGCTGACAGCCACGGGCTCGGAAACCGGACGCCGGGAAAATTTAGCGTCCGGTTTGCAAGGCACGGGCCGATTTTACCTTTTTTTTTTTTTTACTTTTTACTTTTTTTTAACTTTTGGGGCCTCCGACTTAATATCGCAATGATATTTACTTATTTAGTTTTTACTGCTTTTCTGTGCACTTTCCTGGCGCCGGCAGAAATTAACGCCTACCTTTGGGTAGGCGCTAACTTCTGAAAGCAAAATGTGCGGCTTGGCTGCACATTTTACTTACTGAATTGAGCGGGAATAACTAATAGGGCCAACAACATGCATTTCCATGTTGCGGGCGCTATTAGTTTCCGGGGGGGGGTTGGAGTGAGGCCAACTCCAAAGCAGCCTCATCTGGCCATTAGTTTATCCGATCCATGGGCCGATGCAATAAAGCATGCGGTAAAACAGGTGATCGCATTGAGCGCCCACTTTCCTAACGCATGCACAGCCACCTCTCCTGGGTGCCTGATGCTATATTTAAATGAGCTGGTGCCTTAAAAGGGACGTGCTAGGGAGAAAATGTGCGTCCCTAGTGCTCAAACGCATCGGGCACCCAGAAGATGTGGCTGTGCGCTTACATATTGCTACTGGTGCTCAAGAATTAATGTAATGGATCGATTACAAAAAAAACTTTTCTGGACATTCAATATACAAAATCAGCGCCAGACCTTTTTTTTTTTTTTTTTTTTTAATCGATCCATTTCATTAATTCTTTGTTAATAACCCAAAGCTGTACATCTGCTGTTCTCTATGGTTCCTCCTCTGTGTACTTTGAATTTTTTCATAAGCCCATGACTTGGGCTGGCGTTAAATTTGCCATATTAAAAAGTGTACAGTGGGTGCAGTTCTGGATTTGCTAATAGGCACACTAGAGCTGTGCCCAAGCAGCAAAAATCTGTGGGGGGTGGGCAGCAGGCCAGCTGAAGATTTGCAGAGTTCCCGCTCTGCTGAACAGGAAGGGAGGGGTGAGTCTGGAAGGGCAAGAGCAAACAAAAACCTATCTACTCCCTAGTCCAACCTCCACTGCCCCACACTCTCCCCCACCCCCCATCCCTTTCAGAGAGTAAAAAAATTAAGCCATGCTGCTCCCTAATTCAGTCGCTCCCTGTCCTTCCGAGTCTTGAGGGGAAGAGGTGAACAGAGCAAAGAAAACTCTGCCTTAGACCTTTTGCTCTGCTCCGTGACCAGGAGAAGGTAGGGGTGACAGCATCAGTAGTGCCTAGGGGTGGCAAAAATCCTAACGGGCCGATTCTGTAAAATGTGCTCGGCCATGTGCACTGTTTAATACGCAGTTGGCCGCGTGTTTTCGATGCACGTCCATTACTCCTTATACTGTACGGGGTTTAGCGCGTCAAAAACACATGGCCAACCCCCCCCCTGGAAACTAAGAGCGCTCATCAGATGCAAATGCATGTTGCTGAGGCTATTAGTTAGTCACTCGGGAAACCGAAAGTAATATGTGCAGCCAAACTGCACAATTTACACACTAATTTATGAGCAGCCTGAAAAAGTGTACAGAAAAGCAGAAAATACTGCTTTTCTGTACACCCTCGACTTAATATGCTAATGCTATTAAGTCAGAGGAACAAAAAAAAAAGTGCCGTCCACTTAGGTGAACAGACGCTCAAATTTACCGATGCTCGAAAAATTGAGCATCTGTTTCCTGCCACAGCTCCTGGGCCAAGGAGGTGCTAGAGGTGCATAATTGTCCCTAGCGCCTTTTAAGACACTCCCTCATTTAAATATAGAATTGCGTGCTCAGGACAGGTGGCTGGGCGCGCAATCCTTACTGAATCGGCTGTAAATCTGCCCCTGGTTGGGTACCTGGGGCTTTACTTTCAGGCCAACACAGAACGATCCCCGCGCGATCCAGAAAGCAAAATGTGCAGCCAAACCGCACATTTTACTTTCAGAAATTAGCGCCTACCCAAAGGTAGACGTTAATTTTTCTCGGCACCGGGAAAGTGTACAGAAAAGCAGTAAAAACGGCCCCAAAAGTTAAAAATAAGAAAAAAATTTAAAAATCGGCCTGCGGCTCGCAAACCGGACGCTCAATTTTGCCAGCGTCCGGTTTCCGAACTCGTGGCTGTCAGCGGGTTTGAGAACCGACGCCGGCAAAATTGAGCATCGGCTGTCTACCTCGCTGACAGCCGCCGCTCCTGTCAAAAAAGAAGCGCTATTTATCTTCTAATGGCAACCTAAGGCAGAGATGCACAACCCTGATCAAGGGCTGCACACAGGGCCAATTCTCATATTATCCACTATCAACTTTCTGAAATATTTGATCTGAGAGCTGTTTGTGTAGCTTGATTCCCTGGAAAACCAGCCCTCAAGGACAAGGGTTGTACACATCTGGCCAACATAAGCAGGTATGGGAGTGAACAGAACTTAAACTAAATGATACATTCCTTGACTTCTCTGGCTGGAAAGGTGTGAAACCAAGAAACTATGATGGTGTGTGATGGGGTCTGCATTACCTGCTATTAAGTTCACTTAGAGAATAGCCACTGCCATTAGCAATGATAACATGGAATAGACTTAGTTTTTGGGTACTTGCCAGGTTCTTATGACCCATGAACACCTTCTCCAACATCCTCGTCAGTAAACACCAAAGCAAAGAAATCATTTAATCTTTCTGCGATGGCCTTATCTTCTCTAAGTGCCCCTTTAACCCCTCGATCATCTAATGGTCCAACTGACTCCCTCACAGGCTTTCTGCTTCGGATATATTTTAAAAAGTTTTTACTGTGAGTTTTTGTCTCTACAGCCAACTTCTTTTCAAATTCTCTCTTAGCCTGTCTTATCAATGTCTTACATTTAACTTGCCAACACTTATGCATTATCCTGTTTTCTTCTGTTGGATCCTTCTTCCAATTTTTGAATGAAGATCTTTTGGCTAAAATAGCTTCTTTCACCTCCCCTTTTAACCATGCCGGTAATCGTTTTGCCTTCTTTCCACCTTTCTTAATGTGTGGAATACATCTGGACTGTGCTTCTAGGATGGTATTTTTTTAACACTGACCACGCCTCTTGCACACATTTTACTTTTGTAGCTGCTCCTTTCAGTTTTTTTCTAACAATTTTTCTCATTTTATCAAAGTTTCCCTTTTGAAAGTTTAGTGCTAGAGCCGTGGATTTGCTTACTGTCCCCCTTCCAGTCATTAATTCAAATTTGATCATATTATGATCACTGTTACCAAGTGGCCTCTCTCACCAAGTCCTGTGCTCCACTGAGAATTAGATCTAAAATTGCTCCCTCTCTCGTCGGTTCCTGAACCAATTGCTCCATAAAGCTATCATTTTATTCCATCCAGGAACGTTATCTCTCTAGCGTGTCCCGATGATACATTTACCCAGTCAATATTGGGGTAATTGAAGTCTGGTGCAGGACAAATCTTACACCCACCAACAGTTTCAGTAAATATTATTTTATTCCAAACATATTCAGTGTATCCGAATTTTTATATTGGCAACTCCGTAGTTCATAGCAATAGGTTATAGCAGTCCCCCGACACGGTCCCGTGTTTCGCTATGGCTTCATCGGGAGGCACCCAAGTACAATTATAGTCTTAGGCGCTCCTAAGACTATAATTGTACTTGGGTGCCTCCCGATGCAGCCATAGCGAAACACAGGACCGTGTCGGGGGACTGCTATAACCTATTGCTATGAACTACGGAGTTGCCAATATAAAAATTCGGATACACTGAATACGTTTGGAATAAAATAATATTTACTGAAACTGTTGGTGGGTGTAAGATTTGTCCTGCACCAGTGTTTCTAGTACTTGCGGATGTGCAAGGATCGTGCTTCTTCTTCATTTTGGTAATTGAAGTCTCCCATTATTACCGCACTATCAATTTGGTTAGCTTCCCTAATTTCTCTTAGCATTTCACTGTCAGTCTCACCATCTTGACCAGGTGGATGGTAGTATACCCCTATCACTATAGTCTTCCCCGACACACAAGGGATTTCTACCCATAAAGATTCCATTTTGTATTTATTTATTTATTTGTAGAGTTTTATATACAGTTATTCGGTAGAGCCATCATAATGGTTTACAGATTATGCAATTATCATAGCAGTTGAGCACAGTAAAACTTTGTGAACAATATACATTTTTCATAGAAGATGTGTAACAGAAGAGTGAGGTGAACATTTTCAAATATATAACGTATCAAGTCAGAGAGCAAGGAGGGGTTGAAAGGGAGGGTAAGGAGGTACATCAGGAGAGCAGGAAGTAAGAGGATTATGGATGCGAGTTCGGTTGAGAGCTGGGATGATCCGATGTCTGAGAGTTAGAATAGAATTTGCGGAAAAATAAAAATGTTTTTAGGTCTTTTTTGAATGTTTTCAGGTTGTGCTGGGTTCTCAGGGCTTTAGGTAGGCTGTTCCAAATTTTGGGGGAAGCGATGGAAAATGCTCTCTCGTGTAGTTGACAGATGAGCGTTTCTGATGGTGGGGATGTTTAAGTATCCTGCGTTGTTAGAGCGTAGGTTTCTTTGTGGATTTTGGAGGGTTATGTTTAAGCCTTTTAGTCCTTATTTATTTATTTATTATTTATTTAACAGTTTTCTATACCGACATTAAAATACACATCATATCGGTTTACAGTGTAACAGCAGGTGGAAAGTACATCAAACAGGGTTGGGGGAGTGGACAAATATCAAACAAGAATTAAAAGGGCTCTAACCGAGAGCCCGAGGAATAAAACTGAACGATAGAGGGGGAGGGGTATAAAAGAGGGAGAAAGAGAACTATTTTCAAGGCTTAGGAAGGAGAAGGGAGTTGATTATTTACATAGCAGTAAGGTGAGTGATGTGTAATTGCGGATTTAGTCCGGGAAGGCTTGGTGGAAGAGCCAGGTTTTTAGCATTTTTCTGAATTTGGTTGGGCATGACTCCAGACGTAGATTTAAGGGGAGTGCATTCCATTGGGTTGGGCCTGCAATAGAGAAGCCACGAGCCCTGGTGGAGGTTAGTATGGCCCTCTTGATGGGAGGGATTTGCAGAGTACAAGTGTAGTTTGCTCTGGTGGGGCAGGTTGATTGTGTGAAACGGATCGGTTCAGACAGCCAGGAGAAGTTATCTTTGTAGATAGCTTTATGCATGATAGTGAGTGTTTTGAAAATGATCCGTGATGGGATGGGAAGCCAGTGCAGGTCCTTGAGGATGGGGGTTATGTGGTCGGTTTTTCTGGCATTGCTAATTATCCGTGCCGTAGCGTTTTGGAGGATCTGTAGAGGTTTTATCTCAAAAAAGATATAATTGCGATGGAGAAGGTACAGAGAAGGGCTACCAAAATGATAAGGGGAATGGAACAACTCCCCTATGAGGAAAGACTAAAGAGATTAGGACTTTTCAGCTTGGAGAAGAGACGACTGAGGGGGGATATGATAGAGGTGTTTAAAATCATGAGAGGTCTAGAACGGGTAGATGTGAATCGGTTATTTACTCTTTCAGATAGTAGAAGGACTAGGGGACACTCCATGAAGTTAGCATGGGGCACATTTAAAACTAATCGGAGAAAGTTCTTTTTTACTCAACGCACAATTAAACTCTGGAATTTGTTGCCAGAGAATGTGGTTCGTGCAGGTAGTATAGCTGTGTTTAAAAAAGGATTGGATAAGTTCTTGGAGGAGAAGTCCATTACCTGCTATTAGGTTCACTTAGAGAATAGCCACTGCCATTAGCAATGGTTACATGGAATAGACTTAGTTTTTGGGTACTTGCCAGGTTCTTATGGCCTGGATTGGCCACTGTTGGAAACAGGATGCTGGGCTTGATGGACCCTTGGTCTGACCCAGTATGGCATTTTCTTATGTTCTTATGTTCTTATGAGTAGGGGAGACCGTGGTACAGCGAGTTACAGTAATCTAATTTGGATGACAAGGTAGCTTGGATGACTGTTTTGAGGTCTTGTGTGTGGAGCAGCGGCTTGAGCTTTTTTATGACGTTGAGTTTGTAGAAGCCACTTTTGAGTATGGAACTAATATGGTTTTTCAGGTTCAGTGATGGGTCGATAAGGACGCCGAGGTTGCGAACTGAGGGATGTGAGGTGAGGGAGAAGGCCATGGGGTCCTTGGGGGGAATGGACTTGAGGGTCTGATTGTTGTGGATGAGGATGAGCTCAGTTTTAGATGAGTTGAGGGCGAGTTGCAGGGATGTTAGAAGGGAATTAATGGAGGATAGGCATTCCTCCCAGTAGCTTATGGTGGCAGCTAAGGATTCGCGTAATGGGATGATGATCTGAACATCATCTGCATAAATGTAGAATTTGAGGCCTAGTTCAGTGAGGTGATGACAGAGGGGGAGGAGGTAAATGTTGAAAAGGGTAGAAGAAAGGGAGGAACCTTGGGGGACGCCTTGGGAGAGGGTAAGGTGGGAAGATTCAGAGTTTCCGAGTTTAACAGAGAAATGTCTGTTTGTCAGGTATGATTTAAACCAGAGAAGAGCAATGCCTGAGATGCCTATGTCAGCTAGACGGGAGATGAGTTGATTGTGGCTTATTGTGTCAAAAGCCGCAGATATGTCAAGAAAGGCAATGAGATAGTTAAGTCCATGGTCAAGGCCAATGAGGAGGGAGACAGTGAGTGCTAGTAAGAGGGTTTCAGTGTTCAGGTTTTTACGGAAGCCAAATTGGGAGGAGTGCAGGATGTTGTTATCTTCAAGATAGTCCATCAATTGGGTGTTTACTACTTTCTCCATGATTTTAGCAATGAGGGGGAGGTTCGAGATAGGACGGTAATTTGAAGGGTCGTTGGGGTCAAGGGATGGCTTCTTGATGAGTGGTTTGACTATTGCGTGTTTTAGGGAGTCAGGAACAGAGCCGGCAGCTAGGGAGCAGTTTATAATATCTGCTAAAGGTTTTGCAATGGTTTTAGGAATGGAGAGGAGTGATTTGGTGGGAATGGTATCAGAAGGGTGGGATGCTGGTTTGATCCTTGATGATCATTGTTTAGAATTTTGTGAATGATGGTCATTGATTTGTAGGTAATACGTGCAGTAATAGGGAGCCAGTGAAGTGAGGTCAAAATGGGTGTTATGTGCTCATTTCTTTTTGTTCCTGTAAGGATTCTGGCAGCTGAGTTCTGCAGTATTTGGAGTGGTTTGAGGGATGATGAAGGTATTCCAATTAGTAAGGAGTTGCAGTAGTCTAAAGTGGAGAAAATAAGTAGTTGCAGGACAGTTCTGAAGTCACAAGTGTTGAGAAATGGCTTTATATGTCTTATTTAGTCTCATGCAGGATGTTTATCCTGTTGGACTCTATGCCATCCCGGACATAAAGCGCCACACCTCCTCCCGAATGCTCCTCTCTGTCATTGCGATATAATTTGTACCCCAGTATAGCACTGTCCCATTGGTTATCCTCTTTCCACCATGTCTCTGAGATGCCAATTAAGTCCATGTCATCATTCACTGCTATACATTCTAATTCTCCCATCTTACTTCTTAGACTTCTGGCATTAGCATACAAACATTTCAAAGTTTGTTTTTTGTTTGTATTTTCATTCTGCTTTTAATTGATAGGGATAAGTTAGAATTTTTTAGCTCAGGTGAGTTTTTAGTTACAGGCACTTGGACTGCTTTTCTAATTATTGAAACCTCACTGTCGGGATGCCCTAATTCTAATGCATCATTAGTATCCTTTGAAGATACCTCTCTCCGAACCATGCGCTGCTGAGCGACTGTCGGCTTTCCCCTTTGTTCTAGTTTAAAAGCTTCTCTATCTCCTTTTTAAAGGTTAGCGCCAGCAGTCTGGTTCCACTCTGGTTAAGGTGGAGCCCATCCCTTTGGAAGAGACTCCCCCTTCCCCAAAAGGTTCCCCAGTTCCTAACAAAACTGAATCCCTCTTCCTTGCACCATCGTCTCATCCACGCATTGAGACTCCGGAGCTCTGCCTGCCTCTGGTGACCTGCGCGTGGAACAGGGAGCATTTCAGAGAATGCCACCCTGGAGGTTCTGGATTTAAGCTTTCTACCTAAGAGCCTAAATTTGGCTTCCAGAACCTCCCTCCCACATTTTCCTATGTCGTTGGTGCCCACATGCACCACGACAGCCGGCTCCTCCCCAGCACTGTCTAAAATCCTATCTAGGTGATATGTGAAGTCCGCCACCTTCGCACCAGGTAGGCATGTTACCAGGCGATCCTCACGCCCACCAGCCACCCAGCTATCTACATTCCTAATAATCGAATCACCAACTATGACGGCTGACCTAACCCTTCCCTCCTGGGCAGTAGGCCTTGGGGAGATATCCTCAGTGCGAAAGGACAATGCATCACCTGGAGAGCACAGGATCCTTTCCTGCTGCACCTGGTTGATGCTCTCCCATCATGAGACCTTCTTCCTCCAAGGCAGCACCAGGGCTGCCAGTCTGAAGTTGGGACTTGACAACTATGTCCCTGAAGGTCTCATCTATACACCTCTCTCTCTGCTTCAGCTCCTCCAGATCTGCCACTCTAGCCTCCAGAGATCGGACTTGTTCTCTGAGAGCCAGGAGCTCTTTGCATCGCATGCACATGTACAATTTCTCACCAGTGGGTAAAAAATCATACATGTGACACTCTATGCAAAAGACTGGGAAGCCCCCCTCTTGCTGCTGCCTTCATCTCAATTTTGATCAGTTCCTAGTTAAGTTTTAGGTTGCTATGGGAGTAGGAATGTGTCTAACATCTTTTAAATGTATTAGTGAATTCACTATATGTCTGGTAGTGGCCTACAGGGGTCTGATCGAATTCTCAAAGTTTTTGTTGATGGTTTTGTTTTTTTGTGAAAGTGGCACCTGCCTATAAATTAAGGGATGAGCTAGGGGTGGGTGCGAGGGATGGGAAATCCAAACAGTCTAACTTCAGTTAGTCAGCCAGAGTGACTCACTGCTCTCTTGATTAACAAATGTTGGTCCCTATTCAAACCCAATCACACTACCTCAACACCTTTCCAAGGTGAGTAACTGAGCTGAACTATTCATCCTTTTTACTTAGGTATACACTGCTCCTAGCTTATTTCTAGCTTCTGGCTATTTTTTGGTTTTTTGTTTTGTAGTTTGTTTTTTTTTCAATACAAACACTCAGTTTGTATTAAATACAAACACTCAGTTCTTTAAAAGTCTGCAGAACACTCAGTTCTGCAGTCTAACTTGTTTATTCACTGCCTTTCTATTAAAAGCACACACACACACACACACAAACACACTAAATAATATTCCCAAATAGTTAACTTTGCCCCCAATACTTTTAAAAAAGACAATGTCCCAAGCAAAAACTTTCTGATTCCTTTCAGCCACCAGCAAGGTGATCCTCTCCTCTTAGTGTTCCCACTGGAATGTTAGAGTGGTTAGAGTGGTTGCATACAAACAAACAGATTTTAGAGAACTAAATGACGTGGAAATACTCATTATTCAATCACATGTCCTTTTAATCAGAGAGAGTGTGTCCAGAACAAATGTAAATATCTTCAGATAATGATAGCTTGATCATATGTTATGAAGTTTTGTTCCCTGACACGGGACTGTGTTTCGTGACGCTGTCTCGGGAGGGACAAATGCAAACTCAATAGGCATCAGATAAATTCAGATGTGCAGCAAGTTATATAAATTGACAATAACAGATCCAACTGGGAAGTAACAGATCCCTGATAAAAAGGAGGAATGCAAACATGGCATGACCGTGAGTTTACTATGCTTGGTCTGATCAGGCAGGAGAAAGTAATTGGAGATATAATAAAGATTTTTTTATATATGTCAGATGAGTTTAAAGCCCCGCTGAAACGGGCTATTGTCCAAGAATGGGGCACTGGCTCACCATACCTTAGCGACTTGGCAAACAAATATAAATGTAATCGGGGCCACAGCGGGCATCCAGAACTAAGACCTGCCTGATCAGGCCAAGTGTCGTAAACTCACGGTCATGCCATCTTCGCATTCCTCCTTACCTTATATCCTGCCCTACTGATTCTAGCCCTTGTCCTGGCCAGGTGGTGTCACTACAATTGGACTTTATCAGGTCATGGATGAAAAAACAAAAGCAATGGTATGGCATTCAGCTCAGCCACTGCGATCATCTATTAACAATTTTTAAAAAACCTTTCAGCCTTTTAACTTGTTTCAATGTATTACATTTAGATATTGTAAAACAATAAAAATCATTACCAATTAGTTAAGAAGTGCCTGAGGTCAGTAAGAGACCTCTCTTGCTGCCTCCAGAGGCTAAGCGTTACTATCCTAACCACCAGAACCCACAGAGAGAGGACACGGACTCCCTCTACACCATCGTACTCCTAACCCCGAAAGGACACGAGGGCCACGGTGAAGGCCCTCTGCCTGCAGGATATTCCATTTAATTGTTTTTAGCTGTGGCAGAGGTCCTCCGCCTTCACTGCAGTATGGGTTGGCCTTCTGCACCACATTACAAACAGCATGCACACTTTCTCTAACACTCTTCTCATTTCAAAAATAAGACTGTGCACTTATGTCTTAGTTCCCTCCAAAAGAAAAACAACAAACTGCCGCCCATGTCTTTATTTATACAACGGCTTATTCCATGAGGACAGTGAGCATTCATCTGTAAACATTCACTGCAGATGGATGCCACAATGCCAGGACTTCTGCATGCACAAGCTGCAATGTGCACAGACGTCCTAGCTGAGAAAGGACAAAGCACCACCGACCGCTCAGTTCTTTGGACTGTAAGCATACTGTCCGTTCATGCTAAAGCACTGAACTGTATTACCCCGTACTTCCCACTGGTCATCCAAGTCGGCTCAGATGATGTAAGCTGTTCACCTTGACCAGACTTCAAGCCCACCTGGATATCTGCTTTAAGTGTTCGAATACTGCATAGAGGTGCAGGATGAAACCTATTCAGAGCCTGAGAGAATGGAACAGTGAAGTCCCATTTCCGATCTCCTGTGAGCTTCCTGTAATTTAGGTCACCTTTGAAAAGGACTAAATCTGACTTCTGCAGCTCAGTGTAGAGATCCGGAGCAACCTGAGCCATCTCGCAGAACTCGTACGGAAGAGTCCAAAAGAGATGATCATGGTAAACCCAAACCTGCTTTTTCAGATTACCGTCCCAGTTATTCCCACACTTAGACATCCATCGGTGATTGGCTGCTCGGAGCTGCTGAATAGTCCAGCGAAAATCAGACTTTGTAGTGTCCGATACAAACCATGGAATACACTTCCCATGAAAATGGATTTCCGTGGCCAGCTTGGAAGTTAGCAAGAAATCTGCCAAAACAAGATCAGTCACAAGTTCAAATCCCGCATTGTCCAGGACAACGTCAATTCTTGTGACAGACTCTTTGCAGTTGCTCGTCTTCCTGCTGTGAGAGAGGATGGACCACAGACATTCGGAATCATCAACCAAGATGCAAGGCTGAAGGGCAGCCAGGGAGTTCAGGGGGCTGCACTTCTGAGAGTTGTCCTCCCCGGAGGAAATGGAGAGGTCACACTTGTTCCCCCATAATGAAACCTGTTTTGGAGAGAAATCCAAGTGGTAAGAAAGTATTTCTTCACTTATTTATTTACGCTGTTTTTATCTACCAACATTCGTAGGTACATCATGCCGGTTTACATAGAACAGTGTTCACAGGAAAAAGAGTTACATAAAACTGGAGCAATGGTAACAATGGAGTTAAGCAAATCAAGGTATTTCAAGAGATAGGGTAAACACAATAAAATAACAATAAGAGAACATGGCAATGGAGAGGTCACACTTGTTCCCCCATAATGAAACCTGTTTTGGGGAGAAATCCAAGTGGTAAGAAAGTATTTCTTCACTTAAAGCTTCCAAGGTGTATTCTCTGTAAAATCAGAAGTTTAACAGCCTGATGGGTGGCAACTTACCCACTATTGCTGACTGCAATATTGAGCATGTCGTGACCTCTTCCTGTTAAATCTTAGAGTGTAATGTCCTAGCAGTTTATTTACTCATGCACACAGAACACTGTCCAAAGGGCAAAAATGATGCACCTGTACTGGTGCACAGCTGCCCCTTTGTGACTTGGATGATTAACTGTTGTGGCTTATGGGTGTTAAACGTTTTGATTCAGAGGATAATTTGCCCTGCATTATTTAAAGGATGGCATTAAAAATAAAAGCATTCAGGAGCTTTGCAGCACTCTGTAGAATGACTTCTCTTATGTCATTTTCAAATGGTCTCCTACAATGAGACTATTTTATAAATAACCAAGACCATGCTACCCTGCTCCTTCCCAAATAGCTCTCATCACAGCCTACGTTACGTACAGGAAAATTAGTTCTTGCCTGTTAATTTTAGTTCCTGTAGTACCACGGATCAGTCCAGACCGTGGGTTGAGCCTCCTTTCCAGCAGGTGGAGACAGACAAACTGAAAGGGTGTCCTATATGAGGACAGAGCCTATCCTGTAACCCTTCAGTATTACCATCGTCAAAGCAGAAAACAACAAAACCAGAATAGGATCAAGCAAGTAACCATAAAGCTCAAATGAGCAACTGTAGAACAATGTGAGAAACATGAAGTGACTATAAGCTCCTGCATATACTTGGTGCTTGAACAACCAAGGCTTCCAGTGTCATTGCTCAGCATTCTTGCAAGGAATGAAAATATCCAAATCAGCGAATCTGCAAGAACAAGCTTCAAGAGGAGAGAAAGAAAGACAAAACAGGGAAGGGCGTCTAGACTGATCCGTGGTACTACAGGAACGAAAATTAACAAGTAAGAACTAATTTTCCTTTCCCTGTATGTACCCGGATCACTCCAGCCTGTGGGATGTACCAAAGCTTCCCTATCCCAGGTGGGACAGAGACAGTCCCGCTCGAAGCACTTGCTGCCCAAAGGAACCAAAAACCGGCGCTTGCACATCCAGACGGTAGTGTCGAGCAAAGTTATGAAGGGACGTCCAAGTAGCGGCCCTGCAAATCTCTTGCGGAGAGACCAATTGGCTCTCCACCCAGGAAGCAGCCTGAGAATGTAGCAAATGAGCCTTTAAGCCCTCCAGAATTGCCCATCCTTGGCAGAGATAAGCCGAGGAAATGGCTTCCTTCAACCATCATGCAATAGTGGTCTTAGAAGCCGGCTTGCCCCGATTGGGACCACTCCAGAGGACAAAAAGATGGTCCGAGACCCGAAAGTCATTGGTAACCTGAAGATACCTGAGTAGAATGCGTTTGACATCCAGTTTACGAAGGTCGCCTCCAGCGGTACCCGCAATTTCCTCTGGAGAAAACGCTGGAAGCTCTACAGACTGGTTGACATGGAAGGCGGACACCACCTTCGGAAGAAAAGAGGGCACCGTTTTGAGAGAGACACCGGAGTCGGAAAATCGCAAAAAGGGTTCCCAACAGGTCAACGCTTGAATCTCAGAGACCCGCCGAGCGGAGGCGATCGAAAAAAGAAAAATTGTCTTGAGCGTAAGGTCCTTTACCGTAGCCAGATGGAGAGGTTCGAACGGAGCAGAACAGAGGGCCTGGAGGACCAGATTGAGACTCCACGAAGGACAAGTATTATGAGCGGGCGGCCGCAGGTGTTTGACTCCCCTCAAGAACCGAACAACGTCTGGCTGAGCCGCTAAAGGATGACCCTTGACCTGTTCGAGAAGAGAGCAGAGAGCGGAAACCTGCACATGGAGGGAACTGAAGGAGAGGCCCTTGGAGAGACCCTTCTGCAGAAAAGAAAGAACCGAGACCGGGGCGGAGCATGCTGAGATACCGGACTCCTCACAGACAGTCTCAAATACCTTCCAGACGCGCACGCAGGCTAGAGAAGTCGACTGCTTTCGGGCTCGAAGCAAGGTGGAGATGACCTCTTCCTTGTAGCCCTTACGCCTCAGACGCCGCCGTTCAAAAGCCAGGCCACTAGACAAAAGCCATTGGCCTGGTCAAAAAATACGGGCCCCTGCCGCAGTAGACAAGGAAGATTGCCTAGCCGCAGAGGTCCGTCCGTCGCCAGGTTGACAAGATCTGCGAACCATGGCCTGCGAGGCCATTCGGGTGCTACTAGAACCACTGGCCCCTGGTGGAGTTCTATTCTCCTGAGAACTTTTCCCACTAGGGGCCACGAAGGAAACACGTACAGAAGGACGTCCGTGGGCCAAGGGAGAGCCAGAGCATCCACGCCCTCCGAGCCCTGGTCCCTCCAGCAGCTGAAGAACCGATTGGCCTTGGCATTGCGCATGGTCACCCTTAAGTCCAGATGGGGGGTTCCCCACCTGCCGATGATCAGATCCATGGCTGCTTCCAAGAGTTCCCACTCTCCCGGATCGAGCAATTGGCGACTGAGAAAATTGGCCTGAACATTCTCCTTGCCCACAATGTGGGAGGCTGCCAGGCAATCCAGGTGTCGTTCTGCCCAGGCGAAGAGAAGACTGGCTTCCAGGGCCACCAAGCGACTGCGGGTGCCCCCCTGACAACTGATGTAAGACACGGTGGTGGAGTTGTAGGACAGCACTCTCACCGCTTTGCCGCGTATGAGGGGCAGGAACTCCTGCAGAGCCAGATGCACAGCCAGGGCCTCCAACCGATTTATGTGCCAGCGAGACTGAATCAGGGACCAGATCCCCTGGGTGGACCGGGACAGGCAGACTGCACCCCAGCCCAAAAGACTGGCGTCTGTGGTTACTATCGTCCACTGTGGAGACTGGAGGGGCATTCCCCGGAGAAGATGGGGGAGCGAAAGCCACCACTACAAGTCGGTGACGGTAGAGGCCGAAAGGGGGAGGACTATGTGAAACTGTTCTGACACTGGCTGCCAACGGGATAGCAAAGCTTTCTGTAACGGTCGCATATGAGCAAAAGCCCAGGGAACTAGGTTGATGGTGGAAGCCATGGACCCCAGGACCTGCAAGTAGTCCCAGGCCGTTGGCAGAGGCAACGAGAGCAGATTCTGAATCTGGCCGATCAACTTGAGGGCCCGCGCACGAGGCAAGAAGACCTTGCCCACTCGAGTGTTGAAGCGGGCTCCCAAGAACTCTAACTCCTGGGAGGGCTGAAGGTTGCTCTTGGAAAAATTCATTATCCACCCGAGAGACGCGAGGAGGGATAATACCCGATTTACCGCCTGTTTGCAGAGAGCCTCCGACTTGGCCCGCAGAAGCCAGTCATCCAGATAGGGGTGAACTAGAATGCCTTCCCGGCGAAGGGTTGCCACCACCACCAACATGAGCTTGGTGAAGGTGCGAGGCGCGGTCGTAAGGCCGAAAAGTAGGGCCCGAAACTGGAAATCCCGGTTGAGAATGTGGAAACGAAGATACTTCTGGTAATCGCGGTGAATCGTGATATGGAAGTACGAGGAACTCTCCTGGGCGAACCGCCACGATGACCGCTCGCAAGGTTTCCATGCGAAAACGTGGGATCTTGAGAGCTCGGTTGACCCGATTGAGGTCTAGGATCGGCCGAAAAGCCCCGTCCTTCTTGGGAACCACGAAGTAGATGGAATACTGGCTTGCGCCGAGCTCCTTTTCCGGGACCGGGACAACTGCGCCCAAACTCAGTAGTCTGGCGAGGGTTTGCTCTACCGCTTCCCGTTTGGAACACCTGCATGGGGAGAATAGAAAGAGATCCGGTAGGTCACGAACAAGTTGGAAGGCGTAACCGTCTCGTACAATGTCGAGGAGCCACTGGTCCGACGTGATTTTGATCCATTCCTCGAAAAAAAGGGAGAGGCAGCCGCCCAGAAACGGAACCGAGGAATGGGCCGACTGAACTTCATTGTGTGGCAGGCTTAGGGGTGGAGCGTGCGGGCTGGCTCTCGCAAAAGGGCCGATGCCCACGAAAGGGCTGCGACCAAGACTGAGACCGGAAAGAATAACCCCTTGAGGGGCCACCCCGTCCACATGGGGTATACCGTCTCTGTCCCCGGAAACGGGGATGGGAGGGTGGTAAAAGGGCGAGATTGTTTCGGATGATCCTCCGGGAGCTTATGGACCTTATTTTCCCCCAAGGAATGCATAAGCTTCTCAAGGTCCTCTCCAAACAGCAATTTACCTTTGAAGGACAGTGAACCCAGCCATGCTTTGGAGGACGGGTCAGCCGACCAATTGCGCAGCCAGAGAAGTTTCTAGCAGACACCGCCAAGGCCATCGCTTTCGCCTGGATGCAGAGGAGGTTGTAGAGCACATCAGCCCCATAGGCGATGACGGCTTCCAGACGTTCGGCCTGCTCCACCTCTGCCGACAGGAGGTCCTGGGTGCCAAGTAACTGTTGAGTCCACCTGAGACCTGCCCGCAGCATGAGACTGCTGCAGGCAGTCGCGCGGACCCCCAGGGCCAGGACTTCAAAGATGCGTTTCATATGCGCCTCGAGCTTGCGGTCCTGTCCATCCTTCAGAGCAGTCAATCCCTCCACAGGGATAGTGGTGTGCTTGGTGACTGCAGAGACTGAGGAGTCCACGGAGGGATTTTTCAACATATCCAAACATTCCTCCAGGAGGGGGTAGAGCTTGTCCATAGCACAGCCCACCCGGAGTCCCGCTTTGGGAGCCTCCCATTCCTGCAGGAGCAATAGCTTGTACATGGGATGAAATAGAAAAGCGCTTGCCGGAGTCCCGCCAGGACCGGGTCCATATTTTTGGGCAAGGAGGCCGTAAGGGCATCTGCGGGGGGGGGGGGGCCCTCCAACCCCAATTCCTGGAGTACAAAGGGGATGAGGGGCTCCAACTCCTCCCTTTGGAACATACAGAGGACCCTGGGATCGTCCCCCTCCAGAGGTGGGAGGGTAGCAGCTGAATCAGGAGGGTCGGGGGGGGGCACACCCGGGACCACCCGCACCCGAATAGACCCCGGAGGCTCCGCAGCCGGGCAACCAGTCAACGGCGCCCGGGCAACCAGTCACGTGTTTATTAACTCCTTCAAAAAAGTGAAGCAGATTTGTGAGGCAAGACTTCCCTTGGGTAAAGCCATGCTGACTTTGTTCCATTAAACCATGTCTTTCTATATGTTCTATGATTTTGATGTTTAGAACACTTTCCACTATTTTTCCTGGCACTGAAGTCAGGCTAACTGGTCTGTAGTTTCCCGGATCGCCCCTGGAGCCCTTTTTAAATATTGGGGTTACATTTGCTATCCTCCAATCTTCAGGAACAATGGATGATTTTAATGATAGGTTATAAATGTTTACTAATAGGTCTGAAATTTTATTTTTTAGTTCCTTCAGAACTCTGGGGTGTATACCATCCGGTCCAGGTGATTTACTACTCTTCAGTTTGTCAATCAGGTCTACCACATCTTCTAGGTTCATCGTGATTTGATTCAGTCCATCTGAATCATTACCCATGAAAACCTTCTCCAGTTCGGGTAGCTCCCCAACATCCTCTTCAGTAAACACGGAAGCAAAAAAATCATTTAATCTTTCCGCGATGGCCTTAGCTTCTCTAAGTGCGCCTTTAACCCCTCGATCATCTAACGGTCCAACTGACTCCCTCACAGGCTTTCTGCTTCAGATATATTTTTAAAAGATTTTATTGTGAATTTTTGCCTCTACAGCCAACTTCTTTTCAAATTCTCTCTTAGCCTGTCTTATCAATGTCTTACATTTAACTTGCCAATGTGTATGCATTATCCTATTTTCTTCTGTTGGATCCTTCTTCCAATTTTTGAATGAAGGTCTTTTGACTAAAATAGCTTCTTTCACCTCCCCTCTTAACTATGCCAGTAATCGTTTTACCTTCTTTCCACCTTTCTTAATGTGTGGAATACATCTGGACTGAGCTTCTAGAATGGTATTTTTTATTTATTTATTTATTTATTTAAATAATTTATATACCGGAGGTTCCTGTATAATATACATATCACCCCGGTTTACAAAGAACAGTAACAATCGCTACATTTTGCGGTTTACATAGAACAGGATTAAACAACGAAGTTTAACATTGAGCAAAAATAAGTAAACAAGTTTTAACATTGAAACAAACGAAGTAAACAAGTTTTTACTTTGAAACAAATTAATAGAAGTAGGCAAATAGTGAATACTATTAAACCATTAATAGACATGCGGTTAATAAATCAAAAAATAACATGGAGATATGTAAGTCCACATGAATATACCGTATTTTTCGCTCCATAAGACGCACCTGACCATAAGACGCACCTAGGATTCAGAGGGGGAAAATTTAAAAAAAAAAAAATTGTGCTAAACCGGCTCTGCGTCTGGGCGTCTTATGGAGCAAATTAGGGGAGTGCATAGTTTTTTTTTTTCTCCCCATTTTGTTTTCGGGTCTGGGGAGGGCCATTTCGGTCCACTCCCCAGATCAGAAAACTTTTCTTTCTGTGGGAACCCCCAAAACCCCCCCCCATCCCAACCCTTTAAATTAACAACCTCCACCCCCCTGACCCCCCCAAGACCTGCCGAATTAATTTCCTGCAACCCCCCACCCTCCTGACCCCCCCCAAGCCCTGCCGAATTAATTTCCTGCAACCCCCCACCCTCCTGACCCCCCCAAGCCCTGCCGAATTAATTTCCTGCAACCCCCACCCTCCTGACCCCCCCAAGACCTGCCAAACGTCCCTGGTGGTCCAGCGGGGGTCCAGGAGCGGTCCGGGAACGATCTCCTGGGCGTGAGCCGTCGGCTGCCAGTAAACAAAATGGCGCCGACGGCCCTATGCCCTCACTATGTCACTGAGACCGACCGCTGCTATTGGTCGGTCTCAGTGACATAGTGAGGGCATAGGGCCGTCGGCGCCATTTTGTTTACTGGCAGCCGACGGCCCTATGCCCTCACTATGTCACTGAGACCGACCAATAGCAGCGATCGGTCTCAGTGACATAGTGAGGGCATAGGGCCGTCGGCTGCCAGTAAACAAAATGGCGCCGACGGCCCTATGCCCTCACTATGTCACTGAGACCGACCAATAGCAGCGGTCGGTCTCAGTGACATAGTGAGGGCATAGGGCCGTCGGCTGCCATTTTGTTTACTGGCAGCCGACGGCCCACGCCCAGGAGATCATTCCCGGACCCCTGCTGGACCACCAGGGACGTTTGGCAGGTCTTGGGGGGGTCAGGCGGGGGGGGGGTTGCAGGAAATTAATTTGTCAGGTCTTGGGGGGGGTCAGGAGGGGGGGGGGGTTGTAGGAAATTAAGTCGGCAGGTCTTGGGGGAGTCGGGGGGGGGTGTTTGTTAGATTTTTGTTTGGTTTTTTTTTTTATATTCGCTCCATAAGACGCACATACATTTTCCCCCCACCTTTGGGGGAAAAAAAGTGCGTCTTATGGAGCGAAAAATACGGTATGTATGTACACTGTATGTAGACAGCATGAATATGTGAATCTCTAATTGAATTTTTTTTTTGTTTTTTATAATTTTTTCTGGGCTGTGTTTATATTTTGCACTGAGAGACTGCTACTTAACTCTTCTTCATATTGTCATTGGAGTTGAATGTCTACTAAAGACTGATTTTGAAAGTTTTTGACAGACTTAATTCCCCAGAAAAAAATTATAAAAAACAAAAAAAATATATTTCTTCAATTAATAAATATAATTTTTACAGTGATGGTAAATGATTAGAAGACCGGTTGGGCTTTGGGTTAAAATCACAACGTCTGGCTTGATGACACCGTCACTTAGGCTATAATTTAAATTTAATTCAGTTGCCCTTGCTTTTCACAGTTTACCGATTGGGTTATTGTACTGACTCTTCTTGTTTAAAAATTGGTAATTGAAATCTCCCATTATTACTGCACTACCAATTTGGTTAGCTTCCCTAATTTCTCTTAGCATTTCACTGTCCGTCTCACCATCTTGACCAGGTGGACAGTAGTATACTCCTTTCACTATAGTCTTCCCCGACACACAAGGGATTTCTACCCATAAAGATTCAATTTTGCATTTAGTGTCATGCAGAATGTTTGTCCTGTTGGACTCTATGTCATCCCAGACATAAAGCACCACACCGCCTCCCGGGTGCTCCTCTCTGTCATTGCGATATAATTTGTACCCCGGTATAGCACTGTCCCATTGGTTGTCCTCCTTCCACCATGTCTTTGAGATGCCAATTAAGTCTATGTCATCATTCACTGCTATACATTCTAATTCTCCCATCTGGCTACCTATTAAATACAGAATTTTGCACAAAGCACTCACCATTATCCACAAATCTATACACAACCAACTACCTTTAGACCTTCAGTTCCCACTCAAACTATACACATCAGCAAAACCCATCAGAGCGGCACACAAAGGAACACTCCAAGTCCCCCCAACCAAATCCTCTCCTCTAACCTCCACGAAAGAACAGGCATTCTCCACAACTGGCCCCATCATCTGGAACAACCTGCCGGCTGATCTAAGACTGGAACAACCTGCCGGCTGATCTAAGACTAGAACAACCTGCCGGTTGATCTAAGACTAGAACAACCTGCCGGCTGATCTAAGACTGGAACCTTGCCTGATTACCTTCCGGAAAAAACTCAAGACTTGGCTTTTCATCCAAGCCTTCCCTTAAGCCTAACATTGCAACAGTTCTTTCATTTAGCCCAATAGACTAAATGACCGACCCAGCCACTGTATACTCATATGTTCTCATTCTCCAGTTTTTTCTGTCCTTTATTTCCTGGCTACTCTAGCCCCCAAGTTCATTCTCCCTGTTATTTGTATCTGCGCCTCGGCCTTCCTGTTATATGGTTTTTGTTCAGTTAACCCCAAGTTTGATGTAAACCGGCCTGATATGAAGTTTGTCATGAAGTTCGGTATAGAAAAATGGTAAATAAATAAATAAATAAAATCTTCTTAGATTTCTGGCATTAGCATACAAACATTTCAAAGTTTGTTTTTTGTTTGTATTTTCATTCTGCTTTTTAATTGATAGGGATAAATTAGAATTTTTTAGCTCAGGTGAGTTTTTAGTTACAGGCACTTGGACTACTTTTCTTATTATTGGAACCTCACTGTCGGGATGCCCTAATTCTAATGCATCATTAGTATCCTTTGAAGATACCTCTCTCCGAACCATGCGCTGCTGAGCGACTGTCGGCTTTCCCCTTTGTTCTAGTTTAAAAGCTGCTCTATCTCCTTTTTAAAGGTTAGCACCAGCAGTCTGGTTCCACCCTGGTTAAGGTGGAGCCCATCCCTTCAGAAGAGACTCCCCCTTCCCCAAAAGGTTCCCCAGTTCCTAACAAAACTGAATCCCTCTTCCTTGCACCATCCGTGCCAGCAGGTGGAGACAGAGAAAGTAAAACTGACACTGCTTTATATACACTGATGCCACCTGCAGTTCATCAGTATTGATCTGTACCAAAGCTAAATGGAAAAACACCATAAAAAAACATTTGAATATAAACTTGATAAAAAGAATTTCTGATGTCTGTAATTTACAACAGTTGAGCGGACAACTCTCCACCCTCCTTAATACTTGGGCAGGACTCTGGACTGATCAGTGGTACTACAGGAACAAAAATTATCAGGTAAGAACCAAATTTTCCTTTCTCTGTACGTACCCGGATCAGTCCAGACTCCTGGGATGTACCAAAACTTCCTAAACAGGGACCTAGAGAGTCCTGCTCATAACACACTTTCGCCAAAAGACCGAGACTCCCGATCCGCCACATCCAGCCGATAATGTCTTGCAAAAGTATGCAGAGACTTCCAAGTTGCCATTCTACAAATCTCTTGTTGCGATACCAAGTGAGCCTCTGCTCAAGAGGTCGCCTGAGATCGGGTGGAATAAGCCCTCAAGCCTTCCGGCACTGGCTTACCCTTGAGAATGTAAGCAGAGCCAATAGCTTACTTAAGCCATCTGGCAATGGTAGTTTTGGAAGCTTGAGACCCCTTCTTTAGACCGCTCCACAAAACAAAAAGATGATCAGGCCGTCTAAAACCATTCGTGACTAAGACAGTGAAGTAACCCTCTACGAACGTTCAGTAGCCGAAGCTCACGAGCATTAGACTCAGAGGCTGCCAAATCCAGAAAAGCCGGCAGCTCAACAGACTGTTTAACGTGGAAGGAGGACACCACTTTCGGGAGAAAGGATCGTACCGTCCGTAAAGATACACCCCCGTCTGATATTTTAAGAAAAGGATCTCGATGCGACAAAGCTTGTAACTCCGAAATTCTCATCGCAGAGCAAATGGCTACCAAGAAAACAACCTTTAAAGTTAAATCTTTAAGAGTAGCCCTGCAGATAGATTCAAACGGAGCCTCACACAAACCCTGCAGTACCAGGTTGAGGTTCCAAGGAGGACAAACTCTCCTCACTGGTGGACATAAATTCTTGACTCCTCAAATAAACCAGATCACATCAGGATGACAGGACAAGCGGTAACCATCCAGCTTTCCCCTCAAACAAGCCAAAGCTGCCTCGTAAACTCTAAGAGATTGAAAGCAAGGCCCTTGACCAGACCGTCCTGCAGGAAAGATAAAACGTATGACACGGAAACTCACAAAGCCTGAACCCCCTTAGCCACACTCCAGGACTCGAATACTTTCCAGACTCACGAGGTGGACTTCCATCTAGATTGGAGGAGGGTAGTAACCACCAGTTCCGGGTATCCCTTCGACCTTAAACGCCTCCTCTCAAAAGCCAAGCCGCTAGATAAAAGTGATCTGCCTGGTCGGAAAATATGGGGCCCTGTCGCATGAGGCAGGAGAGATGACTGAATCGCAATGGGCCCTCGGCGAACCATGGATGACGCGGCCACTCCGGGGCCACAAGCACCACCTCTCCTGGATGCTTCTCTATTCGCCGCAAGATTTTGCCCACTGGCAGCCAAGGAGGGAAAACATATAGAACTCCCCGCGGCCAGGTAAGGACCAGAGCATCTACACCCTCTGCACCATATTCCCTGTGTCTGCTGAAAAACCGAGGAGCCTTCACATTGTGGCGCGTCGCCATCAGATCGACCTGAGGGCAGCCCCATTTCACGCAAATGAGTTTCATCGCCCTATCCGACAACTCCCATTCTCCCGGATCAAGTAGCATGCGACTGAGATAATCTGCTTGTATATTCTCGACTCCGGCGATATGAGACACCGATATTTGGAGTAAGTGCTGTTCTGCCCAAAGGATCAACTCCTGAACTTCCAAAGACACCGCATGGCTCTTGGTGCCTCCTTTTCAGTAGATGTAGGCTACCGCCGTCGCATTGTCCGAGAGAACTCACACCAAACGCCCCTGAACTAAAGGCTGAAAGGCAAGCAAAGCCAAACACACCGCCTTGGCTTCCAAGCGATTGATAGAACAAGACGCCTCTACGGTTGACCAGGTGCCCTGAGCCGCTTGACTCTGACAAACTGCCCCCCCCAGCCAGAGAGATTTGCATCCGTAGTCAGAATCACCCAATCCAGAACCTCCAAGGCTACCCCCCACATGAGGTTGGGTGTGTGCAGCCACCAAGACAGACTGTACCTGGTCGAAGTGGGGAGAAGAACAGGCTGGTGATACTTTGCCGACACTGGACTCCACTGGGCCAGCAGAGCCCTCTGAAGATGCATATGAGTAAAGGCCCACGGCACCAGATCCAATGTGGAAGTCATGGAACCAAGGACCTGCAAAACATCCCAAGCTCTGGGGACTCGCAACTGCACCAAGCGCTGAATCTGAGATTGTAGCTTACGCACTCTCTCGTCCGTTAGAAAGACTCTTCCTTGGCTTGTATCGAAAAATGCTCCCAGATACTCCAGAGTTTGGGATGGAACTAGGTGGCTCATGGCCAAATTCACCACCCAGCCTAATGACCGCAAGGTTCGAAGTACCACTTGCACTGCTGTAGGACAACTGGCCTCCAACTTTGCCCAAATGAGCCAATCATCTAGATAAGGATGGACAAGGACACCCTGCCGCCGAAATGCCGCCGCAACGACCACCATAACCTTGGTAAAGGTATGAGGCGCCATGGCCAAACCAAACGGGAGCGCTTGAAACTGGAACTGCTGCCCCAAGACCATAAACCTCAGGTAGCGTTGATGGTCCCGGGAAATGGGAATGTGGAGATACGCTTCCGTCAAATCTAACGATGCCAGGAATTCCTGGGTGCTTACTGCTGCTATCACAGACCGCAACGTTTCCATCTGAAAACGGGGAACTTTCAACACCACGTTCACTCACTTCAAATCGAGAATGGGGCGAAAGGCTCCCTCCTTCTTCGGAACCACAAAGTAAATCGAATACCGACCCGTTCGAAGTTCATCCGGAACCACGGCCACCAAGCGCTGCAACCTGTGCAAAGTCTCCCGCACTGCCCTGCGCTTCTGCAGTGAGCCACAGGGGGGTATGAGGAACAGGTCGTGGACCGGCTGAGAAAATTCTAAGGCGTAACCATACCCTATCACACTAAGTATCCACTGATCCTAGGTGATTTTGGCCCACTCCTCGTAAACCCACGCAAGCCGACCTACTATAAAAGGAATGGCGGAGTGGGCTGGCCTCCCTTCATTGTGCCGATTTTGGACTAGAGAAGCCGGTATTGCTGGGGGCTCTGAAGGGCCAACGTCCTCCTCGAAAGGACTGCCCCCAGGACTGACCTCTGTGTTGCCGACGCAGTGCGTGGTTGCCGAAACCTCCAAGTGTCCCGAAAACTCGGCCAGGGGGAAAACTCGTCTGCCCCGAGGCTTGTCCTCCGGTAAGCGAAGCACCTTAGTGTCTCCTAATTGCTTCACGATCTGATCCAACTCCTTGCCAAATAAGAGGTAACCCTTAAACGGTAAAGACACCAGCTGGGTCTTAGATGAAACCTCTGCAGACCATTTATGAAGTCAGAGGAGGCGCCTTGCGGAAACTGCAGCCCCCATAATGCGGGAAGACGTTTGTACCACATCATACAATGCATCTGCCACAAATGCAATGGCCGTTTCCAACTGGTTTGCCTGAGCTGCTTGCAAACCCCCAAGCGTTGGATCCTCCTGGGAACGCTGTACCCAGCGTAAGTATGCCCACTGCATGAGGCTGGAACAAATAGCCGCGCAGAGACTCAAAGCCGAGACCTCAAAAATCCTTTTGAGATGAATCTCCACCTTGCGATCCTGAACATCCTTCAGAGCTGCCGCTCCCTCTAACCGGAATGGTCATCTTCTTTGTGACGGCGGACACCGCGGCGTCCACCTTAGGGAGTGCAAATAATTCCAGGGCCTGCTCCGGCAAGGTATAAAGCTTGGCCATGGCCCTACCAACCTTCAAGCCTGCATCCAGATTATCCCACTCCTGATCCACCAACTTTTTAATGGACTCATGATATGGGAACTCGGAAGGGGGGGCGTCGCGTGCCCTCCAAAACTGGATCCGCACCGTCCTTGCGTGGGTCATCAGGTGAAGGCTGGAGACCCAGCTCCCTCCACCGCAGGCCCGGGATCGAGATCATCACTTTGGCTGGTGTCCGCCACGTCTGGGTCTGCTGTCCGATTACCAGAAAGCGATGCCCCTAGGCTGGAGGCATTTTCCTGTGGTGCCGCAGTAGGCAAGTGCAATATTCTAGCGGTCGCAGTACCTACCTGCGAGGCCCCCTGCCTGCCTGGATCTGAGCCAGAGTCGGCAGCGACCTGTCTGGAGAGAAACCAATCTCCGGGAGCAAAGAAAGGAGGTGCTGGACCCCCTCGTCAGGCACAACACCTTCATGCTGTGCCAAAAAGGCCTTGTGCATAAGAAGCACAAATTCCGGCGAGAATGGAGCCGGGGCCCGCACACTGTCCGCATTCACCGAAAAAGGGCCCCCCCGGGAGCCTGCTGAGTCCTCCTGTCCCTCAACAGTACCTGGATGAACCGGGGAAAGAACCGGAGGAAAATCCCCCTCAGACCCCAAAAACGTGGGCCCGACCACTGGGGGATCCAAAATGGCCACCGTTCCTGCGGTTAACGCACCGGATAACTGCACGCGGACTGAACCCCTCAGAGCTGCAGGAGGAGAAGAAGAAACAACTTTCCTCCGTTTGGCAGGCACAGGGAGCTCCAAGGGACCCTCCCCCCCCCTGAATCGCAGACTGAACACAGACCGCGGCGATTCAGCTGCGCGGGAGTCACTCAACACTCGCAGCAAGCCACCTCCCTCACTATCACGTTGCCAGCGGCCTGATCAAGTAGAAAGCAAGAAATAGAAAAAAACGACGAAAAGACCTCCGAAACTACGCACGGGGGGGGGGGAGTGCCGACCTAAGCTGTCGTTCCTTCCTGCTCCTATGCTGCTGCCGTTTTTGGTTTTTTTTTCAACTTTACTGCTCTTAAAGCAGCCTCACTGTAAATTCCTACTCCCAGCACTGAAAAGAGCTGTCCAGCTCAATTCAGCAAGAGAATTAAAATAGGAGAGGAAAGTGAGGAAACAAAATAAGAAGCCAACATGTGAAAGGGAGGGATCTGGATCACCAGATGTGCACCTCACAGTTACCTGGGAAGCAGGCTTACAAAAGGGTCACCGACCCCCAGCCCGTCTGCCTCAACCAAACAGGGTAGGGGTCCCTCATGAGAAACCCTGACCCTGGGAGGAAGGCTCGGAGCAAAATCAAAAAGAAAAATACTGGCCCAAACTGCAGGTTTATGCATCAGTCACCAACTGCTGGAGACAGAGAAATACTGAGGAACTGCAGGTGGCATCAGGGTATATAAAGCAGTGCCAGTTTTACTTTCTCTGTCTCCACCTGCTGGCACGGATGAATAAACCCAGGAGTCTGGACTGATCCGGGTACGTACAAAGAACTCATGCTCCTGACATTTCTCCAGCTCTTGACCTCTGCTACTGTGCCTCCACCTTGCCCACACCCCCGTAACATATAAGATGGTATCGACGAGAGCATTTCAGCTTCCTGGACCATGCAATGATGTTTCAAGAAATGCTGAGCAGAAATGGGGTCCACATACAGAAAAAAGGGCACAGCGCCTTCCAATGCAGACTGGTAAACCTATTAAGGGCTTTAAACTAGGATTGTTGGGAATGGGTGAACAAAACCCCAAGGAAGTAAAACAAATACTTATATAA
The DNA here is from genome assembly GCF_901001135.1 of Rhinatrema bivittatum. Taxonomy (NCBI): domain Eukaryota; kingdom Metazoa; phylum Chordata; class Amphibia; order Gymnophiona; family Rhinatrematidae; genus Rhinatrema; species Rhinatrema bivittatum. Next base: position 475,769,320 of record NC_042618.1, read on the forward strand.
AAATGGGAAAAATGGCAATAACCAGAAAGCTACGTCCTGTAATGCTCATAATATGGGAAATAAAGTCCTGAATCTAGAGGCAGCCATGGAAGAAACAGTCTGGATGTAGTGGCTATCATGGAGACCCGGGACCCGGAAAACCACGACTGGACTATAGTTATACCTGGCTACAGTCTATTCAGCATGGACTGGGTAGGAAGGAAGGGAGGGAGGGGGCATAACACATATACAGGACAGAATTGCTGGGCTTACAAGGAAAGGATAAACTGGACAGAGGGAATGGCACATTATTTATACTGGTGTACTATACAGACAGGAGACATGGATAGAGATTTAATGGAAGACATTCACAAAATTGCTATAAGGAGGATTTCAATCTACCAGAAGTTGATTGGGGCATCCCAGTTGCAGTGGCTTCAGGAAGCAGGAGGATCTGTTCTGTCACTTGGTATCAGAACCCACACAGGAAGAGATGATACTGGATTTGATATACATGCAAGTTTATTTAGCTCCTCACCCACTAACATACAGGTTTCCCTCACTTCCAATCTTGTGGGTGTTTGATTAATGTGGTCCCGATCCTGCACTTCCCCAGTGAACCTGGTGCACCATCTTAAGACTTTCTGCATTCCTGCGGCTGCTCTCTGTGCCGCATCTCTGCTCCCCGTCTGAGATTCTCTTCCAACGCCCCTGAAATTACAAACATCGTTGTCTCCCTTCCTGCCAGGGGTTTAAACCCGTTCCCTTTCTGGAAAATGTAGATTCCTAGTTCCAGGCATCACAATGGTAAGACCTCTCATTTTACGGTGGTATCTGCCATTCGATGTTTCATTACAAAAAGATATACAAACATTTCCTATAAATACAAAGAAATAAAAGGGGTCACCTGCCAATCAAAAAAAACCAATTCTTATTTATTTTTATATTCCGCTTTTCAGCACTTCCGAGTGTACATGAAAGCAGATTACATTCAGGCACCACAGGAGGGTAACGTGACTTGCCCAAGGTCACCAGGAGCGACAGAACTAAGCTCTGCTCTTGTAACTAGCCCAATCTTCAGAGCCCCTCAAAGCATATGGGAAAGGGAAAATAGAACCAGCTAGATTTTTGTTTTGCTGTAAATTTTCACTAAAAGATTAACTTTACTGCATCTAGAGTGCAGACAAAAATCTGCACGACACACGTGGATATGGCCCTTGATTTGCTCTTATTTCTTAACAGTTTAAGCTAAAGCCTTGAGGATGAGATCACGATGTAGGCAAACGGGCAACGTTACCTGCAACAGCTTAAAAAATGCCTCTTTCACTTGCTCCTCGCTTCTATCCTTGATCTCTTTGGCGAGTTCCTGGAAGAAGGTACATAAGGCGCTAATGGCTTGCTGGGACTGAAAGAAACTTTCATCCTTCCCTTCCTTAAAGACATCAAAGCTGCAGATGGGAGGACTAGAGAGAAAAATAAAATCAAACACTTCTGTATTGTATAACACGACAGGAATGTTTTCTGCTCTTCAAAATAGAACAAATTCCCTTAATCAGCAAAGAGCTACAATGTGAGGAGACCAGCGCCGCGGCTGCTGCAGGAGCACTGATGCCTCCTGACAGCAAGACATACCCGATCATATACTCTTACTAAGACCTTTGTATGAAAAGCGCATTAAAATTAACATGTGTCACGATCAGGTCCCTCCGCTCAGCATGCTGTGGGGCTTTGCTGGGCTTCAGGCTTCTGGCTTCGCTCCTATGACACGTCTTGTCCCCTTGCACAGCTCAAGCATAGCGCTGCTATGGACTCCTCACAGCCTCTAGTCAGAGTGCCAGGCCCAGTCCTGGCACTCCCAAGCAGTACACAGAAAAAGGATCTTAATCAATAAGGAGTTTAATATGGTGCTGTAGCTCAGCGGCTGCAGCCTTATATTAATGCGGGGTTGTCCTTACAAGCCCCAGGGTACACAGCATTTAAAACACAATTCCCTTCCCGCCTGTCTCATACATCCATACAGCAATACAGGATTTACCATCCCCCAACCTCCTGGTTATTCCACCTCCATAGAGGAACAGCTGGAGCTTTCCTCTCCCCAGCTTACCTCCATCTCCTCCCCCAGAGACCCCGAGGAGCCGGGCTTTTGTGGCCAGGTCCACCACGGGAGCACGCCCTCTTCCTCAGCCTCCATAGATTCTGCTGAGTCATAGGGATCAGCCCCAATTTCCTCCACCTGTTCCTGCTCAGGCTCCAGCCAGGGGTCAGGTGTTGGTTCGGGGAACCTGGGAAGTGTAGTCTTTGCTACCTTCCTCAGCGCCCTCCGGTGGCTAAGTTTGGTACCACTAGCTTCTGCTCGGCTGTGTCTCAGCTGTTTCTGCCCCGGGCCAGGTCGTACTGCATCACACATGCTATGTAGAAAGACTCCCCTGACCACTTAAAACAACGTGCACTGTTTAGCTCATGTGCTAGGATGTTAAATATTAATGCACTGGCATTCACCAAACAAGTACATAGCATGCTAACTGGCCTCACGAGTCATTTATGTGCTATGTACTAAGAGCCCCTGAGCAGAAGCTAAATGTAATGCACATTTCCAACATTTTAAATTTAGTTTCTCAATAGTAAATGAGCACACTAGCAGTTTATTACTATCGGGCCGATTCAGTAAAAGTCGCGGGAGCGCAGGAGAGAGCACAGGCCACTCGCCTGTGCGCGCGATTCAGGGGGAAAGAAGATGCAAATTAGGGCCTGCGTCCCTAGTGCCTCGTATTTGACAGGAGCGACGGCGGTCAGCGGGTTTGAAAGCCAACACTCAATTTTGCCGGCGTCAGTTCTCAAACCCGCTGACAGCCAGGGCTATGTTAGATGCCGCAATGCTGAGTAGATTCCGCTCTGCCCAGCTGATTAACAGTCGAGCCTCTGCCGCCACTGGATGGCTCTTGGTACCTCCCTGGCGATTGATGTAAGCCACCGTGGTTGTATTGTCAGGCAGCACCTTGACCGACTTCCCCTTGACAATCGGGAGGAAGGCCTGTAATGCCAGTCGGACCGCTCTGGTCTCCAGGTGATTGATGGACCATCAAGCCTCCTCCGGAGACCCCAGACCTTGCACCGATTTCCGCAGACAAACTGCTCCCCAACCAGAAAGGCTGGCATCCGTGGTGACCACTGTCTAGTTGGGAACCACCAAGGGAACTCCCTGGGTCAAACTGTCCGAGATTAGCCACCAATCCAGACTTTACCGAGCAGACTCTGTCAATGGCAAGGACTAGTGGAACTGTTCGGAAACAGGATTCCAATGGGAGAGCAAAGCTGATTGCAAAGGACGCATGTGAGCGAAAGCCCATGGTACCAATTTCAGAGTCGAAGTCATGGAACCTAGAACCTGCAAGTAATCCCAAACCTTCGGAGGATGCTTGGAGGGTAACGCTCGCACTTGCCCTTGCAATTTGACCACACGGTTGGATGTTAGGAAAACTCTCCCCTGACGGGTGTCGAACAAAGCCCCCAAAAATTCCAAGGATTGGGAGGGGACAAGATGACTCTTGCCCATGTTCACCACCCAGCCTAGCGTAGTCAATAACTGCAGTACACGTTGGATCGCTAGCCGACAAAGTACTTCCGATTTTGCCCGAATAAGCCAATCGTCCAAATACAGATGCACTAACAACCCCTCTCTGCGGAGCTGAGCCGCCACCACTACCATTATCTTGGTAAACGTCCTGGGGGCTGTAGCAAGACCAAAGGGCAGAGCTTGAAACTGG